>NC_048895.1:100551723-100712382 GCF_011077185.1 Oxyura jamaicensis
AACTGAACCTCATGTAGAAAAAAAAAATGTGTTCAAATGCCAAAACCAGATGAGAAAGTGGTAGGATTCACAGTGCTCTGAAATAAGTATTTTTGATCTGGATTTCAAGTTTTAGATAGAACTTCCTGAGGCCTTGAAGAAGTGCACACAACCATGAGAACGCTGCTGTACAAAGTAGTTTGTACCAGTTCTACTTCCTCCTCTGTGACTAGCCTCTCATTTAGGAAAAAGCTGGGAGAAAAGTTCACCGATTGCATTCAAAGCAGTTCTAGTTGGTTGCAGAAGACAAATAGTAATCTTTCTGTAAAAAGGATCTATGGGCTGAACCTTTCTCACTTTGAAATGCTCACATCAAAGTTGTATGAAAAGAAAGGACAAAGAAAGGTAATCATTTGCTGGCCATGTGTAGGATGCTTTACAGTCATGGCCCTTGTAACAGTGAAGTATGCCGCATGAGATGGTTGTACAGCTTTACTTGGGGAAGTTGGCTGAAAATACCTAAGCATTTTGCATTGGCAGATGGAATATGTGGCCATTTTTAAAACAGGAACAAATGTATGAATTTAATTAGAAAGTGATTTGACAAGCACTTGTTCACTCTTTGGATTATTTTCTAAAGAAACTTGGAACAATTAATTGTTTCAGAGATGATGTTAAATAGTTTTTATAAATGCCTTTTTGTTGTCATTTCAGAAGTCTCATTACAAACTTCAAGTAGTGTATTTTGTGTTCTGATAATGTTTTGCTTATCCCTTTGACAGCCTCCAAATATGCACACATTAAAAAATAAATATAATAATAATAATAATAATAAAAAGACAATTTATTGTATATTTTACTTAAATACAAACGTTCAGTGTATATAGGGCTTTCTGGTAAGCAGATAAATCATCCAGATGATCATGAGATTCCTTGCCTTGACTGAAAATAGATGTACCTGTGAGAAGAGTGCCAAAATTACAATTTGAAGTAGATATGATTAAAACCAGACTTATTGAATTTATTTCTGTGGGTACATAAGCAAAATGGCTCTACTATAAAATGCCTCATCCATTAACATCACTTATTAACTCCAATTATGAATGTCTGATACTGCCCAATATCACACGGGGCACTAATAAAACAGAGGTGCTGTTAAAGCATTTATTCTTGGTGAAATGGTGGTTCTGTATTTCTTGTCTAATTTATTTTTTAATACAAACCTTAAAATGTAATCTGCAATACCATCCCTATGCTGTTGCAAGGGAAAGGGATATCTTGTTTACACCTTGCAAATAACGGGTTTGTCTCTCTCATTTGCAATAGTAAAACTCCCAGAGTTTGTGTGTTATTTTTGTTCAAGCATTCATTAAGTTTAGTATTTCTATCTTGCTCTTTCTGAATTAACCTTCATAAAGCTGGTGGCAAAACACTGAAAAACAAAAACAATTTGTTGTATTGAAATCTGCTCTGTTGTATTGAGATTTGTTTCAATCCATTTTTTTTACCTGTGTATAATCAGGAAAGAAAGACTCTGTATAAACTTGTTCCTATTTTATTATTTTCTTATCCTTAGTAGTGATTCAGATTTTCAGCCTCAATGTACACAGCATGTATAATCAGAGTAATCATTCAAGTGAAATAACTGCTAAGACTTATCTCTTACACCTATATCTGAGAAAAAGTAACCTATTTTCCCATAGTCATATTTGGGCTATGTATTAATGTATTCCTGAAATGACTTTTTTTTTTTTTTTTTTTTTTTTTTTTCCATTAAATATTGAGAGGGAGGGAGGGGAAAAACAAAAGAAAAAGAAAATAATAATAATAAAAGGCAGGCCAGGTTTATCTAAAGGCATAAAGAGGGTAATGAACCTTTACATTCAAACCTGGAACTAATTTAATGTTAAATAAGGCACAGTTTGTAACATTGCAAATTCTTCAGCACAAAAGTAATTCAGATCCTCGGGGAAATATTTCCTTCTCTGTTTTGGCATTTTTAGTAGAGAATTGAAGGTGTCAGTACCCAGAGAGAATCAACTGGCCTTCATGACCCTAATTGTAGTAAATCCTGGGATTCTTCTTTAAATATATATATATTTAAAGAAATAGGGTACTTTTTTAAAGCCTGATAGGGATGTCAAAAGCTGACCTGGAGACACAATTCTGCCATGTGGGTAGTCATATGCACGACTTTCAGAGGGCTATTACTTTGGAAAACATAACCTTGACTTTCACAAGTATTGAGGTTGAGCTATTGCATAATGCAGCACATGGAGCTTCCCCATATTAATTTCTGTGTAAACTAAACGATTTATTCTTAGAAAAAAAAAACAAAAACAAACAAACAAACAAAAAAAAAAAACAATGTACTTTTTATGAAACAGGAAATCCAAAACAACCTTCATAATAACAGAAAATTCATGGAAATAAATACTAAATAATTTGATTTAGATGATCATGTTAACTCTTTTGGCTGCAACATGTTGTAGAACAAGCGTCTCATGTTCTTCACATAATACACAAAGATTCCTAAAAATCCTGCCATTGTATCTCACGAAAGGGTCCCTATCCTGTGTGTTTGACCTACAGGCTTTGTTTGACCTCTCTTTTTTGTTCGTAGATGGATAACTTTACACTTGGTAGTAAATATGTCAAATCCTGGCTAATTCATTACATCTTTAGGTAAACTGTTCTAAAGATTGATTACTATTGATGTTAAAAATGTTTATTTCCAATCTGATTTGATCTGCCCTCAGATTCCAGCTTCTAGAGATTATGTTCATTGATAATTCAAAGATGTTGTTAAATTACATTTTTTCTCTCATGAACAACTCAGAGTATTTGCATGATGTCTCTTGACATCCCTTCCATTTAAGAGTGAATTTAATGAGGCAACTTTTGTTGTAACTTTATTCTTCCTTTTTTCTGAAGATTTCCCTGTTTGTCAATAGCTTTTTCAAGTAGTATTTACCAGAGCTAAACATTGCATTCCAGTAATGGTCTTCCCATATACAAAGATGTCACAATACAGTATATAATTTATCACTTAAATTGAAGGATTGCACTTGATCTTCTGTCTGAATCACTCCATTGCACGTTCAAATCAAGTTTATTATCCAGCATAACTCATTTAATACCTGCTGACAGAGTTTTTTATTTTAAAATGTCAAAATACTGTGAACTACTAATAAAAATAAGACATTATGAATCAGATTCTTGATTTCATTCAAAATATCAAATTTCCTGGCTAAAACCTGATTAGCATAAAACAATTCACTATTTAGGTCTATTCTGTGTTCACCTTGGTAATTGATGATTTTAGCTTGCAAGTTGTTACTTGTCTTACAAGTACATTGTTAATCTGTGGAGCCATTTAAGAATATCAACCTGTTAGCATCTCGTTGTACGGAATTTTATGTTTCCAGCTTCCCAAAAGTCATTTTAATAGCATGGAGACTTCTTTTCACATTTTTTACCAAACTCTTGAAAGTTGGTACTAAGATGTGTTGATTTTGAACTGCAGCATTCCTGCCATTGTTGCAGAATGCCTTTTTTTTCCTGGACCATAAAAATTGTCAGTGCTCTCCTGGCTTGGAGACCTGCTTGCTGCATGTAAGACATGGAAACACTGGAGTGCTATTTCTGACCTTCTAATTTGGTATTGGACTAGTCACTTTGTAAATTAGGATAAGGTAGAGGGTCATTTAATTCACACTAATAGCACAATTCCACTCCTATCTGCCATGCATTTGGACTGTTTCCACTATATTTTTTCTTTATGGTACATTAGAGTCGAATTGAAGATTGGAAGCTGACGTCATCCCCTGAGCAGGCAGTAAATTTCTGAAAAAAATTCATTGGAGTCTTTTTAAGGATAGAGATTGGCTCTTTCAAATGTATTGACTACAGTGAGTAAATTGGCTGGTTGTATTGCATTTAAAGATTTGCAGTTTGACAAGTCTTGTTAAATATAAACTTAAATGATATAGGACTTTGAAACGTATGTACACAAAATATGCTCATCCTGTATTCTTCCAACAAATATATGGGTAGCTCTGAGCTGGCAGACAGAAGTTAAAAATGCAGTCAAGTACAAAGAACAAACACATTTTATTTGCAGAATGAATGATAGATGCATAATAGTGTTAAATGTGAAGATTTGATATGACAATAAAATGAAACTTGTGGTAATGTTCATTCTCCCAGAATTAATCAGCAGTGTGAAATGTAAGTTGGCTGTCTGCAACCTGTCTGTTCTGCTGATTTCTTTAATTGCCTATTGGTTAATGTGAGGAATAAAAAGGACATAAGGAGAAAAAAATCAACAGTCAGGTGAGCAGCTTCCTTTCTGTGGTTTAGACAACACACTGGAGTGAGTGATGATAAGTGAGAATGAAATGACATTTTAATAGTTTTTGTGTGTGTGTGTGTGTGTGTGTGTGTGTGTGTTTTTGTTTTGTTTTTTTAACATTAAAATGTCCCCAAGTAGACTGTCTTCATACATACGTCTGACTGTTCAACATCTCTTGTGTGAAGAAAATCTGTGGTATGTCTTAAGTGGTGAGAAAGTTGAGTTTAGTGTTGTCTTGCATTACTATTGCATTACAGTATGACTGAAATAAAGTAGAGAATCTGGCCCTGAGAATGCACATTTGCTACGGTCAATTTAAATGGATTGATATACACTTTCAAAAAAGACTCTTATGCATCTTTAACTTGAGTAACAACATCATGTGTAGTTATCTACTTCAACAGTTTCACCAACATGGATTTTGTGCTGATGCTCACAATATTTGTATCTGTTTTATGTAGGTATGAGAACTTTAGATGCAAGTCTCCCCCTTGTTAATGGGGAAATTTAGAGTTCGAGTGTGGATTTTTGAAGGGTGTTCCTCCCCCTCCCCCCCCCCCCCCCCCCCCAGAGATTGTACAAAGAAGTAATTGTGTCCCTTTCTGGATGGGAGTGAAAACTTATCAAATTGAGAAGGTGAACTCCCTGTACACGTGGAGCTCTTGTTACTACCCTACTTCATCTCTTACCATTGCAGACCACCAGGAAGGGAGCTCCAACTCCCTGTCCATTGGGTCCTTTGACCTCCATGCTGACTACAAGGGAGACTGTTCTTTCTACATATGTGCATCTGTCCTTTTTTAAATACAGCCACACGAGGAAGTGGAGACTATTATATCCTTTAAGAAGCATTGAGATGGGAAATATGAGAAACAATTATCTAGAATTAATTTCACACTGTGTTAAGCCTGAGTTAAGAGAAGAAATCTGTTTTAAACAATACTGTGACTTTTATTTGAAAATTATTGTATGGTAGTTCTCACAATTAGTCATTATCTTATCACTTTAAATACCAAAAATAATTTTGAGACAGAAAGAGACAGAATAGAAAACAAGAATCCTCTCTTCCTACAAGTCACACTGCCATGTTGTTTACAGCATTTTTTGTTTTATGCATTAATCTCCCAGAACATTTTCCTATATAGAATTATATTAGATCTATGGTAACACAGTAGGAAATTAAGTCTTGAATAAACCAAAATAATTCAGAAGTATCTCCAGTGAGCATTCTGAAGTTATGTCATTGCTAATGAGCTAAGAATCAGGCAGAAAACTTATTCTCCAAAAAGGTGTAATTTATCAGCCCGATCTTCGGATTTTTTTTTTTCCTGATGTTTATGGTAGAAAAAAAGTGTATTCATATGCATTTGTTTGTATTCTTGCAGCCATGTTATTCTGAATGAAATTAACTGCTTGTGTAGTAAGCATAATGAGTATAGGAATGTTATAAACAGTAAAATTGGAAGTGTTACTGAAATCAGTGATTACAGACTAGATAAAAGTGAAATGCAAAATCAGAAGAAAACAGGTGAAGAAAATGAATTAGGAAAAAAATGTAAGGGCTATAGTTTTTATACTTTATTATTCTCGATATACATAACAATTCCTACATTAAGTAACATTTTGAAGACAATTTTAACTATAAATTCAATTATTTTTAAGTATTTGCAGAAGATTTTCTAAACTTTGTTCAGTTCTCCAACAGATAAAAAATGTGCAGTCAATCAATAATATTTTGCTTTGATAAACACATTAGCTTACAATCTCACCAATTTTTGGAAATCATATTAGATGTTATTTCTTTGTATACCACACATCAGTTGAAATTTGGTCTATCTTGCACCTAGAATTTTCAGTGCACATATTTTCAGTCCATAGGTGACAGGTGCTATAGTATTGATGTGACCTTCCAAAATTTCTCAGGTGATTAAAACACAAGTACTTATTTGAGGAGACATTTGATAGGTACATAGCATAGGAATACATACTAGGTGGCTAAGGTCTAATGGTTGGCTAACACTTGTTATTCTGCTAGAATCTAGAAAGTTCGTAACCCCCTGTCAGGATGTTTCTTTATAAAGAACAGAGTCTGTGTCTGCAGGATCTTTTCACCTCACAGGTTAGGGTTTGAATGGGTTGACAAGGTAACAGAAGGAGTAAAGATGGGTTTGGAAATGGAAGTTTTAGGTTTTACGTTTGTCTCCTACTGAGTTTGATTCAATAAAGAAAAGTCAAATCATTAATTTGACTTGAAAATCACATAGAAGTTAAGGAAGAAACTTCTATTCATTATCTCTAATACCTCTTCTGCCTACTGAAACAAATGTCATGTTACACAAGGGACCTATTTTTAGACATCAGTTATTTGCAGGTTGCAAACTGGGTAGATTTATCCCAGTGCACTATATCATACAAACCAAATACTCAGGTGTAAATAGAGCATATGTTCATATAATTATTGTGACCAAGTACAAGTGTATGTTTACATAAAAATACTCACATTATACGACTAATTGGAGTGTTAAATTATCTGTGGGCACACTGCTTTTGCTTACCAGTGTGGTTGTGAATATGAAGTTCTTCTTATTTACAAAACAGACAAGTGTTTTTCATTTGCTTACCAGAAGCTTTACTGTTTTTTACATTCTTACCAGAAGCTTACTTTTCTTTTTTTTTTCTTTCTCTTTTTTTTTCTTTTTTTTTATTTTTTGGCACTGTCTGACAGCAAAGCCCTGTGGCATCCAAAGCACAGAGCTTTCCATTGTCTGATATGCTGGAAGCAGCCTGTTGAGGATGAAGTTTTAACCACCCTTTCATTTTGAAAATATACTTTTTTTCTTTTTGCTCCTTCCTGCGTTTCTTCATGGATGAATAATAGAATCATTAAGGTTGGAAAAGACCTCCAAGATCATCTGGTCCAATCATCCCCCTACCATCAATATTATCCACTAACCCATGTCCCTAAGTACCACATCCAATCTTTTCTTAAACATCCCCAGGGATGGTGACTCCACCACCTCCCTGGGTTCATTCCAATGCCTAACTACTCCTTCTGAGAATAAATTTCTTCTAATTCCCAACCTGAACTTCCCCTGACACAACTTGAGGCCATTCTCTCTAGTCCTATCACTAGTTATCTGCCACAAGAGGATGACCCCTAGGTCCCCACAATTTCCTTTCTTTCTAAGGTCTCCTGTGAGCCTCCTCTTCCCAGATTAAACAACCCCAGTTCCCTCAGCCACTTCTCACAGGACTTGTGTTCCAGGCCCTTCACCAGCTATGTAGGCCTTCTCTGGGCATACTCCAGGGCCTCGATGTTCATCTTGTAGTGAGGGGTGCAAAACTGAACAAAGTACTCAAGGTGTGGCCTCACCAGAGCAGCATACAGGGGGACAATCACGTCTCTGGTCCTGCTGGCTACACTATTCCTGATACAAGGATGCCATTGGCCTTCTTGGCTACCTGGGCACACTGTTGGCTCGTGTTCAGGCAAGCATCAAACAATGGCCCCGGACTGGCCTTCTTATTAGAAATGGAGTGGATAACTAACTATCAGAGTGTGGTCAACGACATGTTAAGCTATCCATATGGCTTCAAATCCTCCCATGACCTTTCGTATCTTTCCCTTCTTCCACAAATCAATTGATTTTGGTGGCAATTTTATCCAGTTAAGGGCTAAAAAAGTCCCGAAAAATAATCTCAATGTCTTGTCTCAATTACTTCATGGCAGAGAATGCATTGATTGGATGATTTCTCGGTTTTGGCCATACACGTAAATTTGTTATTAAGACCTTTCTTTCATTCTCAGTGGTGTCATGCATGCAGTATTGATTGAAAGGTGAGTGGATATTTGTGGGTGGTTAGCTACTTCATCAAAATTTATATTAGAAAGAAGTCCAACTTAACTGAAGTGAATGATAAAGCCTGAAAGATGAAAGCAAAACAATGCGGTAATTTCTCTGTTCTGTGCCTCCCCCAGCACATGAACGGCATGGATGTATTAGTAGAATAAGTGCAGAGGAGAGCCATGAAGATGATCAAAGGACTAGAGCACCTTTCCTGTGAAGACAGGCTGAGAGAGTTGGGGTTGTTCAGTCTGGAAAATAGAAGGTTCCAGGGAGACCTTATAGCAGCTTTCCAGAGGGGGCCTACAGGAAAGCTGGGGAGGGAGTCTTTGTCAGGGAGTGTAGTGATAGGACAAGGGGTAATAGTTTTAAACTGAAAGAGGGTAGGTTCAGATTAGATAATTGGAAGAAATTCTTTACTCAGGGTGGTGAGGCACTGGCACACGTTGCCCAGAGGAGCTGTGGATGCCCCATTCCTGGGAATGTTCAAGGCCAGGTTGGATGGGGCTTTGAGCAACCTGGGAGTTGCTCAAAGTGGGAGGTGGGAGGTGTCCTTGCCCATGGCAGGGGCGTTGGAATTAGATGTTTTGTAAGGTCGTTTCCAACCCAAGCAATTCTGTGATTCTTTCATTCTTTACTTGTGGCTATTATTTGGGGACTAATGTAATGGGAGTTGGTGAGGTTTGTAGTTACCTGAAAGTAATTCCTACAGGAATTGAGAGATGCTGTAAAGGAAGCAGTACCAGCAAGGAGAAATTGCAATGATCAGCAATTATAAATGTCCTTGGCTAATGGCTAGTGATGAGATAGATGTTCTTTCTTACCTCATTCTGTGAATATGCTTTTCTTCTGAGAAAAAGAAATAGTAATCATAATTGCTTTGCATGGCTGCCAAGGGGTACAATGAGTTTTGCATTTTGCAACTGAAGGATCATTCTCAAGATGTACACCTTCGTTTGGAAGTCATACAAAAATCCTAGGGATATTACAGACATCAGAGAAAAGAAAACCTGACAAATTTGCTAAGAATTTGGTGGTCAAAAGGACCTTTTAGTGTTTAGTCATTACATGCTCTCATCACATACAGGCTCTGCAGCTCACTTTGCAGATCAATATTTGAGAATTACAGTAACATAGATTTATGGCAATTCATACTGTATGCTGCTTCAGTCAGCTTACAGAAGATCTGAGTTGTGTTTATAGTAAAGCCTCTATTAACTTTTAAGACCAGGCTTTTAAAGCCTAGTTGTATTTTTAAATATTCTTTCTTGATATAGGTAGCTAGTTTCCCTTGAAATACAAAAAAAAGTTTTCTCCAATAAAGGTTTCCAAAAGCTACCTGAAAATCTGATGCATAATTCCTCAGGAGCCTTGTATAAAGCTGCCATTGATGTTGTTAAAGTAATAATGTTCACATATGTTCACAATCGTTAACAATAATATGGTACCTTATTGTTTGCCTTCGTTAGGACTAAAGATGCCTTATGTGTAATTTATTGTACAACTAAAGGTATGGTGCTATATTTATTTTGTATATACCTGGAGGAATTGAAGACACCACTAGCCAATAGATGGACCTGGAATATAACAATTTTATTGCGCTGCTTTTTTATTTTTCCATTCTATGATAGTTGTGAGTGTAAGCAACTGGGAAACACAAAAGGGTCAGCACTGTTTGAGATGTGGTGAAATAGATTAATACAGGAATATATCAAAACAGTGGATATGGAGATGAGGGGAGTGGAAAGAAAAAATGAGTGCTAGAACAGAAGCCTACAAAATACTGGGAAGAAAACACAAAGATAGTGTGTGCATGTTTTATGTTTCCTCTGCTGTATGTCTCTTTAATGGATGATATCTAATGAACAGATGGAGTTGTTGAACAAGATCACAAAATACTTGATTTTTTTTTTTCTCTTTAAATAAAGTACTTACTCTTTGTTTTGTTTTTGTTGTTGTTTTTGTGTTTTTGTTTGTTTTGTTTTTAATTCCAGTTATAATAAGGATTCCTTTCAGTAATGGCAAGAAATAACTGATTTGCATGTGCAAATTCAAGATTAATATGAGTGAACTCTTCTAGATTTATTAATCTATTGCTGTCTATATAGAATGTATCACATTCTTCTCAGCTACTGTGTTCTATCCTTAAATGACTGAAATACACAGGCTATTTTTTGTCAACTGTGATTATATGTTTTCCAATGATTTTAAATCAAGTATTAAAAATATTTTATTTTAAGAGAATCAAAAAGCTTCCATGTTCTTCCCTTTTTATTTTTATTTTTTATTTTTTTTTTGATCTCCCTGGGTTAAACACAACCAATGCAATTGTTTGCTTTCAATGAATACACAGTATTTGAAGACTCCGTCTCTCAAAATAGCTACTCAAATTGAAATCCTGTAGAAATTTATAATTGCTCTGGACCTTTGGGTCATCTGCAGAAATGTTTTTAATGTTCTATCAAGCATAAAACTCATAACTTTTATTTGAGATCCCTCATCAACAAATTGATTCTACATTTCCATATGGTAAAGGAACATATCCCCCTAGTTAGAGAATTGCTTTAAAAGGTGTAGAAATAGGGAAATGAAGAATTATTCCTACTTGTAAGGGTGAACCATACTATACAGTGCAATAAGATTATTAAAAGTGAGTATTTGATTAATATCCAGTATACCACTTGTACTGATGATCACAATTTCCATCTCAGAAAGTAAGGGATAAAACATTTTATTCCCTTGCATACAGTTCCCTCTTAGCACAGGATTAAAGGCTTACACGAAGAGGCATGACAAAATTCATTAACTTAGCAGCTACACAGTTTTACCAAGCACGACTGATGCTGAAGCTAGAATATATGTATATGTAACTTAGAAACAAATTTCACATTTTAGCATTAGTGGCAGGTGAGCTGCATTTGCAATTCCTTCCTTTGCAGCCTGTCTAAAATAACTATATGCAGCTATTCATGTGTGTAATTCAGCTACCTGATTCATTAACATTTAAACAGTCTGTTACACAATGACCATAAATTAAATGCCTTGCAGGTCCTTGGCAGAAGTATGTTTAACAGCCATTGATACACTGAAGCCTTGTCAAGGAAAAATACTTACATGCCATGCAGTAACTAACATGCATGTTTTAATATTACCTCAGAGTATGCCCTCTTAAGGATGGCATCTAATATCACTGGTGCCTACCATACAGAAATATCTTAATTACATGGAAGGAGGGGAAACAAAAAGTACATTTAATTACAGATAAATAATAGTGGAGCTATCTGTATCTGTATCTATCTAATTTGGACCACTTTCAAAGCAATAGAAAGATTCCTATGGATGAATCCCACCAACACCCACCAGTGAGCTGAAGTCCTGCTCTGAAATATGTTGTGAGCAACATTGTATCTTTATGACATAAAACAATGAATTGCAGAAGTAGCTGAGAAAACATCATCATGTTATGTCCATTCCCTGATGGTTGTTATCCCCATTCTCTTAGCAGCCATTTTAAGCTGCTTGGATTGCTGCACTGAGGCAGTGGTGGGTAGGTGTATCCCCAAAGACACTCATCAGCAGATGGTTCCCCCTACTGTCACTGATCTTTCATCACTGTGCCTCTGCCATTACATAGTACTTTGCACATTGGACCCATCTTGGTTAGGACCATTCACCAAACCTCCCTCCTCACCAGTAAATAGGTCCAATAGGTTCACTTCTGGCAGTGAAGTGAAGCATGGGGGTTAAGGGTATACAGCAGGGCTGCAGCCCACCACAGAGTTTTATGTGATGCATATGCTGTATATTTGTCCTGTGGCATGACAGCATGTGGAGGTGCTTAAGGATACAAAAACCTGTTTGGATATTGCTTGAAATTTGTCAGAGGGAATCTGATCTGGTATTGATGCTGCATAGCATAAAAGACCATCAGACCTGTTATACTGAAAACTGTACTGAGGTGGTTTTTCAGAAAGAACTACTTGGTTCACTGAAAAATAAACAAAACAAAACAAAAAGAGGATTAATCCCATATTTTTGCACCATGGGCGATGAAGGGATCAGATCTTTGGAACTCAGACTAATTCAAATATTGACTCAAGAAAACAGTAATTTTGTCGTTGTTGTTTCATAATTATGCCCATAGGTCTTTGGCATGCATGCCAGTTGATACAGTAAGTACAGAAGCAATACTGGTTTAGAGGCAAAATGGAGAACAAGCATTTCAGGGTAATGAAAATTTCCGTCATCCCTGTGTAATACACATAGCTATTTTTGTGGCTTGCACCAGCCCTGGAAACACTTGGTACATATATCATCAGGTGCTAGCACAATTCCAGATCTGGAAACTGTTTCCAAATGATTCTGGAGATGTTCAGCCTGGAAAAGAGAAGGCTCCAGGGAGACCTCATTGTGGCATTTCAGTATTTAAAGGAGCCTTATAAAAAAGATGGTGGACTCTTTACTTGTGTAGATAATGGGACATGTAGATAACGATAGGACAAAGAAGAATGGTCTTAAACTGAAAGAGGGTAGGTTTAGATTAGATAATTGAAGAAATTCTTTACTCTGATGGTGGTGAGGCAATGGAACAGGTTGCCCAGAGAAAATGTGGATGCCTGGAAGTGTTAAAGGCCAGGCTGGATGGGACCTTGGTCAACCTGATCTAGTGGTTGGCATCCCTACCTATGACAGAGTGGTTGTAACTAGATAATCTTTAAGGTCCCTTCCAACCCAAGCCATTCTATAATTCTACGATTCAAGAGCCTAATCATAGTAACTGCTAATCATTTTGTTACCAATTATTCAATTAAATCTTTCTTGGCCAATTTGTACATTGTTATCTCACAACAATGGAATTTGAGCTTTTTTTCCTCCTAAGTGAGCTTATGAACTACAGCCAGTGAATCAGTTGTGATGTAAATAACCCATGAACCCAGGGGTATCACAAGACAATATTTTTTTATCTATTCAAAGAGCAAGCCTGAGAATGTATAATGGGAACCCATTGACAGGCATTTTAATGATCTGTTACAATGTCATTAGCAGCTTGATGTGTTGCCAGTTATGTGGACAGACTGTCCCAAAGGCTATGTGCAAGGCCCTCGTTTGGACTCAAGAGAGGCAGATCTGAAAGGAAGCTATGCTCCTTACAACTCCCACTATTGATTTTACTGATACTCTGAACAATCTTTCTTGGCAAACTCTGAGAAAGTGTGACTTTGTTGACTGGATCTTGTTTCAAATACATTATTTAATCACCCAGGTTAGCAATTTACTATTGCCTTTAAAACAGAAATGGCAATTGGCCTCTAGAAAAGTCCTCATCATTTATTATAACCTCTTATATGTCACAAAGGTTTAGATCTGGAAAGGTTGAACAAGAGAGTTTTTAAAAGGCATAAGTGACTTTTATTTTCATTGGTAAAAAACATCTTTTTAGTCTCAGTAATTTTTCCACAGTGCTTTAATCTTTACTATTACCATGAAGTTGCATAGATCTGTTTTACTGAAACTCAGTCACATTTCAGAGTATAATACTTTTTGAATGCCTTATTTTCCTCTTCAATTTCTTATCTAAAAGCATGTATTAAAAACATAATAAGATGGGTGAACAATTGGCTGATTGGTCGGGGTGAGAGGGTTCTTGTAAATGGGGTTACATCATGCTGGAGACCTGTGGGGTTCCCCAGGGCTTCAATTTAGGATCAGTCCTTTTCAATATTTTCATAAATGATTTGGATGAAGGACTTGAAAGTTTTTGTTTGTTTGTTTTTGTTTGTTTGTTTTTGTTTTGTTTTGTTTTAAGCAAGTTCACAGAGGATACAAAATTGGGTGGAGCTGTTGACTCCATTGAAGATGGTGACACCTTGCAGAGAGATCTGGACAAATCAGAGAGCTGGACAATCACCAACAATATAAAGTTTAACTAGAGCAAGTGCCGGATAATGCACCTGGGAAGGGGTAACCCTGGGGGAGGGGTGGCTGGAAATCAGCCCCACGGAAAGGGACCTGGGGGTTCTGATCGACAGCAAGCTGAACATGAGCCAGCAATGTGCCTTGGTGGCGAGGAGGGCCAACAATACCCTGGGGTGCTTCAAGCATGGCATTGCTAGCTGGTGGAGGGACATGATTGTCCCATTCTACTCTGCACTTGGTGCAGCCTCACCTCGAGTACTGTGTGCAGTTTGGGGTGCCACAGTATAAGAAAGATATAAAACTGTGTGGTGGTTTTACGCAGGTGGGCAGCTGAGCTCCACAACTGTTCTCTCACTCCCCCTCCTCAAAGGGAAAGGAAGTGAAAATACAAAGAAGAAGGCTCAAGGGCTGAGATAAGGACAGGGAGATAACTCAACAGTTACTGTCATGGACAAAAACAGACTCAGTGTAGGAAAATTAATAAAATTTATTACCTTATACTAACAAGCTAGAGAAGTGAGAAACAAAGAAAAAAATAAAATAAAATAATAATAATAAAAAAAAACTTTTCCCCATCCACCTTCTTCTACCTCCTCCTCCCCAAGCAGCACAGGGAAACAGGCAAAGAGGGCTGCAATCAGTCCCTGAAGCTTCATCTCTGCCTCTCCTTCATGGTCAGTCTCTGCCCCTGCTCCACGTGGGGACCCTCCCACGGGATGCCCTTCCCTAACTGATCCTGCACAGGCTGCCCACAGGCAGCAGGTCTTCAAGATCTGCTCCCACATGACTCCATACCACGGGGTCCATCCATCAGGAGCAAACTGCTCCAGCACAGGTCCCCCATGGGCGGCAGCTCCCCCCAGACCCCCTGCTCCTGTGTGGGCTCCTCTCCACAGGCTGCAGCTCAGGCCCAGGGCCTGCACCTGCGGAGGACCGCAGCCTCCTCCAGGCCACATCCACCTGCTCCACTGGGGGCTCCTCCATGGGCTGCAGGGGAACTTCTGTTGTGCCTGGAGCACCTCCTGTCCTGCTACACTGAGCCTGGGGTCTGCAGGTCTGGTTCTCACTCCTCACTGTAATTGCACAGCAGGAGGGTAGCAGTTTTTTTGTTTTGTTTTGTTTTGTTTTTTTCACCTTTATTCAATCTGCTCTCACAGAGATGCAAACAACAGGGCTTATTGGCTTCCCTCTGGGCAGTGGCGGGTTGCTTTGGAGCTGGCTGAAACTGGCCCTTATCTAACACATGGGGCAGCTTCGGCAGCTTCTGAATTCTTCTCAAGGACAACCCCCAGCCCCTACACCCCCCCCCGCCCCCCCCCCACCCTCCCAGCACTCTGCTGCTAAAACCTTGCCACAAAAACACACTACAGACTGGTAGAGAGAGTGTCCAAATGTGGGCAACTATGACGGTAAAGGGTGTAGAGGGGAAGACATATGAGGAGCAGCTGAAGTCACTTGGATTGTTCAGCCCAGAGCAGAGCAGGCTGAGGGGAGGCCTCATGGTGGCCTGCAGCTTCCTCACAAGGGGAGCAGAGGGGCAGGCGCTGAGCTCTGCTCGCTGGGGACAGCGACAGGACCTGAGGGGACGGCATGGAGCTGGGACAGGGCAGGGTCAGGCTGGATGCTAGGGAAAGGTTCTGCACCCAGAAGGTGGTCAGGCACCGGAACAGGCTCCCCATAGCAGTGGTCATGGCACCGAGCTTGCTGGAGTTCAAGAAGTGTTTGGACAACTCTTTCAGACACATGATCTTATCGTTTATTTATTTATTTATTTATTTATTTATTTGGGTGGTCCTATGTGGAGCTAGGAGTTGGATTCAATGATTCTTGTAGGTCCCTTCCAACTCAGATATTCTATGATTCTATGATTCCGTGATCTATTGTAATTACAGTATTGATTAAGTCTGTATGATTTGTCCATGACTAAATGAACATAACCTGCTTTGACGGGTTAAAACAGCAATCAGGAAGACTTTACTAATTTCTTTAGTATTGTGTACTCATTAGAAAATAACCTATACCAAAATCAGTTTGTGCTTCTGCAGCCATAATGCATATCAGGATATTATCTTCTGATTTTAAACTTCATCTCTTTTCAGACCACTGACATAGTTCAGTGAATTCTGAATTAGTCATCACATTCTGTCTGTGACTAATGATGAATACAATCTTCAAAAAGGTGGAACATGAGCAAATACCTTAGAGAGGCTCATATTGACTGAATTTATTTTTAGATATTTTTTTTCATTAAATTTCAATACTTCATATGTCATGACAGACATCTTCTCTGTGGCTTACAAAAGTAGTATTTTAATAGACCCTATGTTGCCATGGAATAGAGATGTCCATGTATGAGTACCTTTCATTTTTTAGCTATTTTGTACAGTACTTTAAATTCTCTTCTAAGCATCTTTATATTTAAAAGGTACATCTAACTGCTGGTAGTTTTAGAAGTCTTCACATAAACAATACTTGGCAGAAATGCTTTTAAATCTTTAAAATTAAACACATTTATTGCAATAATAGCTCTGTCTAGACACAAACTACCTTATTTTCAGTGAAATAAGTTGAATTTTGCAAAAATATATCAAGAATGCTTCATTTTTTGTATTCCATGTTGTTAATACAGACCCCTTTGTAATGAAATATTTCCCAACTTAAAAATTATTTCTCCTTCATAATGAAAAGTGAATACATTTTCCAGACTATCTTTACTCTGGGAGAAGGAAGGCATAGACTGTTTATTTATTACTGGCTGTTCTTGTTAACTTTTAACATACTGTATTTGTTACACATATCATCAGTATGTATAGAAATACCTGATGATGTTCCCTATCTCTCTCCTACATCAAAAGATTATTTAAGATATTGTAAAACATAAATTATAAAATAACAAGTTTTTAGATCCCTGAAAATGTGCAGATATGCATTGTATCTGAAGACTAGTTATTGGGAATTCTTGGCTTTTAGCATCATCCAGCACAACTTCCCACTTAGAGTATCCTTGGTAGTTTATTAATGACTTTGGCCCAGAAATTCTGCCTGTCTTTTCTGGACAGTTTTGATTTTCCCATGTTTATCAGTTGGGTATTCCCACCTTATTAATTTAGTGTGAGCTTAACAGCGAGATGGAAGTAGGACTTCCAACTAACTGCAGTATTGCCGCATTTGTGGTTCTCTGAGATCACTGCATTTATAGAAGCTGTGAAGTCACATAGATGTGAACACATCTTGTGCCACACAAGTATGGACTACAAGAGCAACCCTTGTACATGTCTCTCTCTTTTTTTCCATCTTCCAGGAAACCTGCACCTGAAATTCCTTCCATCACATGCCAATTGAATCCCAGGTCTGGGGAGAAGACAAAGAAGATATAGTAGTATCCTGTGACTGAGATCAGGACTCTTCTCTGGAAGGAGAATAGGAAGAAACAGCAGGTCCATGCCAGTAAGAGTGTATGTTTAAATAAGCAGGATGGATAAAGGATGGCAACTGGGGGACATGGCTGAACTGACTTGCCTATTTGACCAGTGGAGCTTGGGCCTCCTAATCTGAGTGTTTCAATAAATTAGGTTTGCCCAGACCAGAATTTAAAGATTCTTTAGAACATAGCAACTATCACATCACAGCCTCTTCTCTATCATGACATTGTGACTACATAAAACTTTTGATTAATTCAGTCCTGATTTGAACAGGCTCACCTATGACTGCTTAGCTTGTCCCTGTAGCTCTTGGGGTTTTCAAGTAGCCTTCTAGACTAGTTTGAGAAAAGCTGTATGGATTTTCAACTGTTGTGTTCTTTACTTAAGAACATCATTATACATCTAGTCTCATGCTAATCAAAATTTATTTGTAAAATTGTTTTAGTTTTGAAGCAGGAATTATTTTTCACTTAAAAAAGAAAAAAAAATAAAAGCAAAAGAAGAAAAATAAGGATTCATGCCCGTATCTGTAAGTACAATACCAGAAGTAGGAGAATTAGGAGAGTTGCTGGCTTTTTCCTCCCCCATTCTGCTTTTTTTTTTTTTTTTTTTTTTTTAGCCTCATCTTTTTCAAAGCTACAATAAATGGTTTTGCACAATGGCTGAGTCTTAATTCTTAATTCATTCCATTTGAATTATTTAACATTCACTTATACAATACTGGAACATTTTATTTCAGGATATAACATTTATCATGGAGTTTTTCGAGAAGCATATATGTCTCAAGACAAAGTTATTTGTAAGAGTGGTTTTTTTCCATATTTAGGTTGATAAATCAGGCACTAATGTTCAGTTGTTATATTAATACAGACTACAGGGGCCCTCCAATATCAGATAGCTGAGTTTTGTTAAAGCTCACAGTGTTCACAGAAATCCTTTACAGCATGTAAAAACAAGGTCAGTGTGCTAGCTATATTTGGCATTCACTTCTGAAGAACCCATGTAGCACAGAACAGATGCTCTGAGCAAGAATGAAATTATATGTCTGCAAAGATAAGGTTTCTTTTTGCTTTTTAGACACTAGTTTTTCTTGAGGCAAGCATTTATTGAGATGCATATTGTTTTAAATGGCTAGGAAAGGAGATTAGCTGTTGCAGTGGGAACAAGACAAATACTAAAACAAATCAAAAAAAGGGGCAAATCTTTAGGAAAAAAAAAAAAAAGAAAAACAGGTGATGTATTTTTATAGTGAAGAAGGTGGAGTGAGAGATGGGAATGAGCTTGTCCCACACTGGTGAGCAAATCAAATACTGGTGCATTTTCATCAGCTGTCAGAAACAGACAGATATTTCTGCAGGGCCAGGCAGGAAATTAGGCTATTAAATTACAGCTTTTTCACAGAGCCCTTGTCATTCTCTTCTCCTATCCTACAGATGTTCTATCAAAGCAAGTCATTGTAACCATTTATCTTTCCAAACTTAAAATACTTTTTCCAGAACTAATTTTTCCCTTAGTACTCGAGGTCTTTCTACTCTGTGTCTTGCTTCCCTGATCTTGTATGGATCTAAGATTAATTTGCACTAGCAAGGAGTTCAACAACAAAATCAATTTCAATTGGGTCAGGTAAGGTCACTCCCAGCTCAGTAGTGTGAGGAAAGAAATAGATTATTATCATTCTGGGAACACTGTTACTTCAGGATGGAACCAAGAAAGACCCTTACAATAATTTTCATAACATTGGAAACAATTTATTTTTTGTCTACTTTCTTCAGTGCGGGTATAGCCATCAATATAAAAATAAACCATGCTATACAATAGCTTTTGTATTTCTTAAAGAAGAATGGAATAGAATTCGTTAACTGACTGGTAGCATTTCACTAAAACTGTGGCACTGTCAAAATGATATAATAATACCTTTGATAGATCTCTTTATATCCTTGGCACGTAGCAGGTGTAAATTAAGCAACAACATTCCCTCTGGTTGGTATTCCATGCACTGTATTACAAAAGGGCAGCTATAATGGGAATTTAAAGAAAAGATTTTAGATTTTTAAAATCTTATCACTCAAATATGGTTTAAATGTTCAGGATTTAATTTACAAGGAAAGAATTTCCAATGCATCTGCAGAATGTGCTGTTTAGTATCTACATCTATTTAGAAGGGAAAAAAAAAAAAAAAAGGGAGGGGAGAGAGAGTAGCAGCTTAAGGTGGTTAATAAACCATTAGTGTTTAATGTGAACTGAACTTTCATGATTTCTTCCATGCCATACAGCGTACTAGTTGCTGAAATGCTTTGGATATATCTACAACATGTGTGTGCCTGTTTATTCATAGAGATCTCAGGTGGGTTGGAGCTGTACAGACGTGCTAGCTGAAGATCTGGCACACACAAGCTTGACTGAAATTACTTGGCCATGTCCTTGCTTTTGCTTTGTGAATCTTAAATTTTTGTGTAATTTGAGCTGAAGAGTGACATGAATGCTCCTATGTTTTTAAGTTAAAATCCGTGTTTTGCTGTCCATGGAATAAAATTATTTGGAGTTAAAGGTTCCTTATACTTAGGTTGAATGGAAAACAGGAAGTGAGAGTACTTTAAGAAGGTTCCTTTATGGAAATACATTTTTTACAGGAAAAAAAAAAAAAAAAAAAAAAAAAAAGCTACAAGAATAGTTTCATTTGTGATATAGCAGCCCTGCCTTCAGGTGTTGACCTTAATCAGTTTCATTTTATGCAAAGAGATTCAGATTTTCTGGGTCAAATTCTCCCCAAGTGTATCTTCCCTGAAATCTGTAGAGTTGCACCAGCAATGAATCTGGCCTACTGATCTCAAATTTTCTCCATCACATAGTCCTCTGTGTGTGAACAAAACATGCAAGCAGAAATAATCCTAATAATCATTCATAACAGAAAAAAGATACCAGAGTTGTGTTTCTTTATCTAAAAGACTTCAAATTAAATCCTCTGCCATTATAGATAGCATTTTATTCTTTGTGCAAGTTTGGTTTTAGATAGTTAACAACCTGCACATCACTGGAACAACTAACCTGAAAAAATCAATAGTGAAAGTTTATTTTATTGAAAAAAAAAATCTTGTCTTTCCTTAGTCAGGGACAGAGTTTTTAACAAGAAACAACTTTAAACAACTTTTTTGACTGTGTACTAGTAATAGAAAAGGTTTCTTATAACCAGATTTGCCTTCATTGAATTGTATACTGTATTGAATACTTAGCCAGTTACTTCCCTATCAAAATATCACTGACTACTACTCAAATTATTGTATTGAAGTGACCACTGAAAATTTATTTAGCAATAATACGTTTTAGGCTTTATACTTATATCAGGCTTTTAAACTTTCAAAGGGTCTAGTGAAGATTTCAAAATTGTTTTATCTGTGAACTAACAGTAGTTGTTTAATCTCTCATCATTACAGAAAAAAAAAAAAAAATGGGCATAAAGACTATAAGGGCTGGATCTATATTTATAGCTGCCTAATTGCCCTTTAAGGCTGAACCTGCAATTCCAATGGTTCCCAACACAAGATATTCCTAAGTTTCCACTGTAAAAGGATATAGGTCCATAAAAGTAATAAATAAATAAATAAATGAACCCAAGCCTACCTTCTACAGTGTGTAGAGGTGAATACTTTGTTAATATACAAAACTGAGGCAAGCATATAGGTCTACTTACAGAAAATGCTTCTCCAGTCGAAAGCCAACTGTAACTGCACCGCTTCTTGAAAATGCTTTTAGTGGCTCTTATAAGGGCCCTTGTAAAAAAATCCTTGTAATTTTATATTGGTTAGTATGGACATTCACTGGACATTGAACAATACTATTTGTACTGAATCTACATTAACCAGTACCTTGAACTGTGCCATTCTTCCTACAGTGACCAATCCAAAGACCATTTGATTTCAGTGAACTTTGGCCCGGGTGCAGGAGAGATCATTGCAGCTCCCGTTACAGTTAAGAAAGAGGATCCTCAGATTTTATTAGCTGTTAGATGACATCCATAAAGCAGAATGTCGTACAACAAGCTTCTGGGGGTAGGACACTGGAGGCAGAAGTTTTACTAATTTTTGTTTTGTTTTGCTTTATGAGAACAGAGAGGATTTTTTATAGGACCACTTAACTTCTGAAAGCTAGCATTTAGTCTAGGATTGTATTAATCATCTGAAACGTATGAGGCTGGAGTATGATGAGTCACATGAACACTCGTAAAGGAATGAAGGAATGTAAAACGGAATTTCTGAATATGTTAGGAAGTGGTTACAATAATCTTGATTGTATGACAGTTACACTACTGTACCTGAGTTTTTGCTGCAGAGATCTCTGTTAGAGATACTGTAAGTCAGTGAGATCATCAGATCTCACTTGGCTTTACCCTGCTGGAATGCAACTAGGTTAAATGAAGCTATTCTTTATTTACACTGGCGATCACAGATCAGATCGGCCTTGTATTTTCCAGAAAGGCATGAAACTGTAGACTTGATTATTTGTGAGCAAAGTACTACTTGGATGAATAAGCATGCTTACTAATGTGTTGGCTAGAATGGCTAAACACAGATGAGATAAATTCCATTCTGCTCGCTTAGTTCTTGCTGTTTCGATTAGATGTGTTTTTCTTGCTCTGTCTCAGCCCATTCTATTACTTTTCCTATGTGTATCACGCTACATTGCTGAGCAGCCTACACAGCTATCAGTTTCTCTACTTGAAATGAAAACACTGCAAAAGATGACTGAGGTGACTTCTTAATATTAACTGAGTAAAGCATATAAGGCTCTTTTGCATGAAATGGACTGTAGAGCTGAGAGTACTGATAGTAGCTGTATTTTTTTTTTTTCAAGATACACACTCTACTACAAATCTTGAATAAACAGATTTCTATTAACTTTAGATAATATTCATGAATTAAAATGTTTTCACATAGTGAAGAAATTTATATCTCCATTGGAATACCCTGGAAAAATGATATTCATTTATCTGGGACTACATTGCCTAACACAATCCACCAATTACCATTTCCAGAAGAAATAATCCATTTAGGTTTTTATTAAAAGTTTGCTGCTCTCTACCAGACACTTGTATTGACAGAATACTACTTTGCCGTCAGAGTATTGTTTTATAAACTCGTGGCAAAAAAACAAAAATGGGTAATGGAAAGACATTTTTTAGGAGAGTGATATGGTAAGGATGGAAATCACATCGAGGGGAGTCTACACTTTGGGGATAGTTTTATTAAAATTTTGCCTCAGGCAGAGCAATAATACACACAGATTAGTCTGCATATAAGTAATCAAATCCATCTGCAATGCTCTACATTTCAGAAGAATTAAGACTCGGTGGATGGATGTTTCTGATGGGAATTGATGTCTATCTAGTTGCTAGGTCTGAATTCATAGTTTGTTTATTCAGGATTATTATTTTATTGTTATTTACAATGATACATCAATTTATTTTTGTACATGTGTATATATATATAATATATAATATAATATGTACATATATTTACAATATATACATCATTTATATTATTTCCTGCTTTACATTCTTCTCTTTATGTTACATTTTAATTTTCAATTTGTCTATTTTATTTTTTTTATTGATGCCTGATTTTTCTCACCCTCTCAGGCTGCTTTTACTTTAGTCTAATGCCATTGAATTCTATGATCATAGAGTAAAATGACTAATGTAATAGACCTCTTGTTACTATTGCTTTAGGGCTTGGATTCACCTCACTTAGCTTTTGTAATCTTTAGTAATCTTATAAAGGCATGAAAGTTAGAATTTCCATTAGCTATTCTAGAATCCATAGAAAGAGATGTCAAATTTATTGATCTGGATGGGTGAAGTGGAAGCCCCTATATTTAGATGGAAATAATGGGAATGGAGCAAAAAAAAAAGGACATATTCTAGGTATGAATTATATAAAATAAGAAGGTGGGGACAAAATTAGATATATAGTTTATATGTACAGCAAAGATAAACTGTTATTTTGAAGAGATACGTAAGATATATACACTTTTTGGTTAAATATTTTAATAATTTAAAGCACTGTTTTTTTCAAAACTTCACTTGCTGGAGAGACTATGGGAGTGAGAAGCTGCCATGAGTTTAATGTTTGGGTTACTACTACTTTGGAATGTCTGAAATGTCAGCTGAAATATCACTCCATATATTGCTGGTAATGAATACTTTTCCATACACATGACAATTTCTGCAATGAAATCACAAAATTGCAAAAATGCATGCAAAACTAATTATTACTCGAAATTAGTGAGATGAATGGCAATAGGCTTTTAATGTATTCTCATTTTTTGTGTTTTTGCCACTATATATGATGAAAAATAGTGATGAGCTCAGTAATGTTAAAATAAATACAGTCTCACCTAAAGGTTATGAAAAATGTGCAAAAGATATTAATATTAGTTTAATTCAGATGGATAAATCATTTGGATGTAATCAAATTATTGTTACATGGTTTTGCTGTCCTACTCCTACAGGTGTTTCTCTCCCTTAAAATGCTGTGGTTTCTTACATTGAACTCAGAGAGTTGGCTTCTGGCAGCTGTCATTCATTCTGTCATATGAATGCCAATTCCTATCATTAAAATTTAGAAAGTACTGCCATTACTGAGCTCTGACTCCAATCTCCTATCTTATGAGTTCACCTCCAACTCACCTGTTTTCTGTCACGCCAATGGACTTCAAATGACCTTCTTAGGATTCTTATCCTTACAAAGCATTTGGCAGACATATTCTTTGCTAATTTCCATCAACTTCTATTTATACTTTTTTTCTTTTTTTTTTTTTTTCCTGTTATTATCAGCTTTCATGTTTAACATTTTTACCAATGATCTGGATGCAGGAGTGGAGTGCATCCTCGGGAGGTTTGCTGATGATACTGAACTGTGAGGTGCTGTTGACTCCTTGGAGGGATGAGAGGCCCTGCAAAAGGATCTAAATAGTTTGGAAGACTGCGCAGCAATGGCATGAGATTCAACAAAGGTAAATGCTGGGTTCTGCACCTGGGACAGAGTAAATCCAGACAGCTACAGACTGGGAGACAAGCGGCTGGAGAGCAGCTCAGCAGAAAGGGATCTGGGAATGCTGGCTGACAGCAGGCTCAACACGAGCCGGCAGCAGGCTCTGGCAGCCAAGAGGGTTAATTGAATTTTGGGGTGCATTAAACACAGCATAGTCAGCTGGCAAAAAACATGATTCTCTGGATATATTTAGCTCCGGTGCAGCTTCACCTTAATTATTGTGTGCAGTTCAGGTCTCCACAATATGACAAGGATGTTAAGGTCCTTGAAAGCATCCAGAGGAGGGCAACAAAGCTGGTGACTGGGCTGGAAGTCATGTTCTGGGAGGAGAGGCTGAGGTCACTTGGGTTCTCCAGTCTGGAGGTGAGGAGTTTGAGAGGCATTCTAACTGTTCTCTGCAGCTTCCTGAGGAGAGGAAGCTCAGAGGGAGGTGCTGGTCTCTCCTTCCTGGGAACAGATGACAGGACATGAGGGAATGGCACAGAGCTGTGCCAGAGGACATTCAGACGGGGTGTTAGGAAAAAGTACCTTACTGTGAGGGTAGTCAAACACTGGAACAGGCTTCCTAGCAAGGTATCTGATGTCCCATGCTTGTCAGTGTTCAAGAGGCATTTGGACAATACCCTCATTAATATGCTTTAACTTTTGGTTAGCCCCAAAGTTGTCAGGCCATTGGACTAGAAGATCTTTGAAGGTTCCTTCTAACTGAACTATTCTATACTTTTGTAATTATTCTTCTCAGCTGATCCATGAAATCTTAATGCAGCCAATGATATTTGGTAGATTATAAAATATTGGAGAAAACCCCAGACTTTAAAACACTGTGATAGACTAAGACATTTTGGAAATAGCAAATATTTAGCTGGAACATTGTTAATACAATCCAGTCAAAGAGCCTGAAGACTTAGAACTGGGGATATTACAGGTTAACTTTTTTTTTTCTTTTCTGTTCAAGTTTTATATTGATGCTGAGAGATTATTATTGTGCACTGGCACCTTATTTTGAAATTAAAGATATTAGATCATTTCATCATTATATGTTGTTAATGGAAAACAGATATCTTGCATATATGTAATGAATACCATAGGACAATGTCAAAACTTTTTTTTTTTTTTTTCTTACATTACTAGAATAATTTTCTTATTTTCTTTTAGGAACATACAAAGATAGAACATATAAATTTATTTACATCTTTTAACCCTTTTAAGAGTACTAAAAAGAAAAGTTTAAAATGTAATAATAATTATTTAGGTTTTATAATTTTTGTTTCTCTTTTGCAGTTTCGTTTGGTTTGGCAAATAAAGGTGAACAGGCACTTTTAGTTCAGTGTATTTTGAGTATCTGTGATTTCTGCTTTCCTTTTCTAAATCATTCAGAAAAAGTCATTTTTGCATAACTTCAATTTGAGGCCAAAATTGACCTTTTATTGACTCTTGAACCTTAAATGGTACTCAGAAAAAATAAATTTCAAAATCTGACTCTGGACAGTTGCTCCAGTTGGCATCTTAAACAAGTTTTATGTTTGGCTTAAGGCAAAAGTCTGATATTCATACTGTTTTGTTGACTTTTCCAGCTAGCTTTTCTACTTCTGCCAAAAATATGTCTCTTCACTACTGCTGTTGTTGAATGCCATGTGGGTGTACTCACTTTTCTCCTACCCACATTTCATGAAAAACTTCAGGGTCAGGGCCAGTTCCCACCGAAGATGCAGCTAATTTAGAAATGTCTGAAAACAAACTGAGAATTTCTACAAACCACCATCCTCCTCCCAGCATTATGTCACATAAAGGAGAGAGGATAAAAATGCTCTTAGATGTTTAAGAAATAAACATTTGTTCTGGTGCAAATCAGAATCCTAGAATTTCAAAGGACTGTTTGAGCTCGAAAAGCCTGTGTAAAACCTGATTACTAGAAAGGGAAGCCAGATTCCTGTTTGCAATAGAAATTCACACAGTACAGCTCTCTGCCGCTTCAGGAACTACGGGCTTCTTTGCAAAGTTGTCTGCCTGGTTCTTTCTACCTTGGCTTTGTTTAATACTGAAATGGAAAGAAAGGGAGCAAATTATGAGTCTCAGTTGTCATCGTAGGCAGAGTGTTTCTGAAGCTTTATTTCTCCATTAAACCTTGACTTTGAGATATTTACACTACCTGACCTTCAACTATCCATCTCTGTACATTACTGGGGAGTAATGATAAACAAAAGTTAGTACTGTCAGACTCAAAACTTCTACAAAACTTAAGGAGCAGCCAACTTAAACTTCAGTCTTCTGGACATATCCAGGTCACCCTAAGCACACTCAGGGACCTATACTTAGCAATGTATGGCTACATTTGCACTATATTTTGTTAAATTGTTCACTCCTTTTTTTTTTTTTTTTTTTTTTTCCTACTGGATTCATGAACTAATACACGTTTATTGCAGTCACATTAGTGACTAACTAAAAACAATTAAGAACTTGAACTAATAATCTACTGAAAAGAAAAAAAAATAAAAAAAAAGAAAGAAAAAGAAAAAGGGCTGGTAATATGCCAGCCTTAAATAGATCCTGAAATGCCTATTTAAAAGTACCTTCTAAATATCCACCTTCTTTATTTGCTACCCGAGGACTTTTGCTTCATTTGCTCATGACTCAGGCCTCATTTTTAGCACTGTGGGGATAGTTACATGTAGAAATCCATCTGTGTTCAGAATTTATTAACAGTAAACCAGTATTTTTTCTTCCTCTTAAACATTCAACCCTTTATGTATCCAAGTTCAGCTGTGTATATGAATTCACCATTTTCATAAACAGGAAGCGTTTCTGTTAAAATGTTAATCTGCAAGGAAAAGACTGGAGCTTGTTCAGTGTTATAGAGTTCAACTAAAGGCCAATAACCCAATATACGTATGATCAGGGAGGGAGAGGGGAGGATAAGGAGGAAGAAAACTATCTTTCCCTGGAAAAGAAATAAAAATAGCAACAAACGTTATCATTTTCAGATTGTTACTAGCAACAGGGGGACGTGATCCAAATAAAAAGTGAATGAATGCACACGCTGGTGCAAGATAAAGACCCAAGATAGGGTTTTGATTAAGCATTATTATCAGTCACCATGCAGAGAATGGCAGGCAGCCAGCAGAGCATTCAGTTTTCTGTCCTTGTCTGCCTCTGCCTGACTGCTTATGCAGGTTGTCATAAAGGTAACCTGGAAATAGGATGGCACATCCAATAGCAGTCATGTTTTCTCTAAACAGGGTGTCCATAAACATTGTTCTCATTGTTGAAAGACAAAGTCAGGCTGGCTGCTTAAATTATTTTTCTTTTTTTTTTTTTTTTCTTTTTTCTTTTTAATTGTTTGACATTCTTAGAATTTTGAGTATTAACATTCCTCCTTGTAAATGTTGAGATTTACAGCCTGTGTAAACTTCATATCTACTGTATGACCTTTCTGCCATGTAAAAGGAAAAACCTTGATGTTGGAGTGAGAAAACAGAGATAGTTCTTCTCCATCACCCTTTGACTTTTAAGGATTTTACTTTTTATCCAAATTTGGAATGTAGACAGCAAATTACATTATACATAGGATTTTGATTTAGGATGTGTTCTATTTTCCCATGCAGGTGAAATGGGAAGCAATAAAAAGTGTTGGCAAATATGCAAGTCTTGGATGCATGTTCCTCCACTTTCCAATGCATCTATCTGCATGTACTATAAAGGAGAAACAAATCTGAATGCAAAGCGCTGAATCAAATTTTATTCCATCTGGAAAAAGAGAAAAAAGGAACCTAGGCTTTGTTTTGGGGATAGTAATGCTACTTAGATCTTGCAGTTCATTTGTACTGATCCTGCCATCCTACCCTCAAAATATATATCTAATATAATACATATATTTATATATATAATATAATATATATATAATATATATATACTTTCTTGCTCTGAAGAACAGGATATTTACAGCAGTCTGTAATAAAAGGTATCATTAATTCAAAACCGATTCCTACTACTTTGACATGAGAAAACTGGAAACAATGAGAACAAACATTGGTTCTACTTCCATAGGCAATTTATCAGAATATAGAATCATAGAATAATAGAATGTTTTGGGTTGGAAGGGACCTTAAAGATCATCCAATTCCAACCCCCCTGCCATGGGCAAGTACAACTCATACTAGATCAAGTTGCTCAGGGCCACATCCTACCTGGCCTTGAATACTTCCAGGGATGGGGCATTCAAAGCTTCTCTGGGCAGCCAGTGTCAGTGCCTCACCACTCTCAGAGTAAGGAATTTTTTACGATTATCTAATCTAAACCTATCCTCTTTTAGTTTAAAGCCATTACCGCTTGCCCTATCGCTCTACCCACTGATGAAGAGTCCCTCCCCAGCTTTCCTGTAGGCTACCTCTAGGTACTGGAAGGCTTCTCTTCTCCAGGATGAACAATCCCAACTCTCTCAGCCTGTCTTTGTAGGAGAGATGCTCCAACGGTTTGATCAACCTTGTGGCCCTCCTCTGCACTCATTCTAATATGGCCATGTCCTTCTTGTACTGGGGAACCCAGGGTTGAATACAGCACTCCACATGAGCGGAGTGGAGGGGGAGAATCACTTCCCTCGACATGCTGGCCACACTGCTTTTTATGAAGCCCAGGGTGTGGTTGGCTTTCTGGGCTGCAAGTGCACATATGGTGAATGCCAGGAATTCTTGTCCCCCATCCATCTTGTTACAAACATCCTATGAAAAACTATCAGTCAGCGATTCAAATGAATGTTGTAAACTGAAGTAACATCATCAAAAACCTAACAATGATGACACACCTTTGACAGAGATGCTTCTGCTTGACTGCTTAATAGAAATTGGTTGGGAGGTATGCAGCTGGAAAAAGAATCTATTAAATTCTTAATTTACATAACCAAAATGTAATACAAAAGCAATGTGTATGATGTATATCTTTCCCCAGATTTCTATTTGCACAGCAAAATATATGCTATGCTACCATTGTTTCCTGCTTGAACAATTCATGCTAAATGTGTTGTGGGTTTTTGTTTGTTTCTAATTTAACCATGTACATTTGAAAATAAAAAAAAAAAAAATGGAACAGCCAGTTTCAATCCACTTCCTAGCCTAGTCTTGTGTCCTTCAATTGCACTTTTAGTAACTGGAAATGTGAAAAGCATGAAGATGAAAAGGAATTGATTCTTTTAGTCATATTCATATTTATATGAGAGCAGTTTAGTTTTGTCTGTGTTTGGTTAATGCTTTTTGATTGCTCCTCATAGTGTTCCCTGCTCTGCTGTGACCTTTCTTTCTGCCTTTTCTACCCTATATTTCCCAATAGTTGATGTCAATAATCTTTCCAAATAAAATGAAAAGTGTTTATAATAATTCTCCACAGGGTTTGACTATGGCTACCAAAAATGCTTCAAGGCTTCTAACTCCAAAACCAAGTAAGTCTGCACAATGCTCTGCAGATGTGTTCTGAGGAATAAATGTTAAATTTTATTATGTATGAAAACTACAATCTTATTGGAGAAAACTGCAATACATAAAGGGTGACAACATCTCCAGAAAGTGTCTCAGCAGGAGATGAGATCTGCAAATGTTTTCTCACTCAACCAAATGCTTCATGACTCTGTAAGATGTTGGCATAAGGCTAATGGCTGATAATATAATAAATTGATTTCAATTTAACAAGCCAAGCAAGGTTTAATGCCATGTCCTGCTACACAAAATAACAAAATACTTCATTTTAGTCTGAGCAATGTCTCATGATTAAGCTGTGCCCACCTAATGTACATCTGGAGCCATTTTGCAAAGCAGCCATTAAATTACATGTTACAACCTCCACAAGCAAAAAGTACAGCAGTATATTGCAAATGTATCCATTACATAATGGATATTTATCCACTCTTTAGGACATAGTTAATGAAGTCATATCTGTTTTTGTTTTGTTTTTCTGAATATGTCCATTTAAATATAACCAATAATGCAGATGGAAAGTTCTAAAATAATTGCATTTTACAATGGATTAAACCACATTTAACATGCTTACACATATATATGGACTGAAAATGCTTTTATTGCTTTCATAACACCTTAGGACTGACGTAATGAAGCACTGAGCATTTTAATCTTTCAGTCCCTGGCAACCATATATAATCTTAGAACAATAAGATTTTTATCATCCTGTTCCTAAAAATGCACTTCTGTGTTTAATTTCTGGTACTCAAAGTCATATGATTTGCCTTAAAAAGAGAGCTTTAGATAAAAGATCATAGGAAAAATTAGGTTGGAAGAGAACCTTTTCAGGAGCTTGAAAGTTTATTCTTCTCTGTTCAAAGCAGGGTAGGCATGAAGTCACACCAGGCCAGGTGGTCAGCTCATAAAAAGGAAAAGAAAAAGAAAAGAAAAATAAAAGAAATGAAAAGAAAGATAAAAGGAATTTTTTTTCTTAAAAAAAAAAAAAAAGATGGTTCTGCACAGTTTTCTAACATACAAGAATCAGAACTAAAACTGCCTTAAATTCAGACTTCATAGAAAATAGAAATTCATGCCTCCCCCTCGGATACCATTGTTTAGGTTGATTAACATCTTATTTAGACACCTCCTGTTTCAGACATAAGTGGAAATTTCTGAGTAAGATACTGCTCATTTTCAAAGAATGGTAGAATCTTAGATTATCCCAAGTTGGAAGGGACCCATAAGGATCATCAAGTGCAACTCCTCGCACCGCACAGGTCTACCCAAAAGTTTAGACCATGTGACTTAGCACACAGTCCAATCCCTTCTTAAATTCATACAGGCCTGGTGCAGTGACTACTTCACTGGGGAACCTGTTCCAGTGTGCAACCACCCTCTCGGTGAAGAATGTTAGACTAGACATCCTCAGCTTAACCCCATTCCCACAGGTCCTATCACTGGTGTTTATGGAGAATAGGTCACCTGCCTCTCCACTCCCCCTTGCAAGGAAGTTGTAGACTGTGATGAAGTCCCCCCTCAGCCTCCTCTTCTCCAGGCTGAACAGGCCCAGTGACCTCAGCTGCTCCTCATATGCCTTCCCCTCCAGTCCCTTCATCATCTTTGTCACCCTCCTCTGGACACTCTCCAACAGTTGAATGTCCTTTTTGTACTGTGGTGCCCAGAACTGCACACAGTACTCAAGGTGAGGCTGCACCAGCGCAGAGTAGAGTGGGAGGATCACTTCCCTCGACCGACTAGCAATGCCATGCTTGATGCACCCCAGGATGCGGTTGGCCCTCCTAGCTGCCAGGTGCACACTGCTGGCTCATATTCAACTTGCTGCCAACCATGACCCCCAGATCCCTCTCTGCGGGGTTGCTCTCCAGCGTCTCATCGCCCAGTCTGTATGTATAGCCAGGGTTGCCGTGTCCCAGGTGCAGGACCCGGCACTTTTTTATTTTTTATTATTTACTTTTTTATTTTGAGAAATAAAGTCCCTTATTGTCTACACACTATGTGCTATTACCATGTTTATGCAATCATGATGTATTCACAGATATCAGCATAAATTTCAGCACTGAAAAAAACGTAATGGAATGCAATTCAGATATGAGTGAGTCCTAAAATAAATGCTGTTCAATAGTTTTGTTTGCCTTGTGTTTCAGTGTAATGGGCACCAGTTTTATTTAAGTGGTTTTATCATTTCTGTCACAACATTTGTGGCAGCTGTAGTATTCTTGGAGAAACTTCTTTCATGTAGATGTTGAAAACTGTTCTTTTCCCTAACTGCCAGCTTCTGGTATACTTCTGCAATAATGCTCCTTCTAATGGTGTACTTGGTCTGGCTGGGATGTTAACTTTCCCTGCAGCAGCCCATACAGTGCTGCACTCTGCACTTGTAGCTAGAACAGCAGTGATATCACACTGGTGTTGTGTCTGCTGCTGAGAAGTGCTGGCACAGCATCAGGACTCTCTCTGACCCTCCTAGGGGGTGGGCAAAAAAGTGAGAAAGAAACATCACCAGGGCAGCTGACCTAAACCAACCAAAGGGATATTCCATACCATATGATGTCACACTCAGCAATACAAGGTGGAAAAAGGAAGAAGAGGGGAGGGGTGGGCTCTCGTTGCGAAAATGTCTGTCCTCCTCCTGAACACCAGCTACGTGTGTTGAGGCCCTGCTTCAAGGACGTGGTCAAGCATTGCTCATTTGTGGGAAGTAGAGAGTAATTTCTTTCCTCTGCACTTCCACATAGCCTTTACTTGTTTTGTTTTGTTATTCCCTTTCCCCCTTCCTCTTCCCCTTTCCCTTTTTTCCCTTTAGTTGAATTGTTTAATTAATAATAATATTTCCTTAATAATATTTTTTTTCTCTTTAATTAAATTATCCTTATCTCAGCCCGTGAGTTGTTCTTTCCTTTACTTCTTCCCCTCCTCATCTGAGGAGGGGGAGTGAGGGAGCGGTTGTGCGTTCATCTGCCTAGCACAGTAAAATCACCAGAAATGGCTAAGGATGTTCAGTGTTTCTTAGAAAGAGTTGCCAGCAGCTGATTTAATTAGTGGCATTAAGCAACTCCAAAAATGTCCAGAATGTGTATTTTAGCTGCTTTAACTCACTATATGTGCATGTCACTCACTACAATGTAACTAACAAGAGTTAGGTTTGCTTCACAAGCAGGGTGGGAGGTATAAGGCCACTTGAGAGCTTGATGAATAGTAGACATAAATCATTATGGTATAAACCTTCACCCCATGCCAAGTTACTCAGTTCCTGTAGGGAGAAAAAAAAAAAAAAAAAAAAAAAAAAAAAAAAAAAGGTTTTAGCTTTGATGCTTTTATTAAATCATAGAATCATAGAATGGCTTGGGTTGGAAGGCTGAACATCCCCCACTCTCTCAGCCTTTCTTCATAGAGGTGCTCCAGCCCTCTGATCATCTTCATGGCTCTCCTCTGGACAAGTTTAAATGTGAAGCTAGGTAAATATGTACCATCTTTCTCAAATCCTGATCTGTATTTTAATATTTCAGCAATCCCTGAATTGTTTCTAAAGTTAGTATCATACTTCTGTACTGTAATCACCCCTATATTTCACCTCCAATGACTTAAATCCCAGTACTGAACTGCACAATGTGCATATATTTACATATCCCCCTTTGTATCTGTGTTCATTGGTCTTCGTATCTATGTATGTTGTCTTTGCATTTGTTTATCTATTTTTAATATAGTGAAAAATTTTATTGTCATGATTGCTTTGAGCAAGGAAATGAATAAAACTGATGGAACCCAAAAGAAGATCAGCAAGAGGAAAAGGCCAAACCTTACTGAAACAGCAAGATTATTCATGGTGAGTTCTGATTGTACAGAACACAAAAGAGCTTTGTAACACTTTCATTGCAAATTGACCTAATTCTCTGACATAAACTACTTAGATTGACAAAATTTCCACCTATCTTCAGGCATAACATGTAGTCACTCTTTTTTAAGTGATAATCAGAATGTTTATTACGCACTCTTGTTACTTATACACAGTATTTTCAGAAATAGTCCTGCACTACTAATGTCATCTGTGATATTGGAATAACAAGGGAATAATTTCAGTCTTTGCTATGGGAGCTGTTTAACAAATCTAAAAATATTAATCATGTTCAGGACATTGTCACTTTCAGAGAACAGAGATCATTTCCAGTGATGTGCCCAGAAGCAATCTATTTAGTTTTCTTTTCATATAAAGTTAGGAAATAATGAAAGTTTTATTAAATGAAACTTAATTCACCACAATAGGGACTTCAGATCTACCTTTTTCCCCTACCAGGGGATGTGGTATAATTTAATAACAGTCTCTTTAGATTAGCTCTGTCTATTTGCATGTCACATTATTAACTGACTCCATGCCATAGTGTGTAGAGGACTTCAGAGACTGCTGTCTCAGCTTTTATTTAAGAAAACAAAACAAAAAAAAAGGAAAAAAGAAAAAAGAAGATCCTATATTGATGATTTGTAAACTACATTATTACAGTAACAAAACTGTATGTTAAGAACAGCTAAAAGTGGTGATGTAAGCTTTTTGGCTGAGGTCCAAGGCACTAAGACTTAGTAGATTGTTAATGCTGTCTAGCAGTGTTGTGTTTTTCCTGCCACAATGACAGCTTCTGAGAGGTTTTCTATTATTATCTTACCATTTTTTTAAGCATTAAAGTGTAATGATTTACTAGCCTATAATATGGTAGCAATGTGTGAATTACAGTGGCTCCGTTTGTATGCTCAGCAGCATCTGGTTTACAGGTGTGAATATGTGGATTTTGCTAATTTGCTTAGTGGCACAATTTCAGAATGAAGGCACAGAGATGGAAGTTGACAAATGCTATCTATACCATGTTATTTCAGCTTTGTGGGAAATAAAAAACAAGCCATGCATACCTGGGTTATTTTTTATTATTGTTTTTACTGGCTAGTTTCTTGGTTTATTTTATTTTATTTTAACGCCTTGGTAATATCTCCCTAGTACCTATCCAGGATATATTTTGCTGAAGAGAGTTATAAAGAGATAGGTTAAATAAAGTGCTTTATTCACAATGAGACAGTATCAGCTGATTATTATAATAATTATTATTATTATTTTAAATCAGCTTGCAATATCAAGCACATAGTTAAATAACATACTTGTGAATGGCTGTTCCTCATCTGAGTCCACACCCTGGTCCATGTGGTCTCACTTTGTGCAGTAGGCAGGGCCTGGTGAACTCCCTTACTCTTGCTTAAGGCTGAGACAGGATGGGAACCATCACCATGGCCCAGTTTGTTTTATAATCCATTCATGTGGTATGCTTTTCTAAATCTGGTTTCTTCATGAACAGATAATCTCCCTGCCATTTTTCATTTTTATACTCCTTCAGCAAATAGTATTTGAGACGTTTTAAAAAAGGAAAGGAAGAGGGAAGTAGTCAAGGAAATTGACCACTTTACCACTGCCAAATGGTCTGCTCCAGTGATTATTTGAAATTCTTCCATTGTCTTACAGAAAATATATTAAAAATTGATATATATATTTTAATATGGGTATTAATATATATATTAATACAGTAAATTGAGATATATATATTAATTTGGGTCTCTCTCTCTTTGTCCTTCTGCTCTGAGGTTTTTATGTGGTGTATTGATAAATAAACAGGGAAGGACCCAAATGCTGTAACTGTTTCCCTTCAGAAGTTCCAATAAGAAAAAAAATAGGATTATTTTTACAATCGGTGGGACTAAACTAAGTGAGTTTTTTTTCAACCAAGATATATGAGAGCTTTTCATCATTAAAAAAATAAATATATACATAAAACATGTAATTGTGAATTAGGAAATAAAGCTAAAAAAGAATAATGTAGGTACTAATTTTAGGTTCCTAGCTTCAGACTTGGGAGGTGACAGTTCAAATTCTTCCTTTTTTCTTTTGTGTTCATGGGCAGACAACAAAAAATCCATCTCTTATTCTATAGTGTTCTTTCTTTCTGCCTTATTTGCTAACCTTATTGATCATTTCTAAATTCTTCCTTCGCTACTGTGAAGAATCTTGACCTTTCACAGCTGGAAGAATATTCAGCAAGGCAGGTTCCATATATGAGATGAGTTTTCTAGAAGATGAACAAGCTGGTTTGAAGCAGGTAAGATTTGTCTTCTCCCAGCAAGTACCTTTGCTAGTTGTCTGCAGGCTTTCCCTCTTCATATGCAATCCTTTCATGGGGCCTCTTATACCTTGTACATGACACCTGTGTCTTTTCCAAGTTCTCTACTTGGTGATAATCAAATACTTACATACTTACACTAGTAAACATTTAACCAGGAAGATGTGACCTGAGGGAAAACTGGGAGGTGAGAGAGTTGAACCACCATGGTAGAGGGAAGCTGAAAACCAGATGGACTTTGAGATGATGGGATAAGCACTGGAGTAGTTAAGTGAGAGTCAATCTGCCTGCCGGCTCAGGATCCAATTTAGGCACTGAGATAACTTAAAAATTAGGCATCTGTCTCAGCAAGATGAGTCAGCATGATGGATAGCAGATACTTACATCAGTGCTGGCTGCCCAGGATGATTGAGGATGTCAGCATGGTGAATATAGGCTTCTCAAGCGCATAAACTAGGGAGGATTAGATCCCAGGGTCCATCTGACCTCTCACTGCCTTGCAGATTTGATGTGGATTTCCATTGCGATCTCCATCCACAATCTATAAGCCTAGGAAGAAGCAGTTAGCTAAGGTTACAGTCCCACAAACTTTGCTATCGAACTGGTGGGTTACTGGATCATTCAAATGTAAGAATTTGATATGAATCGGGCATGGGGAGGGACATGGCTCTTAAGTGGTGGATTATCTAGAAAGCACAGTATGTAATTTATTTCAAATTGGTATCTATATGCTGGTTTTATAAGCTATGAGAAAACATATGATAAACAATCTAGCAGAAAGTTAGTGTTACAGATGAAAAATATCCGACTTGACATGAAGTTTGATAGTATTAACTTAGTCAAACATTTTTTAATGCAGACTGGAATAACATACTGAGCATATAACAGGTGTCATATGATTACAGAATTTTTCATCTGGTGCTGTATACAAGGAATAGCTCCAGATTTACCACACCATCAAACTATGATTTCAACAGAATTCTCTCTGTCTGAGATTCAGCTGGCCAAGGTGGACCTGACTCTATAATCTAGATTTTCAGATTTTTAGGCAGGGAGAGGCAGGCCCACAGTTTACAATTTTTGATCATTTCTGGTTCTAGTGGGAGCATATTTTATTTATTTTGTCTTACTGTTTGTGTATGCATCCACATATACTTTAATAATAACAGTAGTCAAATTAATCAAAAAGGTTTAAAAAAATCACTTTGGATTATATATTTATTTACTCTTTTACAACATTATCATTGAAATTACAAACACTTTGTGTTTATTTATTTTTTTTTTAAAGGCATGCAGTCAAAATAAATCAATTGCACCCCCATGACCAAAAGACATGTTAGATGACATTTTTCTTAATAATCTCCTGCCTTTTATAAAGTCACCCCCCCAGATGTTTGACCTTCTTTACAATCCAGAATGTTGTTAACTGGTAGCAAAATCCTGTTTTGTATATGAAGCCTATTGAAATGAGATGACTAACACCATTTCTTAAATTGAGGCATAGTCAGATGAGATATTTACCTGAGCAGAAGTGCAATCTTAATAACACTGACAGACAACCTGTTAGAAGTTACTACCATCTAGTAAAATAACAGCTTGGCTGGTTTACAAAGTCACGCTTACTATCGAGCTTTAAGTTCTTGCTCATGCAAAATGCTTCCATGGTCTTTATTTCCATTTGCAGTGACAGTAGAAAGGGTTCAGTATCAGTTAGGTTTAAGTTCCAAGTGCAATATGAGAGACTATTTCTTAGCTCTGTTCAGGGGGAAAGAATGGATATATATGGAGTTATTATTAATTCAGCATTCAATTTGAATCAATGACAATGAAGGGCCATAATGCTTTACATAGAAGAAGAAGAAGAACAACAACAACAACAAAACTCTTCTGACATTGTTGAGATGTTTTCAGCAAAAAATGAGTTATATTTCCTTTCATTGTAGTACCGTTATCATAGATTTAAGAGGAGAGAGTGGTAAGCAGGAAGGGAGGAAAAGACTCTTTAATGCAAGCGTTTGCTTTGAAATCAGAAACAATAAATCACAGAACAAAAGAAAATATGTAAGCTATAATGTGTAGAGTCTGAAATACCACATGACTGGTGAAGAAGAGTCCAAGCAGACTTAGGATATCTCCAACAGCTGGCAAGTGAAAATGATAGCCATGAAAGAGAAGGTAGATAAAAGACGGGGAGCTGCTAATAGTAAACATGCAGAGCTGCCATTTCTTCCAACATGACAAGCAAAGAACAGACAAGCACTGAACAACAAAAAATAGTCTTAGATATATATTTTTGGTCTTTTCTTCCAAGCTGACACCTTTTCTTCACTGTCAGAAAACCAATGAGACAGCAACCTTGCAAAATACCAGATTTCTCTGAAGACATACTGAATACTGATGACCTTTAAGGAAAGCTTTCACAACTTGTTAAAATGAGTCTACAGAGAGAAACATGAGAGTGGATGGGGGGAAAGCACTGACTTATGCTTCCCAATTTATGTTTCATAGCTGAAATACAACAACTCAATCTATATACTGCCTTCCAAGTCAGTAATGAAAACAGGACTTGTTCATTAGAAAGCTCTTCAGGCTGATTTCTTTAACAGCCTCTATCATTATAATATCTTATTTATCCATAGTTTGTAATGTATTTATACTTATGTCTTTGCTCAAAGGAAAGGAATGCCATGTCCCATCTCTATGTCTGTGCATGGAAAAGGGAAGTACAGAAAAGACAAAAGTCCTCAGTATTTGGTGTCTAAATCTCATATAACTTCTGATTTCAGTAAGAATCTAGATATCTTTGAATAGCTAACCTGAAGCAATTTGCCCACTATCATACAGGATGCCTATAGCTAAGTTGTAAGGATCTACATGATCACTTATGTGATCCTTAGAAAGGATCCCTACTCATAGTGATCTCTATAACCAGAAGTCCACTTCATGTTGGAGATCCAGACACAGATGTGAATGTAGCACAATCAGCCTCCACCACCGCAGTTGAAGCTGGCCCAAGTCTCTCAAGAAATGAGAGATTTATCATTCCAGGAAGCCTGGGAGTGAACACACAAGAAGGAACTTGATTCTCTGCCACATCAAAGAAATGACTTGAGTATGACAGAAGAAGGGAGGCATAAGAAATATTTTTTCAGAGACTATTTATGCATTTTTCAGTTAAAAAAAAAAATAGATATGGTACATAAACAGCAGGAACAGAGACAAGAACCTAGGGCTATGTTTCTGCATGGGAAGAGCACTGCTGCAACTGCAGCCTATTTGCAGTTTCTCTTCCTATTGCTGTCCAAGCTATGCAGTGGTTCAGTCTATAAAGATGGAAAATATCCAATCCTCACTTAAACAGCTCAATAAGGATCAGAAATTCCACCTTAATAGCTAAAAGCTGAGCTTTCAGCTAGTGCTATACTCAGCATTTTTCTATCTGTCTCTGTGACTTTAGGGGTTGCTCAATTTCTGCTCATTTTACCAGTGTTAAGTTCACTGGCTTTTTTTTTTTTTTTTTTTTTTTAATTATCATTTGACTCTACTGAAGCAATACCTGGGAATAAACTTAGCATATCCATTATTGCAATTACTTTAAATGACAGAAAGGCCCTGAAGCAAAGAATCATCATTTCTGTTCTACAACATTATCGCAATGCATCTTCATTCTATGGACATTCAATATATATTTCAGATGATTAACTATTTTGGATTGATCACTATATTCAGGTGATTAATAAGAGCAGCTATTGCCTGCTTTCCCCCACCCCTGAACAAGTTAAATTTTACCCCAGATTAGGTTTTACTAAACAGCATATATGTTAGTTATGCAATGCTGCAGAGTTGCACACCCCTAGTTATTTAGCACCATTCTTGGCAGGTTTCTTTTGTGCACAATCGACTCCATGCTGAAAACCTCTGAGGAAGGAACAAAAGGACTCCATGGCTACCTGGGAAGCAACATGGGATAGAGCCAGTGGAGATGGCATTGTTGATGATCCTTGTGGGTCCCTTCCAACTTGGATATTCTATGATTCTATGTTTTGGGCATTTAAAGGAAGGGAAAACCTCCAAAGATGCAAGGCAAAAAGAAAAGATGTGGCCATTGCAGCACTGAAGAACTCTCCAGGTGATCAATTTTGTTTTAAGTATTTTATTTAAAAAAAAAAAAAAAAAGTCTTGAAGGAATTTTTAAAAATTACTTAAATCCCGGAGAGAAAGGATTAAGGATGAAGGAACTTGTGAAATAGGAAGAGCAAATGATAACTCACTCAGTCTTGTGAAGGAGAAGGATCACTATGTTATTTATTTGTGGAAGTCAGACATTCAATATGAAGTAGTGGTTTAGACTAACTCCTCAGAAAACTTTCTCAGTTCAAAATTACTTATATCTCATCTACATTTAGTTTGTATGGATCTTTTGCAGCCAGATGTTGATTATCTGGTTCTATGAAGGAAGTATAAAACTAACAATTACCTGCCTTGCTGTTGACAGAAAAATTTATGGCTCATGATCTTGTGAATGGACTTAATCGATTTATTTTTTTTAGTAGGAGGAAGAGTGCTACTGAGCCTTGTGGAAATGAGGTGAGTACTACTAAGACAGAAAAGTGATTCCCCATCAAGCCTTCCAGAGGATAGTTCTGAAAGAGGATTTGTACAAGCTATGTTACAGATGCCTGCCTTGGTGCTTCTGTACTAAATATGTCACTTTGTTCTCTATTTTGTTAAAATGGTAAGTTTTTTTTCAAAACAAACTGAGCTTTAAATCGGGGATGGAGGAGAAGCCTTGCATACTTCTGCTCTGGAGCTTTTGTAACAGTGCATATCAGACTGAAGTAAAAGATAATACCTACTTCAGAATGCAGCAGGCTGGAGAAAATCCTGCTCCAGAGTTTTGTAGAGCAGATTGCTACAGAAATTCTTAGGATGAGCCAATGGCAGAGAATCCAACAGTAACATGAAAACCATGGAAGTACATGTGTTTTCACAGAGAGACATATCTAGTTTGACTTAAGATAGCAATGTAAAAGTCTACCTATAACCTAGTCACTCAACTTCCCTTATTGTCAGCAGAGACCTACATGCTCTTCTAGAGTGCAGTGCACCTGAATTATGCTTTTCATGTCTCTATTTTTTGCTGCTAACTACACAGTACATAATCAGCTCAGGTACAGATATGCAAATTGTAGCCAGTCTGGACAGATGATGTCAGCTACTTCAGTGTAGGAGCATGTTGAGAAAAAGGTACATCATACATTGTCTGCTGTAATAGCAGTGAAAAGCACATTAAACATTTTTGAATATTTATGCTAACATTTTAACATATGTAACTAAACTGAGCTTGTAAAAGGTTTTATAAAAATTGTCCAATTTTTGATGAGTTTGATATTTAATTGTCACCAGTGCGGTATAAAAAGTCTGAATCCATTTTGTCCTTCGCAACAGTCTGAAATAAAGTTGTACTTGGAAGCCTCCAGATAAAGCAATACTTAAAGCGCATAGTCCTGGGCATGAAAATAATATGGTGAGTATCTAAACCTAATCATGTCTCCCCCTGAAAATGTGAGAGAAGCTGAGGAGAGGCAGCAGAAAGTGACTGCAAATGTACATATCAGTGCACTGAACAATTCCACAAAGCAGACTCAATTCAGGGCAGTAATAGATTGACCTATTTGATGACCTGGCTTCAGGAAAAGACAGGCTGTCAGCTAGTTATAAAATAGGCAGCAATACTTAGTTCATTCAAAATGGGAAACTGTTCCTATCTGAAGCTCCTAGATAGTTGTCATCAATGGTAGCTTCTCTCCTTTAATTTCCTGAAGTCTGTTGGAGAGAACTGAAAATCAAAGTGAGATGCTTAAACTTAGAAGAGGCAATAACACCTTCAAAGATTAGGTAAGGTGGAGAAACTTCCATAGAAAAAAACATTAGCAGAAATCAACAAGGTAATAAGTGGTGAGCTCAACAGCAATTTAAGAAATCTAAAGTTTCTCTTAATGAATGAAATCCTGTGAAAAGACTGAAGTGAAGGATTGCAGAGGAGGAAAAAATGTTGCATATATTTTCAGATTCATGAAATCACAGTTATTCTACAGGTTGCTCCTGACTAAAAGATGAGAAAGTGAATAGACCTCCCTTCTAACACATTAAGTCTCACATGGAAGGGAAAAGAGAATTTTTAAAGTTTCTGTAGTACTAAGAACTGTAACCCCTGCCAATATTAAAAGAGTGAAACTGAAATTGGTAGTGTTTGGGAGCTCTTAAAATGTGTGGATAGAAGCTTATTTTCAAACCTATTTAAGGCTAAGTGGAAGAAAGGAAGAAAAAAATGCTTTACTAATGATCACATAGATCTTTCCCATGTCTAGTTGTATGACTTGATGATTTATCATCATGAAGTAATGATAAATGAGAAGGAAAAGTAGGAAATATAGCAGTTAAGCATGGAGTGAGCCTAGTAGCACAGTATGCTAATGATAAAACTATGTTCAAGAGAATTTGAGCTGTTGCCACCAATACAGCATTACTATTTGATAAGTATCATAAGAGGACAAAACTTTGTTGGTGTTTGACAGTAATGAAAAATTCAATTCTAAGAATCTGACATAAAATAATCACTTCCTTACCCTAGGATGTAGGAGTGCATGTGGGCATTGGATTGCACTGTGATGCTGATGCTGAGCCACACCACTGTTCCTCAGGCAGACTGTTCCTCAGGGAGGTCAGCTCTGTTGGACACAAAGCCACACCAGGGTAATACAGTCCCAGTGGCTACAGGACACAGACAACAAAGAAAGCATGAACCATGAACAGAAAGATGCTGCCCTACATCTGAACAATGTTTCATTGTGATTCTTTGGGTATGTATGTTGACATATAAACACACATGTTTACGGGTATGTCTGTATAAACATACGTGTGTACTCTAAGGTTTGGCAGCATTTTGCAGGTGAGTAGGTACTTCGCATTTTTTGCCTTAAGAGAACGGTGTACAAATTGATGTATAGCTAAATGTTCTGAACATAATTAGGGCAATCTGTAAATTGGTAAATGCCCATGTAATAAACACCTGTATTCTTACCAGTACTTGCACAGTACATATTGAGCCAGCAATTCTAAATATAGGCAAATTGTTAATATTCTTCTTTCCTGATATCTTACTTTTGGCTACAGAACTGCAGCCTTATTCTTGCATTCTCCTGAAGAATAAAGTGATAGTATGTCTTGTGGAATAGAGCAGTGTTAATATTGCCTCAAGAAGAGTCTAAAGCTATGCCTTAGTTTACTACATTTTCAATATATTTTAAATGCTGACTTCAAATGCTGCCCCAGCACCCCTGTAAAATTAAAAACATATATATTACATGTAGTTTAAACATGATACCAGATATCTGTGGCAGGCTTGGGGAAAATTCATGGTGACTTCTAGAAAGCCACCATCTCATAGTACACCACGGGTCTTACCTTCACTTTATTACTTCCAGTCTCAGAATATTGGTGGACTAGTATTTATGATGTAACACATCTCTATTTACATTTCTCATGCCAGTTTGACTTACTTCTTCCCCAGGGTTGTAAAAAGGCAGGAAAAAATATTTCTGGAAACCTCTTTCATTTTTGTTACTCCTTCACAGCACTCGGTATTGAAAGTTGAATGATGCCTGAATGATGTATTTTGGCAGTTCCAGGATAGGTTTGAAGTGATAAGCTCTCACAAAAGACAAAGGATAACCTCTGTCTTTTAGTATCTGGGTAATGAGGCCACTTAAATTCAAGATTCACTTTCTGGAAAGCTAAAATGAACTCCAGGGGTAGCTTTTTTCAGTGTCTTGTGTCATGATTCATTTTAAGGAATGTCTGGATTTGGATAAATAGGCAAAGGATCTGTCTGAGGTCAGCTGAGAGATTTAAATTAAATCAGTGTCTTCACTAATTTTGAACATTGCCTAAAACAATCCTCCTGTGTGATATTTACAGGAACTGGTGCTCAGTATTTAAGATACTGAGATGTGAGGTCCTTATTCAAAAGAATCCAGTACTGACAGTCAAGGTAAAGACCAGTACATGGACACATGAACAAACTATGTCCTTCTGAAGTGCTTTTGGGTGCAGTGTTATAATCCATCACTGAGCATAAATGGAAGTCAGAAACATCACACACACAAAACCAGAAAATCCATCCTTTTGCCACTGTTACAGCAATTAACTATTAATTTTTTAAACTTTGAATAAGCTTTTTCGTCTCAGTATGGCCCCGATGGTTTGGTAAAACTGCAAGCCCCACTGGGATGCCTGTGCAGGAATGGCTGGGTGTCATCTGATGGGATGACAGCACAACAGCTTGAAAATTCAGTGAATCAATCACATTTCTTTCCATCAACAGCAGTGTTTTGGCTTATTTTTCACATCGTATGGCACGACAATGCTAATATGAGCCAGCACATTTAATTGCCCTTGAAAAGTAACCTCTGGTAATAGATATTATTCCTACCCTCAGATACTTTTCCCCTGACTTCATTTGGGCTAATGCACATATGACAGAATCCTAGTGTGCCACTCCCTTGAATTTCCTTAACATCTGACCTCACACAGCTGTTTATTATTAAGAGACATTTGCCACTGCTGTGAATGTTGCCATACTCTGTCTCCATATTCAGCATATTTTTATCCCAAATACTCAAATTTACAAATAAGCTAAAAATGAATGCCTTGCATCAGCTTTAATTTTATAACGCAGTGACCCATTCTACCACTGTGTAATAACAGGTCCCACTGTGACAATTAAAACAAATCACCCTACAGAATATGTCATTAGGTACATTCATGCCTCATCAGTAACTGAATTCTTTTATGACATATTTCAAGCAAAGGTATATAACTTTAGCCTGCTTTCCCCAAAGCACAACATGATTTATAACAAATCTCCCATCTTCTCAATTTACTAGGAAAATGAAATATGGATGAAATGAAAAAAAAAAAAAAAAAACTTAATTAAGAAATAAAATAGCAGTTTGCCACTAAATAAAGCACCTGTGTAGATAATTTTGAACCAACAACAATTGATCTAAAAATAAACTAAGTTCCCAGACGTTACTGCAGCTGTTCTTAGCTCTTCTGTTTTGAACAAGTGAGAACCAGCAAGAAATCCGTAGAAAAAATGACCTCTGATAGCTCATATCATGATGCTGATCATTTTACCTAATTTGTGAACCTCTTTTACAGAGTAGATCTCAGCCCATCAGGTGACATTACCAAGACTGTCAGGATGGCATGCAGTTTCCTCTGAGCCTAATTCTGTCTTTATGAGCAGTGCTTTGCATGTAGTGAAAACATAAAATGTAATACCTGGTACCAACAGTACTATCAACTTGTCAGTGCTTTTTAGGAAGGATTGAACTAGCCCTCTGCTAGATCTTTATTTTCTTACTGCTGGGAGTACTTGGAATTGGGGTGTTTTAAGTGAACTATGTTTTCATTTGCATATTTTAGTGAGCTGCCTCCAAACTCTTTTTCAGTTCCAGAGTGGGTAGGACACTTATGGTTGAGATTCATCTCATTAACTTTAGACATCTACAGTGTAGACATCTACATCTGAACTAGACATTGGAGACTTACTTTGTAGTCAACAGAGAAAGATAAACTCTTTTAAAGGGGGATTCAGCTGACCTACTTGAGTCACTTGGTAGCAGGGCACCCATTAAAACAACCAGTTCATGATTAGATGAGAACATTTAGGTGTCTACACTTGGTCAGATGAATCCCACAGAGAGTTCAAGACCTATATCTAGGTGATTTTGTAAATTGGTCAGTGGGGAGATAGAGAAATGTTTTGCTCCTCTGCATCCTGTAACTTGCAAACTCAAGCACTATACGGTATCTTTTTTTTTTTTTTTTTTTTTTCCTGAAACCCATACCATGCTGGTAGGCAATCAGGTACTTGCTCTGTAGAATGGTCCCCAAGTGGGTCGAGGACAAGATCCCACTTGTCTTCTCTGGGATAATATTGAAGGCTAACGGCATTTTCCTGGTCTGTCACTACTGTTCCACAAGATAGTTCGTGAGAACCATCCCATCTGCAGACAAGTAAATACAGGCTGGAGTCACACCCGTATAACCCATTCTCTAGATGTCCTTGTATTGAATACTTAACATGCAAGCCATGAGCTCTCACAGCATATCCCTTCCAGCTCTTGGTCCTGGCTCATCTATCTCATACACAGTTCACATGCTCTGTCTTAACTGTCCTACACAAGAGACCTGCCTGGCTCTCACCCCTGCTCTCCAATGCCTTGTACAGCAGGAGAAGGGGAGGAGGGGTCCAGAACCAGGATAAGAATGTTAGATTACAGTTATCACATCACCCAGTCAACCATCAATGTCACTACCTCTTTGTCTCCCCTGCAACAGTTCTACTAGGTATGACATGTCTCATTAAATAAATAAATAAATAGAACTTGCATTATAATCTTTAATTAGGCTTTCCCCATTGGATTGGATTTCCTGGACTTTCTATGAACAAGCCACAGGCCATTCTGCAAAGACTGAAAGGAAAGTAAATCAAAACTGTGACACTTTTCCCCTTTCACATCTGTGCATCTCTTGCTCTTCCTAAAAAGAGGCAAACTAATAGGTAGTCTGTCAGTGACCTAACTAATAACTAGATTTACATTTCTGTACCTTTGGATAGATTCATTTAATTCCTTTTAAAACTCTGATTCTTACTGCAGATAAGCCATCAGTGTGTTTAACAGGATATTAAAAGTAGAAAGCAAGTGTAGAATAGCAGGTTCATTAGACAACACTTATTCCAAATGTGGAAGCTGAACGCCAGATGCCGTTTTGCATAATAAAAGCAGTCAGTGATTAGCCCTTAGAGGTCTGTGATCCCTGAATAATAACCCATTTTTCAACCTTGTCTGTTATTTTTCTCCCTTCCCCTAAATTTTCAGCTTTAGGACTAATAAATTTTAATAATCACATAAACCAAATGTGACTTGTAATTCTTGATGCTGTTTTAAAATTAAATGTGATTTTCCAGTGTTTATTCAAAATGGGGAAAAAAAATCCTCCAACAAACAACTGCTTATAGGAATAATGAAAATTTGGGACCCACTGAAAAAATAGAAAATAGGAATTCATTCTCTAAGTAGAAGAATTAAAAAGGCTTGTATGTTGGGCCTCCCCATCTGGTATAATTCCAGAGGGAGCTAAGAACACGCAATCACTGTGAGGCTCTCCTGCCTTTGAGTCCCCAGTTAAGGAAAGTGGAGAAACCAAGTCTTTAGTTCCAGGGAAGACGGCATAATCATTATCCTCCCTGAACCCAAAAAAGGGAGTTTAGGCATATAGGTTACTGATTTCTTTGAAAAAAATGTGACTTTCACATACGTTTCATCAGCTTTGAATTCAGAAGTGGGAAACAGCAGACATGGGATGATCGAGTCTAGATGATTTGGCTCTTAAGCACTTAGCTCAGCTGCTGGACATACCCAGGTCCATCTGCTGCTAGAGGATATATTTTGCACAGCAGACTTTCACTTGATTCTTCTTCCATATGAGGACAAAAGTGAGAATCATACATGGGGAAAAGGTTCCAGTCTTCAAAAAGAGCAAAGCAATCGATTGAGTGGAAGAGAAAACTGTCACAAAAGTGTTTTTTGTTTGTTTGTTTGTTTGTTTGTTTTTGTTTTTGTTTTGTTTTGTTTTGTTTTTCCTTTTTTTTTATTCTCCAGGACATGGAAGCTGCTGGGATACCTATGTGCAGAAGTTTTATTTTAGTCAGTAGGTCTTGTTTGCTGTTTCTAATGAGCAGTGCTCATTTCAGACTGATGCCATGAACAAACAATCATAAAAACACTGAGAGAAGAGCACAAGCTCATGGCCCGGGTAGACCTTATTATGTTATGCTTTTAAGTTTCTGCATTACAAGAACTAAAGGTTCAAAGCAATTATGGACAACTAGAAACACACTGCAGCAACAGATTTGGTACAATCATTTGAAAGCCAGTAAGTATTTTTGTTTTAGTGACAGTTATCTGTAGTCTGTTGTGTCTGCAAGCTGGTGGCAAGACACTAGAACAAACTTACCAGCCCATCTGCTGCCCGGAATGAAGCATTTCTGTGCTTCATGTTATTACTGCCAAGGCTGAAAGCAAGAAAACCTCCTGTGGTTCTGATGATGCTTCCATGGGAAGTCACAAGGGTTGTCAAGCTAATGGGAGTTGTAATAATATTTTAATGGCTGATGGGCATTTCTTACATATAAATTTATGTGTGCACATATAAGTGTGCATATATATATAAAAACATATAATTAAAGAATAAACCCAAGGTGGCTGATCTGAGAAGGAAACCACCTTTCAAGAGGAGGAAATTGCCCTTTTAAGAGGAGGAAATTTGGTAAAAATAGATACTTTTTTTTTTTTTTTTTTTTTTTTTTTTTTTACTGTATCACATTATTTTGCTATTTTATTTGAGGGATGATGCCTAATAAGGCACTTTAAGGTACTTTAATAGAGTAAATAAAATAAAGTCCTAGTTTTCAAATGATGCTAAACTTTTGCTGAATTTGTTCACACTGTGCTTTACCTCCCAAACACATTTCCACTACCTTTGTTTCAGCAGCATCCATACACCTATTTACTTTTAAATTGGTGACTAGATATTAGAGCCTGTAATACAAATATTTCAGGTATCAGCAATAAAATAAAACATAATTACTAGTACAATAGGACTGTCTATAATTTTATAATTTACACGGTTTCATATTTTCCTGTATGTTTGCAGTGCAAACTAATAGCAATTCTCTCTCAGAGTAAATTGCCATTAAACTTGGTCTCATTGTAAATCATAATGATAAAAGTGGAAAACAAAGCTATAGCAGAGTACAAGGGCTAAAACAACATATTATCATATGCTTAATGTCATAAAAAGTGTTGATGCTTTTTGTTTGTGTTTTAATTCCATGTTATAGCTTTTGTGTTGGCAGGTAGCACCAGGTGGCACTGTTACATAATCATCTATTTTTTTTTTTTTTTATCAGGAGAACAAGGTCTCAATGTTGGGAAGACATGCTTCAACCAGGGGGCGGGTGCTAGGTTTTATGGAAGAAGAAGCTGAGGTAAGCAGCAGAGAGTTTTGCTTTGTACATACACATTCCTTTCATTATAATTTTTATATTCAGTAATACATTGTTCAGAATTACCCCCAGGCAATAACAGGAAACCTAAAATTTCCAGAAAGCAGCATTTCCAGCACACTGTAAGTAACCCTGTTCAAGGACTAATGAATGTCTAAATAAAACAAGACTTACTAATGTTTACCCAGTTGCTATATCACAATATTATACACTAATAACCAGTTCTTCCAAAGCCCCAAATATTTGATATTGACAGAAAGATGAAAAATGGAACACCACCACAATGGGATTGTGAAATTAATTCCTTCACTTGGAGTCATGTGAACACATATTACTGCTACTGAGGAGCCCCTCTGAGGTCTTGGGTCATGGCACACATGCACTGGTGTGGCAGGGTTGGTCTGACTGCAAGGTTGAGTCATTTTGTGATGCTGCAACCCAGCTGTGATTACTATTGTAGGTAAAGAATACAAAACCTAATAGAGCACTGCACATATTAGATAATAGAGCACATGTATTTGTAGACCTAATAGAACTGTAAATTTCACTAACATTAAATAGTTGAACTGTTATCTGAGCAGCTGTTATTTACACTTCAAGATTTAAGATGTCTTCCCACTCTCTTACTATATGCTAAAGAGCTACTGACCTTGCCTGGGGTCCCTTCCAAAGACTCCTGCATTAACAGCACATAGCCCACTCCAGAAAGTGATACGTATCTTCTGAGAACCCATTAAAAATGTTTGTGGTACTGGGTAGTAACACTGAGTGCTTTCAGTTTCCCAGTTCCAAGGATTGTCACAGCTTTGATTTTGCCACTTGCAGTTACATCAGTTTCAATACCAGCTTTCATAAAAATAATAAGTGAAAGTTCCTTTTAAAAAAAAATCACTACAATTAAAAACAGTATTAATGTTACAGAAAAAAAAAAAAAAAAAAAAAGAGAGAGAGAGAGAAAACAGGGCAAGAAAAGTAATAGATATCAACTGATACTTACCTCACTCACAATGACAGCACAAAAAGATGTTCTACGTTTCCATTATCTGTTTTGTACATCCTTCAGGTGCTTTTCTAGCTAGGGATTTAGTCCTTGTGCAAATTTTCTGGTTAGAGAGTACCCCAGTCTGGGAAAGCAGCATATCTTTATAGACTGTTCTTTTTTTTATTTATTTATTTTCTTTTTCTCTCCAGGCAGTGATAGATGCATTTTCACTTAATAGAAATTAGTTTAAGCAAGGCTGAATACTCTTTCTTCTTAGGTAGAACAGTTCAAATTCTGTGTTGAATCTCCTCATGCAGAAATTCATTTTTCATTCAACACCTACAACTTGGCACAATTTATGCAGCTATGGATTTTATATACTCACTACTGGTTCCTGTTTGAGCTTTGATGTTTTAGTATTTATTGTTTTGATTTGGTAATGAATTTGGGGCACCAAAACTAACTGTGTCTTTGGGTACACTATAACAACAATTCTCAAGTAATACATTACATTTAACAAAATTACATGGCACAAATATCACTTGAGTCTACCACTTCACCAAAATGACAGCTCAGAAAGGTGAAGGTGAATATAAAGGTGAAGGTATCTTAATTAACTACCAAGGTTAATTAAGAGACTGCTGTCTCTGAGACACCAGTAGATATGTAATGATGAGGAATGATGAGGAAGAAGAAACGTGGGAATAGAGAGACTACATAAAACTGCCTTGGTAAAATTTGTCCCCATTCCTGGATTACATAAGATTTAAGGAAATTATTTAAAATATGAGGGCTAGTCAAGCCAGAGAAATTTCTGTCAGATAATACAAGTCAGGATCACTTTTCATTTCCATCAATAGAACTGAGGTTTGGCTCCACTTGACTCTAGATTTCTATGATTCTATGATTTACAACCATCATATTAAAGCCTGAAAGTTAGGGTAGTGGGGCATGCCTGAGTATCATTGCAAGAAGCATGGTACTTAAAATGCCTTCTAGCTGCTTATAACAGCCTCTCTGACTGAGTTTATTGATCTTAAGACAGAGCTCTAAAAAAAATAGTAGAAAGAACCATGTGAATGTTTCTCATTCTCATTTCATCATTATCATTTCATCATGAATTCTCAGATGTTTTACACACCACCAGTAAAATTAAACCTAGTGTTCAGGTTAAACAGAAATTTTAAGTAAGATTCAAGGGAGTTGGATTCAATTTGGAGTAGGATTCAATAGTTAACAACTAAGTTGTTAACCATTTTCAGGAAATACTGAATCTCATCTAAAATTTTTTGTAGGACCTGATAAAAAGTATGGCAGACAAAGACAATGGTGGAGAAAAAGCCAAGCAGAACATCAAAACAAAAAAGGGAAAAGGAAAACCATAATTAATGATTCCATAAAGAATTCCAGTCCAAGAAAAAAAAAAAAAAAAAAAAAAAAAAAAAAAAAAAACACCTCATATCCTTTCTCCCTGCTTCAGACTAAGGTTTCTTAGTCCTTGCCTAGTTGTCATACGTAGTCATCCCATTAAAACATAAACAGACATCATCTCTTTGTCACACTGGAAAAACATCAATATCATTAAAAGTTACTTTTCTAATATTCGTCATAGTAATGCAGCAAAACCAGTCAAATCTTATTGTAGGTGTTCAATCTTCTTTCCCTTTTCCCAAAGCTGGAGTTCACATTATGAACTCTCACTTGTCAATACTTTGATCAATTTGATCATAGTGTGGAAAGTCTGTATCTGTATGTAAAATCATTAAAAGTTGTACCAAAAAAAAAGAACAGATAAAAATCTTCCCTTTTTGTGGTAGGTGTTTTATGCAGTATGCCAGAGTGGAGCTGAGCAAGTGCATGACGCTCAGTGCATGACAGGACCCATGGGTGGCCATCCTTGATCTCCTAGGTACTTGTCCTTTCCTGATGCATCTCTGATCAGACAGAATGAGCAGAAATATGAGATCAGCTTATACTTTTTGAGTCTGGTTGCCTATCTTCTGGATCATATCACATAAGTTATTTTATACTCCTACTACAGAACTCTTAAAAGTGTAAGTCACTGGGAAGAAAAGATGCATTGGAGCAGAGTTGCAGTGTTGCACTGGCAAGTGTCATGAGTCAAGAGGAAGAATAATCATTTCCTGCAGTACCTGTTATTCCTTAGAGCTCTCTCAACCATGCTTAGCACATAAAATCTGACAAGATTAGAACCTCAGGTGGTATAGCTTCAGGCAAAGGAGAAATTCAGTTATCTGTCAGTAGTAATAATAAAGAGATGAGTGAAACCACCACAACCCTGTCTCTGTCTTTCCCCTGGATTACCTCTCTTTTAAGATGCCTTTATTAAGTAGTTATTCTCTATGTCTACTGATGAAAGGAAAAGTTAATGTTGTGCAAAGAAGAAGCAAGCCTTAAATATGTTTTATGGGTTGACTAAGTTTCTTTGAATGTTTTTATGACATTTTTACTTTTCTGTTTATTCTCTTTTAAACTGAGCCACAAAAGAATAATGGCTTCCAATGTCATTAGCAGGTATGTGAAACTCAAATGCATTCCTTACTTTTCTCTTGAGTAACTTCCATCTTATGTGGTAAATTAAAGGTTTCAGCTGAACCATAGAAAAGGTCTACTCCAGCTCCCACTGAAATCAGTCTCATTGTCTTCAGGTATTCCTGCATCAATATCTATTTTAATAGAGACTGTAGACTTCTCATTTGTTGCAGCTATGCTGAAATGTTACAGCTAAGTCCTGTTGTTTAACCACCTACACTATCATTTTCCAAGAAAACACATGTAATGAATCTAAATATATTCCATGATAGCTACATTAATACCGTGCTTTTTTACCCAGTCCTGCACTGTGTTTTCAGATTAATTTGTTTTCATTTTTTCCCAAGTAAATCTCTAAATGTTCGATTTTTACCCAGTTGGTTGCAAAACACATCATTTCCCATCAAATGGGTTGGTTCCTTTATCTTAAATAAGAATAATAGATAGCAGACCTTCTCCTGTAGATGGCTAAATTATCCTAAAAAGAAAAATGAGAATTCCTAGTTCTTTAAGATGGCAGTATTTTCATCTTATAAGAGTTCTTTTGTTATGATTTTTTTGGTTTTGTAGTATAACTAATGCAGCACTGAGCGACAGGCAGAGAACTAAAAAATGCAATGGCCATATGACTGGTACAATACATTTACAGCCCTTTGAAATGAAAGTTGTTTTGAAAAATAAATAAATAAATAAAAGAACAGGGAAAGAACAGGGAGAAAGTTTTCATGATAGAGATCCATGTAGCATGTCCCTGCCAGAGGTGAAAGGATTCCTCCAGGTGGAATTTGACATATATCCATTCAAGTTTTTAAACTGTAAGTCTGGTCGCTTGCATGTCAAATACACAGGGATAAATAAGGCACATCTTTGATGTAACCCCTTTTTTTTTTTAAAAAAAAAAAAAAAAAAAAAAAGACATTATGAACCACTTAACCAGATGCCACAGGGTCTATGCAAGGCCTCTGTAATCTTGTTTTTGTAACTGCTGCATCTATTAAAAATGAACAAAGGCCAGAATGCTTGTAAGTGACAACATCATCTCAACACAGCCTTGCTTTCGAAAGCTTACCACTTGGTTATTAGTGAGTGATATCCTTCAGTCATCAATACACTAATATTTTACCAAGATTTTTTTTTTTTTTTTTTTAATTTCAGTTTAAAAGCTACCTTTTTGCTTTCTGTTTGGATTCCAGATAGATATTTATGTTATTTCATCTCCTTGAAGTACACAGTGATTGAAGTACACTGTGATTCTGTGACCTTAAGAGACAAGTGTAAAAACACAAATCCTTTGTACAGTATTTTGATGGTAAACTTTTTTTTTTTTTTTTTTTTTTCTAATACTTTTAAATGAATATATATGGGAAAGCTTGTCAAGATTCAGACTAGCATTTCTGACACTATAATACCCAGTGCCGTGCAAAGCTCTGGCTAAAACACCGCTTAAAAGGTACTGGATTATGTCAGAATAGTATTAAAGTACACCTGTTTTTGCCTGTTGGCCATGTGGGTTAGTCTTCCCACTCCTGCTTGGGATGAGCAGTAAACTGACATTTCATTCCACAGTCGGAACTCATGAACTATAGTGTTTTAATGTCAGTTCAATACAGAAATGATTTCCAGTTCCAGTCAAAGAGAGCATGATTTTAAGTAGATTTCTGAATAAGAAATACAGAAAAAGCTATTTGGGTGCATAAATGCATATATCTTAGAGGTCTTTTCTAACCTAAATGATTCTATATCTATTCATGTATTTTGCTTCTGTCCTAACATCCAGATTGCTTTAAGCCCTTATCCTCTGGCTGAGCTGAGCAAGATGACATGTTCTTCATCTGCTTTCAGGTCTTACATGCTATCAGTGAAAATCACACAGGACAAGAGGTGTTTTACATATATTTCTGTGCATGTCTTTCTACTTCTGTAACCTGGCATACAGTCTGGGGCATAATTTCTCCTCAGAGAATCTTCTATGCAATCTGGCATTTTTAAAAATACACAGATTTGAACTATTTAGTTAAAGAAATACCTGCTATGATGGATTGACCTTGGCACAGCTCCAGATGCCTACCCAGCCACTGTCCCACTGCCTTCTCAACTGGACAGGTAGAGAACATAAGATGAAAAACCTTTGGGTAACTTGTTCTTGTAGAAGGTGTCCCTGCCCATAGCAGGTGGGTTGGAACTAGATGATCTTTCAGGTCGCTTTTAACCCAACCCATTCCATGATTCTGTGAAAGACAATGAGATCACTTACCAATTACCTTCACAAGAAAAACAGCCTCAACTTGGGGAGAACTAATTGCATTTATAGCCAATTAATATAGATACAGCTAGTGAAAAATAAATAAAAAATTAAGACAACACCTTCCTACCACCTACTCCTCTTTTTGTCTTCAATGCTCAACTCCAGTCTTTGTTTCCAACTCCTTATCCCCCACCTCAACCCGTGCAAGTGGGATGGCAAATGAGAGGTTGTGGTCAGTCCATAACATCTCTCCTCATCACACTTTTCCCCTGTTTTTGAGGGGGCTCTAGAGGGGGGGAGGGAGAGGTTGTAGGGCTCAGGTGCCTGGAACATCTCTTCCCCCTCTTTCTTGTCTGACCTTGGTGTCTGAAAGGCTGTTTATGACATGTTTTTGTCCTCACTCCTCTCTACCAGTGCTGCATTTTGCCCTTGCTTCAATATGTTTCCTAGCAGCACCACCATTTTGGATGCTGGGCCCAGCTGTGCCCTACGGTGGGGCCATTGGAGCCAGCTGGAAACGGATGTGTCCAGCATGGGGCAGGCCTGGCCTCTCCTCACAGAGGCTGCCCCTGAAGCTCCATACTGCCAGCAGTGTTGGCACCTTCACCCAGCACACCCACAGGTATAAAATACTATAGTCATTTGTTCTTTTGACATTAAGGAAATAATAATAATAATAACAATAACAGCAACAATAATAATAATAAAGCTGTGGAAAGCCTAATGCATAACCTCTGAAAAGGTTGATTCTTTTGCGTACAGATTACAGACATGATTAAATGTTCTTCAGATCACTGTGGAAAATTTATAGTAATTATTTGTCACTTATAAAATGTGTATCTCCACTGCTAAGCAAAGTCTTCTTTGGCTGTATTCTTTTCACAGGCAAGTTTATTTTTTTTATTATTATTATTATTTTTTTCTAATTCTCTTCAGAAGTTCTGATAATATGCAGAACTTTTCAGAAGTTTGCAATAGTTTCTGGACTCTGAATATATGATCTATAAAATATTTTCCTCTGAAAAATTACTTATATTAGTGTTTTGTTGGCTTTTATTATTATTATTATTATTATTTTAAATTCATAATCAGCAATCATAATTAAGTAGTAAACACTCTGGATGTTTCATCCCATTCCCAGTAAAATCACAGTTCAGCCTTGCTTACATTTAGCCATTTTGTGTCACAAAAATAAATAAATAAGCTCTCATACATAGCAGAAGAGACAATATATATTACTACAAAAGAATACTTTTCAGTAGGATACATGCTAATAAAGACAGACTGCTGAAACATTGGCTGCCTTGCTCATCTGCTTCATATGGTGTTGGCATGGCTTCACCTGTCATTATTCATTAGATGTAACACTAGATTACATCATCCAGAGTGGATTTTTTCCCTAAACATGACATGAACTACAACACATATCCATTTTGCCAATTATTTTTCAGTATGAGAATGAAAGGACTTTTCCATTTCCAAAGTTGTACAAGAGCAAATTGACTCACTGCACCATTTAAATGTAAAGGCTGCTTCTAAAAAGTTTTCATCACCATGTTAAGACCATGATACATGTTTTGTTGAAGCACAGTCATCAACTAAGAACCCCAAAATATGCTACAACCTCACTTTGCAAAAATTCCCTAGGATAAGGGGTAAGTTCAATTCCTTACTTGATAACATATTGGGATATGAGGTGCAATTGTATTGCAATTTTATAGGATAAAAACCAAAATACATATATTTAATATTTGAAGTTTGACTGATAATATGGTATCTTGAAGAATGAAAACGGAAATTTAAAAAAAAACGTCAGAAGCACTGCTAGCTTCAGTGCTGCTAAACAAGCTACTAAACATGAGAATCTGTCTTAATTCATAGCTGCTTAGACAATTAAAGAAGCCATATATGATCTGAAGATGAGGAGAATAATTGGTTGCTTTTCAGTGAAATCCAGTGCACCAGGAGAGAATGGGACCAAGACTCATTAACTGACATAAGTGTATAATCAGCAAATAAAAATCTATGGATCTGAGTTAATCCCATTGGCTCCCTGCAAAATCTGTATTTAAAGGTGTGGTGGTTTTACTCAAGTGGGCAGCTGAGCTGCCCACAATCACTCTCTCACTCCTCCCCTCCTCAAAGAGAAAGAGAAAGAAAAGACAACACAAAGAGCTCGATGTTTGAGATGAGAATGATTTAATTTAAGGGAAAGGGAATGGGGAAAAAAGGAAAACCAAAGAAACAACAAGGCCGCGCGGAAGCACAGAGAGAAAGGAAAAAAAGTTATTCTCTACTTCCCATCAACGAGCGATGTTCAGCCACATCCTGGGAAGCAGGGCCTCAAAACATGTACTGGTTGTTCAGGAGGACCGCCCTCCCCCACAAGAGCCCCCCTTTTATTGCTGAGTGTGACATCAGGTGTTATGGAATATCCCTTTGGTCGGCATAGGTCAGATGCCCTGGTGATGTCCCCTCCCCAGTCTTCTGGCTCTTGGGTGCTTGGAGGGAGTGCTGATGATGTGCCAGCACTATGCAGCAATAGACACAACACTGGAGTGATACCAGTGCTGTTCCAGCTATGAGTGCAGAGCACAGCACTGTGTGGGCTGTTGCAGGGAAAGGTGACTCCAGACAGACCCAACACAAAAGGGAACTGTATATGAGTGTGATTCAGAAGCCAGCATGTAGAGCCAGAGGTCATGTAAGCTAACCAGTAAGAAACACTGAAGGAGGATGTCCATGTTAATGTCACCCACAATCTTCATGTGAGAAAAAGAACTGCAGACAGCTTAACAAATAATGTTTCATTTGGGATGCAAAAGTTCTATACCTGATACCAAAAAAACAGATCATATGCAAACAGCCCACTCTAAAAGGTCAAGTCAGACTTTGTGACTACTTATTTCTCCAGGGAGAACTTATAGCAGACTTACAGTACCTAAAGGAGCCCTACAGGAAAGCTGTGGAGGGGCTCTGTCAGGGAGCGTAGTGATAGGATAAGGGGTAATGGCTTTAAACTAAAAGAGGGTAGGTTTAGATTAGATATTAGAAAGAAATTCTTTACTCTGAGGGTGGTGAGGCACAGGCTGCCCATAGAAACTGTGGATGCTCCATCCCTGGAAATGTTCAAGGCAAGGCTGGATGGGTCTTTAAGCAACCTGATTTAGCAGGAGTTGGCCCTGCCCATAGCAGGGGGGGTTGGAATTAGATGATCTTTATGGTCCCTTCCAACCCAAAACATTCTATGATTCTATTTAGTGGACAAAGTGCAATAAAAAAATAAATCTGAGGCAGAGACAACAAGGAATGTTTAATTTTCATATACCTTTTAACAAAAACTAAAGAAAAAATAGAGATCCGAGGAAAGCTACTATCTAGCCTACCCAGCCTTTAGTTTTTCTATGCTGAAGAGTGATCTCTCAAAACTTTACCTGAAAGACTTCCAAATAATATGTAAGTAGACAGAAGTTACTCAAATGCCATCCATTTACAGTGTCCTGTATGGCCCATGAGTGACATAGCAACTAGTACGGGAGGGTATTTTTTCTGCCCACTCTTCTGTTGGATAATCAAGAACATAACCCAAAGCTGTCAATTAGTGCTAAATTTTAGCAGTAGCTCTTGTAATGTGCACATTTACTTAACCAGTCTGAACTAAGACCATTCCATGAGTTTGTGGAATCTCTTGAATTATTTATACTGCAGAAAGTTTCAATATGAATTTTATTCAAATCTATGACTGTAGAATATTGCCAATCACTTCGATTCCTCTAGTTTATCACATGTGTTAGGAAGATAATATTCTTTTCACTTTTAAAGTCTAATTAAAATATTGCAGGGTGTTCATATTTTTCCTTTATATATTATTATTTTTTTTTTTTTTTTTGTCATATCAATGCATTACTGTACAGGGAAAAAAAAAAAAAACTACAGTGATTTATACAGTAAATGAGGCTGGGAAATCAGCAGGGATGGGACTACAGGAGAATGAAAGAATGAATAGCTACAACTTCTTGTTTGAATTGTTATAATAATGGTGAATTTCTCTACTAGATTGGATATGATTCTTTAAATGGTCAGCCTGACTATGGTTATATGTCTGTGTTTAGATAGGTTAGAGTCTAAGGTCAGCCATGGATCTCTGTACAATTTCAACTAGCAAAGCTTGGCTAGTCCAAATACATATTTGCCATATGGAGAGTCTTTCTGATTGTATCCATTCAGATCCCTAAGGCATTCTGAGCATTTCTCCTTTTTTTCTTCACAGGTATAGGAAAGATCATTACATCAAATAACAGAAGAAAGCCAGCCTGGCAGGTTTACCATGTTTTGTGATTGGATTTTGGCTGTGAGCTCAGCACTAGGTCTCATTATCTGATTATATTAGAGGGACACAGTTTCATTTTAGCATACTGCCCTGCTGACTATTTACATGTTTCCTCCCAGACATGTATTCAGTCTCCCTATCCTGTCTCTAACAATCTCCTGTGGAAATACACTCCCCAACCAAAAAGAAAATATATATATATATGTATGTTATATATATAATCTCCCAGTTTCCTTCCTTTCTTGTAATCCCAGAGCATCCACATTCTGTTCATACCAGCTGGATAAATGGCTTACTAACCTTTCCTTACCCTAAGTTTGAGCACAGCCCTGGCTCCACTCCTTTGCCATTTGGGTCAGCAAGAAGTTAGTGATTTCTCTCAATGCCTGTTGAAGCTCAACTGCCTCCTGCCCTTTGGCAGGCACATGCTTTACCTCTCCTCCCCAGAGCTTCCAAAGGCCACTGTGCCCTGGGCAGTGCTTCTCTTTCAATTGACCACACTGCTTGGGGAGTCATGTCAGGGCTTCAAAAAGCTTCCCACAGCTTTATCATAGCGACGCTACTGCTTGGCTTGTCTTTCTCCAACCGGCTGCTTCGCAGCTCCATTTCTGCAGCTGTCCATGCCCTACTGAGGCACAGCTTGCAGCCTTCTCTTTCTCTAGGTCATCTGCTTTGTGATAGTGCTCCCAGCTGTGTTTTTCTTCTGATGGCTGAGGTCACAGGAAAAAGCATTCTTCTTAGATGTGGTTGTATCTATTTAATGTCTCCAACTGAATACACAGTTAGCCACTCTGAAAATACAGTGTGTAAGTAATTGAAATTCTGCTTCATTCTTTGAAATAATTGTGCAAGAGTTTAGTTAAAGTGCAGCTCTTCTACTGTGGCAGGGAGAAAACACCCAGAACAAAACTCTGGCATAAGGCATAAAGTCTGACAGTCGGCAGAGATCCCAGTATGGAATTAAAAAAAGGAAGCTTTTTTTCTGCCTTTGTATTACAGATCTAGGCACTATTTAAGACAGTGGGATTTATGTAAAGATAAGATTTTTATTTTTCCCTTCTTTCTGCTACATGCTTAATAGCAATTCTGCATTCACTCTCTGTTTCACTGTATCAAATTAAATTTAATAATTTAAATACCGGTAGGTAGCAAAGCATGTGTGTATAAAATCAACATATTTTCTCTAAAATGTTTGCCACGGATAGATGGATATAGTTTTGTAGCATGCAACTTTAAGTTATCTTTGTCCTAATTGGATTAAGTCCCAGCTCGGAGTACTGGTAGACTAAACTTCTGGTTTATTAAAACAAACAAACAAAACACAAAATAAAGGATTTTAATTATTTCTGTTGACATGCATCCACTCTCCTCTCTTCAACATTCCACATCACATATGTTCAGTAACATCATGTTCATGTAACAGCATGTACCATAATATACATTGTTGTCTGTTTGCAAGGTGGGACAATACCTTCAATTTCAAATTCAGAATTAGACATATGCTGTTTCCTGAGTTACTGCTAAATAAAAACATGGCTAAGATGTGGCTTTTAGAATTTGGTTTGATAGTCCTTACTATTTCATTTTTAGCATCTTCCCTGGCATGGCTTTATCCTGTGCCACCTAGCAAACACTCTTGCAGGTAATACAAGACATGATCCATGGTAGGCAGTCTGGACAAAGTCAAGATGATCTGGCACCTTTTATCTGACATCGATCTCCACCGCCAGCAGACCTTCTACCCCCAAACCCTCAAGACTTTTCTTGTGAAATATCTATAAAAACACCATTTCAATGTGCTGTCCACAGCTTTCAAAGCATTTCAGATCCTTTAAAATGTGGGGAAAAAGAAAAAAAGTATTTTAACAATGTTCCACTCACATACTAATAGATGTTTTCTGTCAGATCCCTGATCACTGTGGATGAGATAGTATGAAACAAAGGCATAAAAGATGCTATTGAAAACAATATATTATAGAGACATAATTTTATCAAGATAGTAATTTAAAAGTAAATATATTACAATTTTAATTGTATTTTTTCTTGTCAAGGATATTGAAATGCAGTCAGTTGCAAGTTAAAAATCATAGAATCTCAGAATATCCTGAGTTGGAAGGGCCCACAAGGATCATTGAGTCCAGCTCCTGGCTCCACACAGGACCATCCAAAAATCAAAACATATTTCTGAAAATATTATCCAAACACTCTTGAACTCTGGCAGGCTCGGTGCTGTGACCACTGCCCTGGCGAGCCTGTTCTACCCGACTACCAGCTGACAAACCTTTTCCTGATATCCGGCCAGAATTTCCCCTGTCACAGCATCATGCCATTCCCTTGGGTTCCGGTCACCAGAGTGGAGAGCAATGCTTCCCCTTCTGCTCTCCTCATGAGGAAGCTGGAGGCCGCAATGAAGTACTGAGGTATCCTCTTCTCTAAATAATATTGCAATTAATGGAATCAAATGCTTTATAAGAAGGGAGTTTAAGTAGAAGCAGAGTGGGGGATGAATGATGAAGAACCATCATGTAAGTTATCCCCATTGCCTTGCAGTTGGGAACCTGGTCAACGAGGCTGTGAAAAAGAAGCTACTCTTCCCATATGTAATGTATATTGTTTTGTTGCTTGGTTTGATTTAATGTAGCAACAAATAGATTCTTCTTATGAAAAGAATGGTTTGGGGTCTTATATATTATTACTCCCCATGTACCTACAATTATTGCTATAACAATCTTAGGACAGCAGTTGCCTAACATCTCTTTGGCAAGCCTAGGAATTACATCCTTTATTGTTTTCTTAAACTCAGTTGCTACACTGGACATTCTACCTGGCTGAATAAGCCTGGCCCTTGGTCTCCATATTTTCATAACCCATCACCTTGTACAGTAGAAAACTACCAGAGGATCTTCTATACATTTTGTTTCACCTAAATTAACAAACTGAAGTGGAAGAAATTTACACTTGATCCATAGCAAAAAATCTTATAGTAGATTATAATTAGAGTGTTCTATTTTAAGATGCAAAACCAAACAGAACACAAAAGGAAAGGAAACAAAGATAAATTAAATACCTAGCCAAAACACTGTTATGTTGATTTAAAAGATGCATAAATATAGCAGTACTGTATTTAGAATGTTCTTGTCCATTTTTTTTTCCTTTCACATATGAAGGCACTGCACAAATCAGAGTTCTATATATATTTTTTTTTTTTTTTTTTTTTTTTAGTACTATTATCATTTTGTCAACAGTGACGTGTCACAGGAAAGTGAAAAGGACTTGCCTTTGTTTCACCCTGGTTCTCAAACTCTGAGTTACTGCTGTCAGCTGCCTCTCTCCAATCTACTTCTAGAAAACTGCTGCTCACTCTTCTACTCCCTGTCTTACTTGTGCAGTTATTCTTGCGAAAGTACAAGGTTTTCATGTGTACATGTGAAACTTGATCCTGTTTTGTGGACCCATTTTCCTATAGTTCAAGATAGATGAAATTCTAACCTGGTAGCCTTTCCCAATTTGACTTACCATGTTTCATGTAATGTAATATTTGTACCCCCTACTCCATCATAATGAATAATACCAAACATATCTTAGGCCCTACCATCTGTCTGGTTAGAAATGTGGGCTACTGATAACTACTTTTGGAGTATTTTTCTCCATATCTCTATGCATCCAGTTTAAAGTAGATTCTTTTCTAAAATACATTTTGTCTATTTCTTATGGCTGTATCTTCTGAGACAGTGTAAAGCCTGAGACAGTAATGTAAGTGCAAGAATTACTGCCCTCTCATTAAAGTAAATCATCTTGTTCTGAAGTGACATGCATTTGACAGTAACATCTTGGATGCTGTTCACCTACTTGTGGTCTTTTAGTAACTTATTTTTTTCCTCTGATGAAACATTCATGATTTTTTCCGGGAACTGAAGTTAGGATAACTCGACTACAGTTGCCTGGACTACCAGTCTTTGGAATTTCTTCTGTCTTCAACAATTTCTCAGGAAAAACAAACAAAAAAACAAAAATCTATCTATCTACCTGTCTATGTATCTGTCTATTTCTAATGTCTCTAAGATTACTTCAGCCAGTCTCCTAAGTATACTGGAATGTAAATCCTCAGACGATCCCATTTTGAAATGATTTAGTTCACCTGAGATTTAAATTTGTTCTTTTCTTATTCTATCCTGAATTGTCACCCTACTTTAGTTGCACATAATGCATTAGGGACATACTGTGGATAAGAGTGAAAGAACAGGTTTCTCAAGGCTAGATGCTGCAATTTCAAATCTCTTAGGGTAGTTTTTGTTGTTTTTGTATTTTACTAATGTGAACATTGTTCAGTGTAACTTCTTGCAGGGTAAGGGAAATGGCTACAAAGAGATGGAGGGATGAGGACAATGGCACACATGGTACACACAGGGGTGTACCAAGACAAGTAAATCCAAACAGAACAAGTCATTTGTACACATGAATACAAAAATACACATTTGAAAAAGTAAGAAGACAAAGTGATCATATACACAAGAACATAAAAACCCAGGCAGAAGGACAGATCGGCATATGCAAATCTACAGTTATAGCTCATTTTGTGCTTTATGCCTGATTTGTACTTCTGAGTATTTGCAAAAATTACCAATAACAACATAATCTCTTTGAACCTCACCCTCAGGGAGGCAGAAGCTTAATCTTACCTAAATTAAGACTTTTTTTTTTTTTTTTTTTAATGCAAACATTCATCCTTAACATCCTCCTCCTAGGCTTCCTTTTAGGTAGTGGGGGGAAAATATTTATGGCACTGGTGATGTGCTTCTACTTTAACCATCTACTTTAGCATGAGATGAATCATGTTCTACAGCTGTTCATTGCTCTTCATTGACTATAAAGGGAGTACAGACAACTGGCTTCAATGAGGTTAGCCGTAATTCATCAAATTAATCCCACACATATCTAAAGTTCCCTTATTGTTAATGGTTCCATTAAGCCTCACCTTTCTCTTATATACAACAACTGTCCATCAAAACCCATTGCACTTTACAGTGTTAGGTTCATGGAAGAGGAGGCTGAAGCTTTCTGTTTTGAGAAACTGGTTGGCTAGATAGAAAGAAAATCTGCTCCTCCTGCTGTAAGAGTGGATGTGGACACTGTTTGATTGAAGCACACACAGATGTCAGTGTGTGTATACATATACACAATATATGCACACTTAATACAGAGGAAGCCCCCCTTTCCATTTTTATCTATAAGAGCTTCTATTTATAGCAAGCCTTCTGTCAGCACAACTGAATATATATAAACCTCAGTTTCAGAGGTCAGAACTATTTCCTCTAATTTTTCTTGTATTTTGACTTTTCTATTTTCTCAGATACTTCTCATTTCATTTTACATGGATTTAATATCCTTGAAGTTTTACTTGGCATTTCCAGTTTTAAGCATAGATTCAGGCTTAGTCAAATCCCTGCCAAAACAAACATAGTAAACAATCACATGATTTTAAAAAACTCCCATGTTCCCCATTCCCTCTAACTTCTTCACGTACAACCAATACTTGTCCAAGATTCATCACACAATATCATAGATTTGGATGAAGTTTTCTACTGGTAACAAACGTGAAATCTAATAAAATATTCCTTGTGTCTGCTGTGTTATGGATCTTTCATAGAGCTGTTGTAGCTTCGTTAAGACTTTGAAATGGATGAAATCTGCCTCTTGCTTCAAATAAGCTTAAAAATATTAACAAATGCTGTTGCCACTTGTATTATTAAGCACACTCTGTAAGTCCTATTAAACCAGTCAAGGCAAGAGATCTAAAAATAAAATACCCCCTCTTCAAATTCACTAACCAGCTATAGAATTGCAGAGCTTGAGCTTACTTACTCCTGTCTGAAAGGCCAACATGCAACATCTCTTTAAAAAAACGTTTCTGACACTAACAAAATATCCTTCGCAACATTGTGCTTTTAATATCATTAAGTGAAACCTTCTCCATGTTCAACTTCAATGCATTAGAATCATGAGTAATGCCACTTTTAATTAAACAAGGTATTGCAAAAGATCTGTGATCTCTTACATTGATCCGTATAATCTTTTTTCATATTTTACGCACTGAAGTATGTTTATTAATAGTGCTACAGAGACTTTGGCAGCAGGGTTTCTTAGATCTTCTAATAACCTTCTGAGCTGAAGATTGCTTCCTTTCATACTTGACCAAATTCTTTACCTTTAAGGAATGTCTCACTTTATTCAAAGCCTTTCTTTTTTTCTTTGACTAGCCTTCAATAATTCTTCTGCTAAAAAGTACTGATGAATTGCTTTTCTCTCCACACAATCTAGAAATAGCCAAAACAAGCCACAGACATACCCAGAGAAAAAGCTTCTTTATATTGTCTGTGACAGTTTCCATAAATCCCTTAAAAGAGAGAGAATAAAAGGAGATCCAGACAACCTTTTGAACTCTATTTTTTCTCTACTGCTGTATCAATTTAGAAAGCAGCTGTAGATGAATAAACATTGTAAAATGGTCACCCCACCTTTAGGAAAATTGATTTTATACTGTAAAGCCAACCTCTAATATTTACTCCCAACTTTCTGCAAATTTATGTCTTGCTGGTGCTTGAGCATTTAGCAGTAAAAGTGTTAAAACTACTCCTTACCTACCATTTCAAGTGGATCATATTATCTATTATTTTTTCTTCTTAAACCTTATTTTTTAATTCTGCTCTCAGCCAAGAATTTGTTACCAGTTTCTTGTAATGGTCACTAGTTGTGAAGTGGTTTTATGTTTAAAGCTAAGTTCATCTTGTGTTTAAATGTCATTTTGCTGCTAAGGATTTGTTCTCTTAAGAGGCAGCATCCCATTTTGAGATTTTTTTTTCAAAGTAATCATACTAGAATCTAATAAATGTTAGTCTTCCATAATGAAAAACCCAATCAATAGATATATTAATCACAACTATTACAAACATTAATCACTGCCAATTTATTTATAAGAATGTATTTATTAAAAGTATCAAAAGACTATTAAAATACTGGCCATTAATTTCCCACTCTCAAAATTCTAGTTTTAGATTCTACATTCAAACTCCAGTCCCATTTTCATTGATAAAACCAGTCAAGATGAATTTTAACACTCCCTTTCATTCTCTCTCAGCACTTCTGTAGATATGGTCATTTCTGCCCCTCCCTGTACCCAGAAAGAGGCAATGTCAACAGAGTATTCCAGTAAGTCCTCTCCCTTATAGAGATATGCTCTCTCTCACCTCTGTGGAATCCATGACAATGGGGTAAGTTTCCTTGTATTTTGTGTGTGTTAGTCATCACTCATGAAAACAGTGACTCAAGACTGGTCATCTATACTTTAGAAAATCCATAATGTTCCTTTAATACAGAAAAGAGAAGGCAGGAAGGCAGGAAGGCAGGAAGGCAGGCAGGCAGGCAGGCAGGCAGGCAGGCAGGAAGGAAGGAAGGAAGGAAGGAAGGAAGGAAGAGAAAAGGAAGAGCAAAATAAAAAAACAATCAAACTCATGATTTATTACTATTCTCTAATTTCTGCACTGTTAAGAATCCATAAGGGAAGGACCTCCTGGGAAATATTTTCTGGGCAAGCAGAAAGGCTCCTTGGTGTCTTAGAGTGCCAAGATAAATACAAGAAATCTAAACTGATGGTAGCCTGACCTCTTGTTGACCCCAACACACACTATCATAAATTTTGTTTACAGCCATGTTTGTCTTTCTTTATGACCACAGTGACTACAGCATTCAAAATTCAAAAGCTTTAAGATCACCACCCTCAGAATATTTTAAAATAGCAGATGTTCTCTGTATTCTTGAAAGCACTACAGAGAAGGAATACTTTCTACAAAATACCCATTTTAAATCTGGTAAGCATTGTGGTCTCAAACAATGAAATGGTAAACTTTACTGAGGAAAGAGCCGTAAGAAACGTGTTCTGATTTCAAAGCTGGGCCTGCTATGAGCACTGGTTTGTAATAGAAGACATTCAAAGGTAAATGGGATTAGAAAGGCCTTGCAGAGAGACCTTGACAAATTAGAGGGCTGGGCAGTCACCAAGTGCATGAAGTTTAACAAAATTAAGTGACAGATTCTGCACCTGGGCAGCCCTGGATATACACATGTAGCAGACTAGGGGATGACAGGCAGAGCAGTCCAGCAGAAAGGGATCTGGGGGTTCTGGTTGACAGAGAGTTGAATAGGAGTCAACAGTGTGCCCTAAAGCCAAAAGGGTCAACTGTGTCCTGAGGTGCATCAAGCACAGCATTCCTAGGAAGTTGAGGGAAGTTATTGTCCCACTATACTCTGTGCTGGTGCGGCCTCACCTCTAGTACAGTTTTCGGCACCACAAACTAAGAAGAAGACAAAACTATTAGTGTGCAAAGGAAGGCTGCAGGATGGTGAAGGGCCTAGAGGGGAAGAAGTATAAGGAACAGTTGAAGACACTTGGATTGTTCAGCCTTGAGAAGAGGAAACTGAGTTGAGATCTCATGGTGGCCTACAGCTTGCTACAGCTTACTCACAAGGGGGATTGGAGGGGCAAGCAACCTTTCTTTCACCCATCTCTGGTAACAAGCAAGAGGACCCAAGGGAATGGCATCACGTGGCAAAAGGGGAGGTACAGATTGTATGTTAGGAAAAGGTTCTTCACTAAGAGGGTGGCCAGGCACTGAAACAGGCTCTCCAGGGAAGTGACACCGAGCCTGATGGAGTTCAAGAGGTGTTTGGACAACACTCTCAGAAATATGGTTTACTTTTTGGGTGGTTTTGTGTGGACCTTGGAGCTGGGCTTGATGATCCTTATGGGTCCTTCCAACTCAGGACATTCCATGATTCTATAAGCTACACATTTACATAAAAGTCTGCAGAAATGTCTTGCAGACAAAAAAAGGTGGAAAAAAATGTCTTGCAGACATTTCTTGCTTATGAATATTATCTGTGGATTTTGTATCTTAAAACTCTGATAAGAAATTGCTCATCCAGTTGCTCTTCATTTTACAGTGACATCATAGAATGGTTTGGGTTGGAAGGGAAGATCATCCAATTCTAACCTTCCCTGCCGTTCCACTAGATCATGTTGCTCAAAGCCCCATCCAGCCTGGCCTTAAACACCTCCAGGGATGTGGCATCCACAGCTTCTCTGGGCAACCTGCACCAGTGCCTCACCACCCTCTGAGTAAATAATTTCTTCCTTATACCTAAACTAAATCTACCCTCTTTAGTTTAAAGCCACTATTCCTTGTCCTATCACTACATTCTCTGATAAAGAGTCTCTCCCCAGAAGGTGATCATAAATCACCTCTCCTTTCAGATGCATCCATGCCCTGACTCCTTGGAGCACAAGGGAAATGTTATTTCAAAAAGAATATAGAGCACAATGTTGCATGAAGTGGAAATCTCATTCTGGGGGTTAAAAATATTCGTTGGCTGCTCCTGCATAGACAGAATGAGCAAATTTGCCATTCTCTCAAAATTATTTCTGGGCCCATATGGCATGATATTCTCCTGTGTATTCTAATGGCTCTTCTCTTGGGACATAACACTGAGGTCCTGGCTTTAGCTAAAGTGGAAGAGACAGACATTCGACTTCCAAACAACTAAGTAATGACTCCCTGAAGGAACCATTCAGGCATAACTTCAGCTCAAACCCACCTGTTGGTCTTGTTGTATATGTTTCTGAGCTCACCAGAGATTAAGATCTGTTTCGGTAAAAGTAAATGTAGATGGGGGGGATTGGTGTTTGTTTGTTTGCCTTTTTTTTTTTTTTTTTTTGGTAAGGCTTGTAATAAGATGTACTAAATAAACAGGATATCAACATATAACCAGTTTATCTCACTATAAAGTGAACTTGTTTTTTTATGGCAGTAATCCAGTCATATCTTTTTCAGCTCATTGGTTTCTTTTTCCCTCAATGTTTTTCAACATTTACTCAATATTAGAAATGCTCATACTCAGAGTATAAAATCATGGAATCATTCAAGTTGGAAAATACCTTTAAGATTATCTAGTCCAACCTTTAGTAGTTGTGTTACAGTGAATAGCTCTGTAGTTTCTGGGGAGTAAAAAAGGGAATGGGAAAACATCCAGAAGCATATTCAAGAAGAAGAAGAAGAAGAAAAAAAAAAGGCTTTCAAAGATAAGAATGGAGAGTACAGAAATCATAAAAATATTATTTCTGCCAAGCTCCTCAGATGTCTTAAAACCTCTGGAGTTCTTAGCTTCAGGACTTGAAAAATGCAGTCCTGTCTTAAGTTATTGCTGCTAAATACAGAAAGACAATATTACCCAGCTTCAGTACACAGTCAGTCAAGGATCAAGGATCAGCTCCTGATTAGGCCATTGATCTGTTGTGTGACATTCTAGCTTTTTGTGTCTCTATAAACCTTTCAACCCTTTGTGCTTTTTCTCTTTCCAGTGCCATGATGGTAACCAGCTGTTGTTCTTTCTAGTGCTTGGTAGGGTACCAATTTCCTCTGGGATTTCCAGTAACTACTGTAATACAAATGATAGCAACACTGCTTTGTGAATATGTTCCACATGTGTAGAAACAGCCCTATCTAGTGATTTTGTGCTACTGCTCCAGTATCAGGTCTAAGTGTAGAGCAGAGGATAAAAAGAGGGAAAAAAAAAAAAAAAAAAAAAAAAAAAAAAAAAAAAAAAAAAGCTCAACAGGAAACAAGCAGTGTGCTTGCAATTTAACATGACTGTCACATTATGCTGTCTTAAGAAGTGAGAATTAAGAGCCTGAATTCAATTCAGGAGATATCAGTGAATGGATGCAAAAATAAAGTCATAAAAGGTAAATGATTTCTTGCAGAAAGTAGAACAATGACTTTCTATGCACATGCCATTGACAAATGCAAGCAAGGGCCATTTCATACAGCATTATCTGGAAAAAAAAAAAAAAATATATATATATATATATATCCTTAATATTCACAGTGTGTAAGAAAGAAAAGTTAGAGGAGATTCTGAAATTTCCAGAAAGGAAAAGACTGTCTGCATTTTTTAATTCCTACCCTTCTTATGTGTGTTATACTCCATGCAAAACAGTGAACATGCAAATTTGATTATTCATAAGACTTTTGAGTGGATTTAAGAGTAACATGACACCATCGCTACAGTCTTAAAACCTTTAATGAGTTACTTCATAGTATAATAGGGCTGTGAATTACTGAGTCATTGCTACTTTTAATTTCTGCAGTGAGGGTGGTTGAGAACAACTACAAATGGCTGATATCTTGTCAGCTTGTCAGGACTTGTCTACATGGGAAATTAGTTCTCAGGAAGTCAAGGTGAGAATTTGCTGGAAACTACCTACACTGAGCTAGTCTCTGTGTCTGTGCCTGGACACTCTTGAAGTGTGCAAAATGTAAGGTATTTCTGCCTTCAAAGAAGGATAAGTTAATTCAAAGAATTAACCATGCTAGTTTAGAAGATAATAATGACAAGGTGCACCAAATTAGCCAGAGCGAGTGAGCTCGAGTCTGGAAACCAGGCAATTGTTCTACAGATAAAGTGCATAGTTTACTAATGAAGCTATTTAACTTGGCCATAGCCTGCCCTAAAACCAGTGTTTAACTTTTAGACTGGAATTGGCTTTTTTTGTGGCTAGTTCACACTATGGACAGAAGAATAAATCTTCGTCTCCACCAGTCTTCATAAGCATACCTTTAGAGCTCATTAAGGGCACTCACAAGAAACAGAGAAAAGGAAGGGTAACAGTATAGAGTAGCTCAAATACTGTAAATTAATACCTAATCTTTTAGGCAAATCCTAACCCATTCTTAAGGGCAGCAGTCCAGTCTATGCTTACTGTTGCAGCTGTTGTTTGTAGTCAAGAATTTAAATGACACTTTATTATTACTACACCTATGCTGAATTCATAAACTGTTTAACCACAGGCATCAGTGCATCCAGCAGTTAAGTAGTATTAAATCACCAAATTTAACTCTTCTGATAAATTAGGAATAAAATAAAATAAAATAAAATAAAATAAAATAAATAACAGAAATGTTATTTTGTTTCAGCTTTAAGGAAACCAATTAAAGACAGCTATGCACTACAGTTGTGTGTAATCTCATAATGTAGTTTTAGGCTCAAATTTATATTCCTACTCAATCAAAACACAGCTATTTTAATGTCCTGTTTTCATTGACATGTGGGAAATGAGGTTCAAAAGAGAAGGAACTGAGGCATTCAGCACTGATTAAAAAAAAAAAAAAAGAGCAGAAAAAAATTAGAAGAATCAAAATGATACACACAAAAGATGAGAATACAAACACGAGATCTACTCAGAACTTTATGAAAGACTTATGCAGCAGAGATATATTTAATAATGTATTGTTGCATGAAGAAAAATGGCCAATAAAAATTTGCTGTATTTAGTTTAAAGCATTTCTAACACATAAACAATAGACCATTCAAAATGTATATATGAGCCTTAATAAATTGTATATTTCATATACATATTAATTCCTCTAACTGGATAATAATACTGTATGCAATACTGTATGCTTCATGGAATATCATGTCTGGAAATACAGAAATAAAACAGAGTTGGAAATGTGGATAGATCAGGCAAAAGTTATTTTAATTCTTTAAAGAAATCTTTTTTTTTTTTTTTTTTCTAAATATTACTTTAAAATTTAGCATGGAATAGCAACTGCAATTTTCATTTCAGTTAAAATATCTAAAGTGACTTTAAAAGTGGTATGACAAGTTCTACATGGAGGTTTGTGTTCCAAAACCTGAAACAGAACTTGTTGCAATTTAATTAAAAACAAAACAAAAACAAAACAAAACAAAAACAAACAAACAAACAAAAAACAATAATAAGAACAGCAACAAAAAAATCCTTCTCCAGCAAATATATTTATATGGCATTTCCTTAGAAAAATTATTTCAATTTTTTTTAATAGTGCACTACAGTGAATCAGTATTACCAACAATAAGACTTTTAGAAAGTGTGAATGAGATGAAATTGCTGCAATGGGCTGCAATATTATTTGCTAGAAATAACTGGTAGAAAAAGTCTTCGGATTCATCAGCTTCTAAAAACTTCATATACATAGCTTTAACGAAGAAAAAAATAGCAGAACTGAACACAAGATACATGTCTTCATTTTCAGGGCCCACCATTAATTTCCTCATAATACTTGTCATCTTATGTCTCAAATCAAAAACGTACCAAAACCAATAGATTTTTTATGTAAAACAGAATTTCAAAATTATTCATAGTTTTCCTTCTGCTTCAGAAAATATTCTGTAATATCTGTAAAGGTATCTCACTTTCCTATTATTTAAATTTTGTGAATTGCCTTAAACTTTTAAATGTCAGCCATTGAGACACTTATGACACATATTAATGTAATATTGCTCCTTAACCTATGTGTGCATGTGCTGAATTTATGTCATTGTAATCACTGTAATTTAAAATAGTTAATTATAGCAATTGTAGTAAACACACATATAAACTACTTTAAATTGCAATTTAAAATTAAATTTATTTTAAAATCAAATAAATAACAATAATACTAGCAGATAACAAGAAATTCCAAAGGATATTGGTTTGCAAATTTACAAGCTAATAGGAGCCAGAAAGGCAGATATTATACTAAATCAGGATCCTTCAGGTTCATATTTACAACCCCCCCTACCAAACACACACACAAACCAATAACCCAACCCGCCCCAAAACAACAAGAACAATGAAACACCAACCCTCCCTCTCCCTCCATCCCCCAAGAAAAAATGACAAAATCACTGCCACCATCAAAAATGCCACCTCTCTCGTGGGTCAAAAACTGTCAGAAAGTGAAGTAAAGCTCTTCATATATTAACCTATGCATTTGCATTTAAAGATATGGAGGGAAAACTAAAAGTCCAAAGGGATGACTATTTCATATCACAGGTGTCTGTATTTCTGTGGTGAGTAAAGATATTGTTACACAATGGGCATATGTTAAGAAGAAGATCTCTTATAATAACTTATGTGTTTTTCTAAGGATGCTTTTAGTGAAACTGTAGTGCTTCAAGTCACTCAGCTCCATTGCTTTATTCCTAAATAATAATTCTAGACAGTGGCTGAGAGGACATCCTGGGATTCTAAGATCAAAGAACATGGGATTGCATCACAGAGTTTTCAGAAATCAGAGAGGGATTTAAGTGAGACCTACCTGTCAAGGCTCATGTATTATTGGAGGTACTTAGTAAAGGCTGGCTGTGCCACAGGTACCAGGCATCCCATGATAAGAAATACTTGGCTTCCATATGGTAAGACTAGCTGCTGGAATCAGTTAGTTATCTTCCTATTTTTTTATGTACTGATAACTGAAACATGGAAATTCCAGATAGAAACAAATACTTGGCTTCCCTACAAGTGTGGATCAGTGGTATAAGAATAGTTTTTTAGTTTGTTTTTAATTATTCAGAGTTGCCTAACAAAGATGTAAAATAGTAAGATATTACCCTTTTAATGGTAGATGAAATAGAATAGCTTTTCTACTGCTGTCTTCATTAGTTCTGTAGAGACTAAACACATGAAAAGAAATAGGTTCTTACTTCAATCTGTATTACTATTACATTCCTTCAGAGGAACTTCACTGTGTTTACAATATCTTATTCATTTGGAAATTGTTGCAATGAGCATAATGAAATTAGTACTTCTAAAGAGAGGCGGTGTAAAAATTTTTTTATATATGTGTGAATCTGCATGTACACGGTGCTTCTAAGATTACATATTACACAAATAGTATATTTGTGATTAGAATTAAGGTGCTTAACACTTGCGTTAGTTCAAATTGTACTAAGGAGAATGTTTTTTACCAAATAGTAAAATGTTCCCATTTCCTAGCTCAGTGAGGTTTTCTAGCCCATCTGCTTTTAGGTTGATTTTTGCTCTGAAGCCTTCAGGTTTATATCTCATCTGAAAATCATTTGACTCTCTGTGGTAGAATCATGAATGTTCTCACTGTCTGTGTAAATACTGAACCCAATTCAAAGCTTGCAAACCTTTTGGCCTTAATGATTTAAAACCATAGCACAATTAAGGATAAAGTTACTTTATTTGCAATTATTGATCATCTGGCAATTCTTTGAGTGTGATGGGATACATAGACACAATCATTCCCATTTTTTACACTTAGATGGCAATATTTTGGTTGTCATTCTACATTAACTGTATATTGTGTTTTTGAATTTCTTTACTTTTTGTGCATTACTTTGACTTGAGGATCCTTTTATCTCTACAGGCTTTTTTATTCACTATTTATTGTTATATAGCAGCATTGCTAGAATTACGTTAATTAAATTCTATGGTTCTTATAATAAATTCAAAGTTTTATAATAGGAAGAGGCAACACATAGCAGCAGTAAAGAATACTACTATACTAGCAGAGTTAAAATTAAACTGAAAGTACATTGTTCCTTAGTGTTGTAGTGGGTTTATGTGGCAAACTTTTGGTAGCAGGGGGCCATAGGGGTGGCTTCTGTGAGAAGGATCTAGAAGCTGCCCCATGTTTGGTAAAGGCCCCACTGCTGACCAGAGCTGAGCCAATAAGTGATGCTATTTGCGCCTCTGTGAGAGCATGTTTAAGACAGGGAAAAAAACGCTACGCCACACAGCAGCTGGGAGAGTGAGAGGAGTGAGGAACAGCCTTGCAGGCACCAAGGTCAGTGAAGAAGGAGGGGGAGAGGTGCTCCAGGCGCCGGAGCAGAAGTCCCCTGCGGCCTGTGGTGAGGACCATGATGAAGCAGGATGCCCCCCTGCAGCCCATGGAGTACCACGGTGGAGCAGGGTTCCACGCTGCAGCCCGTGGAAGAGACCACGGTGGAGCAGGTGGACCTGCACTGTCAGAGACTGTGGCCTGTGGAAGACCCCTGCTGGAGCAGATTCCGGGCCGGAGCTGCAGCCCGTGGAGAGGAGATCACGCAGGAGTAGGTGACCTGGCAGGAGCTGCTGCCCGTGGGGGACCCAGGTTGGAGCAGTTTGCTCCCAAGGGATGGACCCCGTGGTACGGACCCATATCTGGAGCAGTTCTTGAAGAGCTGCTGCCTGTGGGAAGCCCACGCTGGATCAGTTCAGCAAGGACTGCATCCCGTGGGTGGGACCCCACAGCACAGGGGACGAGAGTGACCAAGAAGGAGCGGCAGAGAAGAATTTCTATAGACTGATCATAACCCCCGTTCCCCCGTTCCCCTGCACCGCTCAGGGGGGAGGAGGTGGAAGAGGGTGGATGGGGGGGGAAGGTGCTTTTGGTTTCTTTCCTTTGTTTCTCACTTCTCTAGCTTGTTAGTAATAGGCAATAAACCTTACTATCTACCTATGCTGAGTCTGTTTTGCCCATCAAAATAATTACTGCGCGATCTCCTTGTCCTTATCTCAACCCTTGAGCCCCTTTCGTCGTATTTTCTCCCTGTTCCTCTTTGAGGAGGGGGAGTGAGAGAGCAGTTGTGGTGGAGCTCGGTTGCCCACCCGAGCAAAACCATCACAAGTGTCTTATCAGCTAAATCTTTAATGTTTTTCCAGAAAGCTTGGTTATAACTTAATCATTAAAAAGCAGTGTAGTTCAGAAACCTACAATTAGAAATGGCTAATAGCGTCAGTATACTTATTGTGATTATTTCTTTTTACTGGTCTGTTTGAAGTTCTAATTATTTCTAGAAACGTCTCTAGGATAAGAATGTAAAGATCAATAACTGATAGATTTACAATCTACAACAATAATTGATTGAAAAAGAGGAATATATGTAGACTTATGCTGCTGTTAAATACTACCAAGCATTAATAAAATCAACTACAATTTCACAGCTTCCAATTCTCTTCCATAATTAAACCTTTTGAGACACATGCTCACTCTATCACTCAGTGAACAGTTTAAAAAAAAAAAAAAAAAAAAAAAAAAAGAGAGAGAGAGAAGGTAAAAGGTATCTTGTTTTGATGTCCTAGCTAAATGATTACATAATCTACTCCAGGAATTTGGAGCTTCTGGACCTGCTGAAGTAATTCTTTATTGGGAACTACTTCCTAAGGGTCTCTAGCTAGAAACTCTGCTCCAGTAAGTTCTATCACAAGGACATCGCCATTAATTTTTTTTGACAACTAGCATGTGTGTGCATTAAAAGGAGCGTGGCCAGCAGGTCAAGGGAGGTGACCCTCCCCCTCTACTCTGCCCTGGTCAGGCCTCACCTGGAGTACTGTGTCCAGCTCTGGGCCTCCCGGTACAAAAAAGACAGGGACCTCCTGGAAAGAGTGCAGCGAAGGTCCACAAAGATGATACGGAGCCTGGAGCATCTTCCCTATGAGGAAAGGCTGAGAGACCTGGGTCTGTTCAGCCTGGAGAAGAGAAGACTGAGAGGGGATCTTATCAATGGGTACAAATATCTGAGGGGTGGGAGACAGAAGGATGTAGCTAACCTCTTCTCAGTGGTTTGTGGGGATAGGACCAGGGGCAATGGCCGCAAAATAGAACACAGGAAGTTTCGCACAGACATGCGAAAGAACTTCTTCATGGTGAGAGTGCCGGAGCACTGGAACAGGCTGCCTAGAGAGGTTGTGGAGTCTCCTTCTCTGGAGATATTCAAGGCCTGTCTGGACACCTACCTGGGCAGCCTTCTCTGAGGAACCTGCTTTGGCAAGGGGGTTGGACCCGATGATCTTTCGAGGTTCCTTCTAACCCCTACAGTTCTGTGATTCTGTTTGTGTCTGCAAATGGATGAAATTTTTTGTGTAAGGCCAAAGTAGACCTATGTAATCACCTGGATAGATGGGTGATGTCTAAGCAGCTTTAGCAGCATGACTACGTCTTCTCCTGCAGATCAGAGAAGCTCATACAGTTACTGAACCAAACTGCAGCAACATCATGGCTCTGCTAGTGTGGCTGTATGCCTGAGTGGGAAAACCCTACCCCTTACCTGATGTCAGAGCTGTAGTAAGTGTTGTTATATATTTTCTGATCATTGTAGCCTGAATGAATTTGTGTCTCCTTACTAAAAGCTTTTGTGCTTTGTAGGAGCTCTGGAGACTACATCAACTCTTTAAAACAAGACTCACACTCCTGTATTAGTTGAATACAGTGAAATAGGTTTGTCACCTTGTTTGTAGTGCTTGAGATGAAATCCAATAGTAGATAGTCGATATTGCTTTTAGTGTTTATGTATGCTTTCGTTTGAGATTTTGACCATATAAATTTCTGATCCCAAAATGAAATGTCATATTTGAATGCATCACATAATTTTAAATTGCATTATATTCAGTGAATAGCAGGGTGCAACATCATACATCAAGTGAAAGTTAGGATGATTGTGTTTCCCACATCTCCCCCCATTAAATTTGCATTAGGTTTATTGTTGTACTTAGAGTAACTTCAAGAATCATTTGATCCAAACCTTTTTTGAGTGACAGACACAAAGAACACAGAAAGCTGCCCTGGTATTTGCTTACCCTTATGTGTTCACATTATTATGTCTATGTACTCTCAGAGTCCTGTGAGATGTCCAGAGGTCTCCTATTGCATGCTGTGCACTCAGCAAAAAGCCTTACTTGTCATGGTCACCCACTTTGCACAACAATGTTTCGTAGGCACAGCTAATGTGTAGACACACAGGTACCTCTGAATTAGGGATGCATACACATCTCTTATTTAATACATCTTTGCAAATATAGAGTATTGATAAAAATGCCAGGTCTGATTTTTGTGTGGTCTTGGAACATCAGCCTTTTCTGTCTTCTTAAGATTTTTATTTATTTATTTATTTACAGCATAATCTGACTTAAGAAACTACCAGGATTTTATACAATATTTCTTTTTTTACATTCCATTGGGCACAGCAAATAAAGAGAACTCTGCTGTCAATTGAAAGTTATAAAGTTTCTTTAAAAGACTGCAGTAAAAGCTTAGGAAGAGGAAAAGCCTTTAAACTTATTTCTCTTCTGTCTTCTTCTATTGCTAGGATGAGAGTAAGGAGAATTTAAGGCAGAGAAGAAAAGTGTATTTGACTGGGGTGTTCTGTGGGATTTGATTATCTGTAATCCTGGCACTCTCTTCTACAGTTCTATCTTCTAGACTTGATTTTCCAGTTTGTAATACAATTTTGTAGAGGAAAATTTTTGCAGAGATAAAAATGATAGAATCTTAGACATACACTTCTGAGGAGACATGGCCAGAGAAGAGCTGGTATAAGCTACTAAAGACATTACAAAGAATATGCATAATTTTGTTCTCCTAAGCTAACTGAATACTGAGGACACACATTATCTCTCAGGGTGAATCTATGAAAAAGTCTCTCTCCTTGTGTGGGCAACACTCCAATGGGATAAATTAATCTCTAGTAAGTGAGAATTTCACTTTATGAGCAGCTGATTAAAAATACCTACTATGGTGTGGTTTAAACGTGATATTGAGCAAATGTGAAAAAAGGCTTGGACTGGGTTTGATCCTTAGGCAGAAGAGGATGCTGAGGGAGGCATACAGGTTGTTTGGTATGACTGATTGACAGATTTTGCTGTCTGCATCCCTGCCCCTATTCATTTATAGATACCCACCGGATATGCTCCTAAACTCTGATACGGTAAGCTAAACACCAAATAGGGAGAAAAATTATTAAAGGTCCGGGATATTCCTGGCACAGGAAAAAGGGGTATAAACTAATTAGAACTAAAATCTACTTGACAGTGAGAAGAAAATCCCTAACTATTACAATAGTGACGTACAGGAACATCTTGTTTCCTTACTTAGAAGGAAAAACATAACTGTTACTTTGCCAAAGTTGACTGGTTTATGAAAGCACTATATAACATGAGAGCCCACAAATGCATTCAGCTGGCATTCAGTCCTATGAGAAGTCATTTCCAATTCCACAGTCATGCTGTAGACCTGAGTTGAAATTCACATTAGTATTAAAGATGGTGAAATTATACCTTTAAAAAAAAATTAAAACACCATACCCATAGCCTTAGGATATTGTGATGTGACTCGATCCATAAATCTATGCCAAAAGATCAAACTCATTTGTATGTCTACTCAGGGTACTGACAAGAAAACTTATGTCATGTAATGTTTTAATCAAGGAGCTCCATAAACAAAACTGAGGATGATTGAAGGATGAACTGTTTGTGAGAATTTAAAACCACTGTTTCACAAAGGTGAGTGAACTAGACCGTTGCATCAGAGGTCTTCATCATTACAGATTGGAGGTGAGCAGATTACATTTCTTCCTTAGACCATGAAAAATGCAACTGTTGCTTCAGACTATTGATGTGATATTTGGAAGAAATTCAGTTTTGTTTGCTGCTATGAACAAGAGAAAACCTTCACTAATTAATTGTATTTTTACTCATGTTAGAAAAAAACATTTCTGCTCAAAAACTCCAATATCACTTTCTAATTTAAAAACTTTTTTTTTTTTTTTTTTTTTTTTTTTTTTTGGTGATGTCCTGGTTTTAGCTGGGATAGTTTTCTTTGTAGAATCTCATATGATGCTGCATTTGGATTTTTGTTTACAATAATGGTGATACCACACCGATGGTTTAGTTGTTGCAGAGCAGTGCTCACACTGAGCTCCTTGTGCTGCCCTGCCAGTGGCTTGGGGTACACAAGGAGCTGGGAGGGGACACAACCAGGACAACTGGCACAGGCTGGCCAATGGGATGTCCCACATCATGTGGTGTCATGCTCAGCAATAACAGCTGGGGTGAAAGGAAATGGTGGGACATTCAGAGTGATCACCTCTATCTTCCCAAGAAATCATTTCATGCGATGAGCCCTTCTTTCTTGGGAGTGGCTGGCACCTACCCACCAATGGGAGCAGAGAGTGAATTCCTTGGTTTGCTTTGCTTGTGTGCATGACTTTTGCTTTACATAATAACCTGACTTTACCTCAACCCTCACTTTCACCTTTTGAATTCTCTCCTCCACCCTACCTTGGGAGAGTGAGTGGGTGGCTGTGTGGTGCTTAGCTTCCTGCCAGGGCAAAACCAAAAAAAGAGTGAATTCATATTTCTATTCAATTGGTGTAGCTTATTTTAGAGGAAAATTAAGTGAATATTCAGACAACAAGGAAAATAAAAAGGTGGCCCGTTACTGAGAAATGGATGTTCCTCAGCAGTGTGATGATCTTCAGGAGATTATATAGCTCCAGATATAGCTCTATATACTACATGCAATGGAGTTCCAACTGTAAGTTAGAGGGAATCTGTTTAGTAACAACACCGGTAACAACATTTCACCTGTGGTCTTTATCCTGATAAACAACAAAATCACAACAAAAACAACAACAACAAGAACAACAAGGGAAATACCACGGTATCCTTCTTTTTCTATTGTCTCCTGTCTTTGCAAGGTAAGCCTCACCTTCATGTAAAGTTGTCGAAGGTGTGACATATTGAGATACATGCCAGTGAGATGATTGAGGTTTCATTGGCATAAGACAGTCAGAAAAACAAAAATGCTATTGTCTTTCTTTGGCAGATCCATTTATTGATGGCCATCTCTCTTCAAGCAAAAGGACAGAGTGTGGGTGTAGGGTAATCTCTGAAAAATTAGTCCTGTGTTACACAAGTTTAACCAGTCATCAGAAGTTACCTGACTATATATATTTATATATACAAGATCTGATAGTTATTAACATATCAAGATAGGAACTTTGTCAACAGGAATTGATCTTTTTATTTTTTATTTTATTATTTTTGTGTGTGTGTGTGTGTGTAAAGGGCCAAAGACTGTGTATCTTTTAGATAGGTGTACAAATCTTGAAGAGTATTCACTGTCCTGGGTCCAGCACCAATGATATCTGGGTTCCTCAAATGACCAAAAAAAATCCCAGGGGAGCTTTTATTTTTTATATATAAATATCTTTTTAGAATATGAAATACAGTTTTTCATTAGCTCTGATACAAAGAGTCAGTGGCAAAACTGGGGCTGGTATTGTAGGAGCTAGATATCCAGGTCTGCATCTCTAGCTGTTAGTCACATCTGTACTTCTACCTCCCTTGCTCTGGCCTATTGAAGTTCAGAGGGTTGCTGAGGGCTAATGTGTAGTTGCTCTGTCACAGCTGGAGCTGACAAAAAGCTGCATTTCTTGACAGCAAGAACTTGGAGACTATTCACTTTGCAGTTCTAAGACAACTGATTTGTTTTATTTTATTTTATTTTATTTTATTTTATTTTATTTTTCAGTCTGGCTGGAGTCAGATGACCAAAAAGTATATGTAAATGTAGAAACTTCTTTTAACTGCTTTTTATTTCCTTTCCTTTCCTTTTTTTTTATTTTTTATTTTTTTTTTTCCTTTTCTAGTGGTTCCAGTCATCCATCGGTCCCCAGGGTGCTCAGTAATACCAGTTTCTCTACTGAAAACTCTTTCTACCTAGCACCCCATTGTTCTGTGTGTGAGTATATTCACTGAAGACCTGATGTTTCCTTTGCCTCTGTCTCTAGTGGATGACAAACAATCATCACCACATCCCACAATAGCTTGCAAAACAGCTTTTCTGTGTTGTTTTAGTGCAGGCAGAGAACAATCCCACTTTGTCAGTCTGAGGTTCTTATATGACAAAGAGAAATGGTGTTCAAGAGTTAGACTTTAAAAGCACTGGTGCAGGACTAGCACTGGATAATAATCACTTTCACTTTAGAGAGGGAAAAAAAAAAAAAAAAAAAAAAAAAATTACTGCCTGTCTGATTGCGTAGTGATTTTGAAATCTTGCAAACATTTTTATTTTAACTTCTGGTAGGAGAGTTGGATTTATGTTAGTCCAAGAAGTGTTCTGATGATAATTTTATGGAATGATATAGATCATTTACTTTTGTATGTAACAAGCTGAGTTTCTGCACTCTGTACTTCTAAACATAGTAGGGAAGATGTGTTAATATGATGGCTGATTGGGTAGCTAAAACTTATCATAGGCCTTGCAAATTTAGAACTGTCTGTAAGTGAAGTAAAAATTGTACTACAAAATAATCTCACATGTAATGTTCTGATAATTAAAACCCTCTGACAATTACATCATACATTATCAGAATTAGCCAGATCCATTACTCATCACTGGTGCCTTGGACAAAACAAAGCTGGTACGCTGGGGACTGTCAGCTGAGCAGATGCTCCTATGGAAGAAAGCAGCCAAGTACTGTTTATGTAATACAAACACCAGCATGCTGGAGAAAGATATTGATTCAGCTTGCAGAATGTTCCTGGAGTTTAGAAACTAGGAAAGGGAGAGATCTGAAGGTACTGTCTTGACTATACCATTGAATACTATTGAATACCAATTTATGAAAATATAAAATTAGTGTTATCATTATAATAAAGGAATGCTATTCTAATTACAGGAATTTATATTAAAAATATAGTGTATTGATATATTTTTACTGGATTTTTACTTTATTTTATTATATTTTTAAGTGGAGAGATATTTGAGAAATCTGGTAATACCAAAACAATACTATTTCACATTGCAATTCTACCATTCTGCAGAAAAGACTTCCAGAGGAGGAAGATTCTGAGGATGAACATTTATTTGCCCCCACTACTCTCACTACCAGTCCCTGGTCTGTGTAAAAGTTTGGGAGCAAAAGTCTATGTGCTAAAGCAAATCATGCTTCCATAGTGTTTCACACAGGTGGAAATCTTCTGAACAGCTTTTCAGTTCTGTGAATGTGCTTGAGGTACAAACTCAGATGATCACCTGATGACCGCAGACACAAATCCCAAAGGAGAACAGCATGCAAATGATCTTTAATTTAGAAATTGGTCACACTAGGGAGTTGGATCACAGACTAATTTCAACTGCCTCAAGCAAGGCACATCATCTAAATTTGATATTTACACTTCTATAGTCACTGGAGAGAGCAAAACATATTTGAAGGGCGATTCATTTACTCAAATGTAGGCATTCCAAACATGTAAACAAGTCACTTATTTGGATGTAGCTGTCTTACTTCATTGCCTATAGATAAGTCTAGACTATGAATTTACAACAGACAAATAACTTCCTGACAGCTGTTCTTAGGTGAGGTGAATCCAGTCTGCAAAATTATTAAAGGGTTGCAGGTAAGTAATATGGGAAAACTAGGAACACTTCTGAACGATAGGGTACAGATAGAGTTAATGAGATTTCAGTCAAAACATGATGAAAAAGTAAATCAATATTTAAAGTTGGAGAAACTAGTAAATATTACTTACAGCAGGGCAAGCTGCAAGTTTACATGCTTGAAAAAAATGGTTATTTCTACATTATATGGAGCTGAAGACAAGGAATGTCTATGGTAGGCTTCCTGTTTGGTTTATTGTAGATATTCAATCAATAATTTTGACTTTGAAACTCATTTTGTCATTTAAATACTATTTTACAGACAAGGACACTGTGACATGAAGCAATTCTGGCACTCATAGGAAAGAGCTCTTAAATATTAAAAAAAAAAAAAAAAAAACAAAAAAAAAAAACTCTTTTGCAGAATTAGGAACAAATATTCAGAGTTAAAGTTAACAACAATAAAATCAGCAACCTTCCTTCTGAGAAGCTGCCTACCTGGACTTCCCTGGCTCTCTGTGAATACCCACATCACTGCCCCTGAGTGCTAGGGGCAGGCTGCAAGCTGAGGGATGCCTGGGGAAGTAATGCACTCTTGCCTTGCTTCCTCAGCTTGTTCCATTGCTTCCTCTGCATTTTCTAGCTTAATAGAAAGTAGGCTTTTTAAAAGGTAAATATAGTTCAAGTAGAAGTTAGATTTCCTGGGGCTTCTTTCATTTCAAGCATGCCTGCTGTGCTGTGCATTCACATGCAGCATGAGTTTGTAGTCTCATTACTTGGTGCAAGCTATGAATAAAGTTCTTAGCCTTTTATGGGGTTCAGAAAGAAATGCAGTTTAGAGTTTGCTGGCCATTTGAGACAATCCCATGCCAATGTGTGGCATGTGGGCACTGGCACCATGCTCCTGGAGAGTGTCTCACTATGCTCCACACCTCAATCCTGGCTGTGATTATGAGACACAGTCAAGCCCAATTAAAAACATGACTGGAGGGTGTTGCCAGAAAGAGCAGGTTAGTGCCCGCAATTAAACTAGCTGCTAATTATCTGGTAGGATTTTTTTTTCTTTTGAATGGTTAATTTGTTCCACAGAATGCAGTCTGTGTGCACGTGTGAGTGCTTTGTTTGTACAGAAGAAATACTGCTCTAAAAATACTTTTTTTTTTTCTTTTTCCTTTGATTATTTCCTTTTCATCTTTGAATCTCAGTTCTCAAACCATAGCCTATACTTGCTTAATATCACTGTCATAACTCAGATTTGCACCAGCATCACTCAATTTTCATTGTCTTGCACCAGGGTTGCTTTATTCTCCCGGTGCTCATCTGTGCAGGTCACTGTGGGCCTTGCAATATCTAGCTGTAGGCCAATCTTGAATCCTTCAGCAGACTCTGGACTGTTATGGATGATTTTCTTTTTATTGTTGTTCTTTAATTAAACAGAAAATGATAAATTGTTTATGTCTATTGTGCAATCTACAAATATGTACTTCCTGGTTCATTGCCACTATTATGTGACATATGAAAAGAATGGAAAGGAGTAGATTAATGGAAATGCATGCTGATCACAGTTTAGCTCGGAAATCTCAGATATCTGCAATCTGACAGCCATTCAGGCCCTGCTATCTGGGCTGATCAGATGTTGTTGAGCTGTGACTAAAGCCAATGGCTTACTTTTTTTTTAACAGCACATTTTTCACAATTATCCATTAAAGATATTATTAACCGTTGCAGTACAAGATGTAATAAATGACAAAAGCACTTCATTCCACAAATGTGAAAAGCATCATAAAATACATGAAAAAGAACTTTTTTTAAAAAAAAGAAAAGCAAAACTGCCTACTACAAAGCACATTATGTATTAGTACTGTACAAAAAGGAAGCATAAAACTGCTTTCTCTAATGTAGGCAGGTCTTGGGGAGCAGCAGTAATTGCAGGACATTTAGAGCTCTTTGAAGGGGCTTTCTACCATCAGAGAGACTCTGGGTCCACCTGACTACCCTTTTGTTCTACTTGTGACTTTTTCCCTTCCACTCATATCAGGCATGCTCCCAGCCTTTCTTCTGTGGGTGGATGAACTCCTGCTGGTTAGTTTGTTCTTGCATGTGTTATTCTGTCGAATGCCACATGAGTTCCCACTACAAATGTATTTATGTCAACACGAAGGGAGTGTAAAATGCTATTGCTTTGACTTGGTCATACTCCTTTCATCCTTCAGTAGATAGAGTAAGTGGACAAAGCTCAACAGTTACAAAATTAGGAATTTTAACAGGAATTATCCTATATTCTCAGTGATACATTTTTCTAATATAAAGCATTATCTAATAAAAGGCAGTGACCTGCCTTTCCTTATTCCTTTTCTTATTTTGTAGAAGTATTTCCATCACTAGCATACCTCTCCTTCTGTGCCTGCCAGTGGCAAATCCAAATAACCCATTAACTGGGAACGTCACTGTCTGTTCTCTATTGTCTCTAGTTTGGCACACTTCTAAGTGGCTTGCTTTGTTGACAGCACAGTGATTCTGTGACAAACCTCAGGTCATGTGCCTCGAGGTATGTCCCTTCAAATGTCACAGCATTTTCTGTCAGAGGAGTTGGCATATTGTTTTCAGTAGAAGTAGACTCGTAACATATGTCCGATGATGTTTTGCTATAATAGCAAAAAATCCAGATCCATATTTAAACTGAGGTAGACAAAACAAAGGGCGGGATTATGTGGGAGGGAATATGGGCTCAAATAGATCCTTTGGAGCTCAAGGGACCATGGCTTTTGGATAGGCATGTGGTTTCATTGTGCAACTTGAATATATATCATGGTGTATTTGATTACATTTAGTGGTTGCCTAATGTACATGGGAAAGATGAGAATAAAATACAATTTAGTTCTTTCCTCTCCTGTACCAGAGCTTCTCTATACACTTCCATGCTTCAGAGTAAGACTGTTTATTATATTTAGAGTAACTTGTCAGAACATTATATATCTGAACCATGCTCAAGAGCTGGTAGAAAAATGAAAGTTACTATCTTGCTATCAGCAGACTCCATGACATTTTTCTTCCTTTAGACAATAGTTCCTTGGTATTACTACTTTTATGTTGTTTTTAAAGTTCTTGTGTTTCCTCACACTCTGTATCTGTACATTATGATGCTTTTTTTTTTTTCTTTTTTTTTTTCCTTTTTTTTTTTTTTCCCCTCCAAGGATGGTTTGTAATGTTATTGTACACTTTCCCCAGCACAGAAGGGCAGTGACTGTATTTTTAGTGGTGAACCATGATTCCTATATGTGCTTTGATCATACAATTCATTGCTTTGGACTCTAATGCCACTTTGTTTTAATTTTCTTTTCACTCTAGGCCACAGTTTTTTTGATTGCTTCAAGATTGCAAATTACTCAGTTCCGAAGCTCTATTGTAAAGTGAACAAAAAGACAAAGTGAATATGGACACAAGGCAGTTCTAGCATAAGAGCTTGGAAGCAAGATTTTCTCCCAGGTATGGATAGCAGCAATGTTTCTCAGTAATTGGATCAGGATGTGGCATTGCCTGGACTCTCTGTAAATTAGGCTGCATTGACTAATTTGCTGAAAATATTTCAATTTTAGAATAAAATATTGAACTTCAAGTACTGTGATCTTTTTCTCTACATGGGGGAAAACATATGGAAAACTTTGAAAAGTTCAATGATTTTTTATTTATAGTTTTCAGGATAAGTAAAAAGTAGATAGGTATTTGGGGAAAAAAATGTCCACATTAAAACAAACAAACAAGAATACTTTTCCCCATCAGTTATTTTTGCTTCACTTCCAAATGCTTGTATAAACATAAAGAAATAAGCAATCTCTTCCATTTGTAATTAGATATTTTATACATTATTGTTGTGATTATATATTTTATATACAGCAACAGCAGTAGCAGCATATTTAGAGTTTTTTTTCTTCCTCATATTCAGCTTCCTTAGGAAAATGTGCTCTGAGTTATAAAAAATACTTTTTCTTTTCTTTTCTTTTCTTTTCTTTTCTTTTCTTTTCTTTTCTTTTTTCTTTTCTTTTTTTTCTTTTCTTTTCTTTTTCCCCGGCTGAATATAACAAAAGTTTGGAAGCTGTCAGATAGATGAGAGTAAAAAATCACCCATGAAAACAGCTTTGTTCAAAAGACTCTCTTAGTCCAAGTCCTTGTTCTTTCCTGTTCCTCTTACCCTGACTTCCTGTGGGATATTCCTGTATCAGAAACTTTCTTTAAAATAAATAAGCACCATTGTGCTTATTTTGTGCCCCTCTTCATTTGAAAAACAATAAATGGAACACAAGAATATATGAGATTTAGCAAGATTCAGAAGTACATTGGGTTATTTTGTTCCTGCATCTAACTTTTTTTCATTGATAAGGACATTCAGATCACAAAAGTGTCTCTGCACAGTGTTACGCACAATTGATTACCCTTATATGCTGTTTGTTGAAAGTTAATGCAGTTGATCTAACTGTAAGCATTGCTCAATGATGTACAGAGAGAATCACTACCGTATCCAAAAATCTTCATACTAATAACATAAATGGTCTCACTGTATTCTTTTGTACTGAATTTTTGACTGATATAGAAGGGTTGTTATGACACAAAATATTGATGTGTAATTGAGGCACAGAGCTTGTCTGACCTAAAGGTGCTAGTTCAAATAGTTTCATCCTTACATGTTTTTTCATTTTCATTATAAGGAAATTGCTGTATAGTTAATGCAGCAATTTACCTAATAGTGTATTTTTGTGTATGGGGATGAGATGTGTGCAGGGATAATGAGAGGAGTATGAACTTCTCTTTACGGACTCTTTATCTAAGGGCTCTTTAGCGAAGGATATATTTTAACCCTTGTGTGGCAGAAGTGGAATACTTCACAACAAGGCATGTCTGTTTCCTTGGATCTTGTAATTAAAGACATATAAAGACACATATACTCAAAAATGGCCTCTCCTGTTGCTGCTATTTAATATGAATATAACTTTGCCTTTCTAGGTGCCTAAAAGAAGTTGGAGTCTTAAAGCACAGCCCCACTGAAGATGGATGTGTAACTGCAAATTGCTCGTTTAGTGGGTAGAGTACAAGGATTGCTTAATCTTCTCTGTGAAGGTGTTTGATTCTTTTTTTTTTTTTTTTTTTTTTTTTTGATTCCCATGACCCCCCATCTCATTTAAGTTTCTGTATTTGGCTCCTGGTGTCAGTATTTTTGTGGGAATATACTGAAAATGCTAAATCTATTATTTTTTTGGCATGACAGTTAGAACTATATTTTCTTCCCTGGTTTTGAAAAAGCCTTTTGCTTATCCTGCTTCCCCAGATAATTTGGTGGTTTCACCATATGAACATTCTATCCATAATCTTTTTCTTCTTTTATAAAATTGATCTAAGAATAAAACAACCTTAAAAATCTGCAGAGAAAGTATCATGCAAATGACCATCTTGTCTATCATTCTCACATTAAAAGTCTTATCACATTTGCTTTTCAGCAGAATATGAGTTAATTACACAATACATATTGTATGAAAGCTATCCATATTCTAAATATGGAAAAATATTATTTAATTTAGTTATGATTAAGTAGACAGAAGAAAACAGTAATATTAATGAAGTTGATATATAGATATGAATGCATCTTATGAATGCTTTGTCTGCATCTTCAAGAATTTTCAGAAAATGACATTGGGAGGATTTATTCTTATCTGAAAGCACAGATCTAGTGCTGATGTCTACATACACAAATTATTTTGTATAGGTGCATTGTTATGTTATAATGTATGCAGAATTACTTGTAACTAGTTCATAAGCTCATAAATTATGATGGCTGAGGCAGATTCTGATCATCTTTATACTTGCTGACATATTAAGAAGGATGACTAGATATAATTGAGGACAGAATCTGTCTAGTACTTTTCATTTAAAAAACAAACAAACAAAGAAAAAAACCTTTCCTCTCAAACACTGTGATGAATTCAAGTAATTTGAGTGAGCTTATTAATGCCAGTTTGTATGCAACGTACCATATATGAGGATCATGGGGGACATGTAAACAAAATGTAATATTAAAAAAAAAAAAAAAAAGGCCATGTGGCATGGTGCGCAGGTGAAGGGAGGGGCTTTTTTAGCAAATTTTTGTTTCAAAACTGGTTTAAAGCTGTTTCAGACACAGATTAATTTATATGGCTACTATCATTTGTAATAAAGAATCCCTGAATTAATTTCCCTTCTGTCAGAGGACTATCTTTCAAAAACTAGCCAAAGAAGTCTAACGTCTAACTTCAACATCTTCCTGTTAACCTAATTACAAATTGGTTTTATAAATTCAGAAGACTTCTTTTTAAACTTCTACTCTACTTGGCAAAAGAAAAGTAATATGATACATACAATATGATCAAATAATGTGTCATCCTTCAGTTCTTTAAGTCAAATTGATCATCTTTTGGCTTTTATAGTAAAACATTTCAATTTTTTTGTGTCCTCAAAGCCTTCCTGTGAGAATTTTGCAATCCATAATATCCCTGAAATGTGCTAATATGAAACAAGTTAACATTCCTGCAGAGGCTGCACTGTTGCCAAATGCAGATGCAATCTGACCTCCCTGCTGCTGCTTCACCTTCCATAATTATACACCCAAAACTCACCTTTTTGACCCTATCATTGCAATTGTCTCTACCATCTGCAATTCATTTTCAAAAGCTAACCTGCAAGAGAACACCAGGAGACACTCTGGATCCTACTCCTTGGATAACAAGATTGTATGCTTAGATTTCACGTACATGGAGACAGGAATGTGGGATATGGCTGGTGCATATCTATACAGCATGCTTATGGGACGGCAGGAAGTGGTACCTGCATCTGGGAATTCAAGAAACACTCCTGGAATTAGATCTAATCTAAGTAATTTCTTCCTGGGGTTACCTCCTACATTATTTCAGTCCAAGTGTAATGCCTGAACTGCTTACTACTGCTTAAACAAAGTCAAGGTTCTGTCCTCTGCATTATTTATTTTCATGCTATGTCATCTTTTATCAACAGTAATTTTGTTTGGATCATTTGTAAAATTTCTTAAGTGTAAACTTGTATCTAAAACTGTACATATACTTAGCAGGTGGTAAATCTCAAAATGTAACAGAACCTAAGTAAAAAAATAATAAAAGCTTAGTAAAAACAAACAAACAAAAATAGTAAAACACTTAAGTAAAAACTTAATCTTTTCTTTGGTGTGCCATGTCTAGTTCATAGTCCAATAATTTGATTAGAATGTCCTGTATTACCAAGCCTGATGCTGGCAGAAATATCAGTACTGGTGCCTTTCTAAACTACACTTGTAATCTTTTACACAAAAATGGAAAATTAGTTTGACAAGAGTTACTATTGAGGCTCTTGTTGCCTGGCATTAATTGCCTTCCATATCTTTGATTATTTATTAATCAGGTCTCATATCATTCATTAGATTATTTTTTCCTGCTTATGCCAGCCTGATAACCCTAATAACAAATCTTTTCCAATGGTTTGCTCAACAGATTGTTATAGTGACCATAGGCTCAGGGAACAGAACAGCCAGCCCACAGGGCTCATTGTTACATAGTGCAGTAGCTGCAGAGCTGAGATTTGCAAATGATTCCTGTTTGGTGACAAGACCATTTATAGCAATCAGTAGGCTATAACTTAAGAGTTGTTGGGATGACATCTTTAAATACAGTCCTGTCATACGAATATTACTTTAGGGATGTAAAGGTCACTGCAGAGGCACTGAGAATGCCATGGAGGAACTGGTACAGAAAAGGATCAGAAAGCAGCTTTAATCGAACAAGTTATTTTCCTCTAAGGGAAGAAATCCTGTCTTGTTACCTTGTAGTCTGACATGAGGTGATCAAGTAGTATTTCCTTGTCTTAAATCTCTTAAATCTTTTTTTTTTTGAATTTTATTTTATTTTTGGTCCAATGAACAGGGGCTTCATTCTGTTCAGCATCTTTTCTTCATGAGGGGGCAATTTAATGAAAGTCTGCCAAACCTTGAAGAAGCTGCACATTTTCTTTAGGTAATCTACTAGATCCCTGCTGACAGAAGAAACACTGCTTTCTGGTACTATTCTAGGGGCTTAGTACCAACACAGAGATAGAGTAGTTTTGAACCAAAGTATGATTGCCTCCCATAAAAATAAACGACAACAGGAAAACCACAAGGAGACATTGCTTAAATTCTATTTTTCTTCTCTACAAAGTAACTTAACTCTGATGCATGTGGTGTTTGATGGATAATTGGCTCAGTCTTTTTAACATCAAGTTACTTGATGGACCATCATATAGTGCTGAAGGGAAGCAGGCTTGAAACAAACAGGAAGGAAGGTTTTAAATGCATGGACAGTAGGTCTGTGGGGCTGATTTTCAAAGGGCCTTGTGGATGTAAGGAGCTTGCAGGGGACTGGAAAAATCCTGACATGAAAATAGATATTGGGGTATTATTAGGGAGGCAGTAAATTTTGCTCTGATTTTACTCTTCTCTAGTTACTCAGTCTGAGACAGCATATTTCAGCCAAGTACTAGGCATACCTGGAACCTTTGCCAGTGGACCCTTAAGACAGTGCAGCTCTCTGAAGTCATGTCTTAGAAGTCATAAAGACAATAAATTAGCACCTTGTTTCATGCCACCACCAGTGTCTGGTGTCTCTTGGGAGAATGCATGGCCAAAACCTCTTACTAAAATAAGGTATTTCTGTCCATACACATTCTTGTTAGAAGAATGCATTTTAAGATTTTGTAAGTTCCCCCCAAAATGCAAATGGATTATACAGTGAACACAGAAGTTCTTTTCCATATACTCCATTCCTGGGGAGTAATTCTGTGTACCCAAAGGCAAAGTCACATTTCCATTTATGTTCCCTTCAACATATCTGTGTGTGGGTACAGGACATGCATTTAGGTGGTTGTGGATGCATGCAGAACAAAACTCAAAATGAGTTTTGTTGTTGTTGTTGTTGTTGTTGTTGTTTGTTTGTTTGATTGTATTTTTTGTTTCCCCCAGATTTAAGATTGTAGCATCTCTACAGACAGTAGGTTATATCATATTCCACAATGTCACTGATTTCAAACGGACAGTCTGTGGAGTAAGACTTGACATTATGCCAGGTAGTAGAGCTGAGCTGGATAGCAAGCCCATGTAGTACAGTGAAAATCAGTCTAGATTCATACTGTGGAATGTGGGATGTCAATGGTGACCCTTCTGACCAGACTAATCTGCCTGCTCCTAGACCATAACTCAGAGGGTATGGAGAGACAAGTCTTCAAGACTTTTTTTTTTTTTTTTTTCCCCACTCTTTTTTTTAGATGTTGCTTAACTGCTGCCAGAAGTTTCATAACAGATATTGTTATTAAAGAGTTTTCCCATCTTAACAACAACAACAAAAAGATAACAAACTATTGTTTGTGAAAATCATCATAATTTAAACTGGGCCTTCTGAACTGTCAATAATAATAATAATAATAATAATAATAATGGAATTAATGGAATGGAATTAACGGAATTAATCCTACAGCACCTACAACTAACATCTTATGGAATACTAATTTTGATGACCATTTTCTAAAAATAATCACTTTTTGTTTAACCATAGAAAACTGCAACATCCCTATGAAAGGGAAAAACTGTAACATTCAGATGAGCTTACTGATTCCATTCTTCTGCTTAGTGCTGTTGTATGGGATTGGAGATATGTGATATGCTTGTGCACAGACAAAACATTCACATAAATGGACACATGCGTTTCTTTGTATTTATGTATACATACAGACATACACCTATATCTCAACAGTTATTGCAATGCTTCATAAATTTGCACTTTGAAAGTTCAGATTGAATAGAAATGTATTGGCACAAGGCTAATGCTAAGGGATTAATGCCTTTCCTGATTTTTGAGAGGGAGAAGGAAAATCTATGTTAATAATAAGTCAAGCCATATATTTTACTGAAAGTCACATATGCAGAATGGTTTTATATAAATAAGGCTGCCATTCTTTTCTGATGAAGGTCCCCATATATAACATTAAATTAATATTTTCTAGATTAGTGCGTATGGTGTTGGCTTACAGTGGTTTGTAGCTGTTTACTTATATTGAAATAAAATATGAAGCACAGAACTAGCTGTGATGTTACAGCCACAGCAGCTAAAATGAACTCTGTTATCTGTTTGGGGCTGATAAAGAAAAACACTGGGGTTTCACACCTAGAATCACCCTGAGGAGATTCTCTTGGGCCAATTAAACTGTGTTGGCAGCTATTCCTTCCATAACATGTCTGCTGCCAGCTACCACTGGTTGAGATGGTGGCATTTAAAGAAAGCCTATCAGTGTGACTCCAGAAACTCAGGTGTCCAATGGGAAACCTCTCTGCAAAGAAAACAGAATTATAGAAAGTGCATGTTGTCATTTCTGCATCCTTCTTTATGAAAAACATGGTGCACTGGGAGAGATTACTAAGGCCTACAGGGCAAGGATTTAAAACTAAAAGAAGGTAGATTTAACTTGGATATAAGGAAGGAGTCTTTCACGGTGAGGGTATTAGAACATCAGAACAGGCTGCTCAGAGAGGTTGTGAATGCCCCATTATTGGAAGTGTTCAAAGTCAGGATGGATGAGGCTTTGGGCTACCTGGAAGATATCCCTGCCCATGGCAGGGGATTGGACTAGATGATCTTTATAGGTCTTTTCCAATCCTAACCTTTCTATGATTCTATGATTAATTATCTGTTGTCAGAGCTCTTCCCTCAGAAAGACTTGAAGTACATATCATCCCTGAAAATCAAGCAAACGATATTTTTTTCCTTAATGTGGCTTTACGGGTCTAATTTTAAGTACTCCTGTTCGGTAATTCCATAGCAAACACTGTTCTTTGGCCTTCCATAATGAAAGCATGTCCTCATCTCTCATAGCAATCCTTATTGGACCTCAATAGGATGGAGTGACCTGGTCTCCAGTGACTCCACAGAGCCACAGAAAACTAGTTATATCATCAAGACCAGATAAGTATGCTCTGTACTTAACTTTATCAGCTACTTTATCATAATGCAGGGATTTACAACTTTTCTGCTAAGTCATCTCCCTTATGCAGAGAGCAGCGTCTCCAGGCTCTCAGTGGCCTGCAGGTTGGGGGTGGTATTTGCCTGAGGGGTGAGGAACATCCTTGTTTCCTCATTTTGTACAGGGCACAAATTCCTCTCCTACTTCTAAGACCAGGAGTTCAAATGACAGAGATCATCAGGAAAATATGTTGATTTACCCCTGCATAGGATCTTGCTCTCGCCTCTGTGAAAGCTCAAGGATTTCTTTCCTATCCTTGTTGAAGTGGGGTGTGCTCTTAGTTTGAACACCTCTGAAAAAAAGGAAGGAGAAGCTAATGGTCTTGCTGTCAGGATGCTATGTTGTTCCTCAGCCTCCATGCTCCTTTAAGTGTGTAACTGAAATCTGTGACCTGATTGATCTTTACACAGATCAAGAGTGGCTTTCTTAATGCTCTTTCTCCCCTAAGTGGTAGGGTGATAATTCTCCTGTCTGGTCACTGTCCAAAGTGCTCTCACTTTTGGTTATACAGTATTTTTCCTAAATATTACAGTTGTAGACCAAAGAGACTAAATGGATACAATTCTATTTGTTATCTCAAAAAAAAAAAAAAAAAAAAAAAAAAAAGTTATCCTTTTAGCTAAAGAGTTACTGTGAAATTTGAAATGTTTTGTTGCAACGCTTGTCAGAACATTAAAAGAATCTTTTCACAAACATTTTATCTTTATGGATTAAAAATAAATGTTAAGAAATAAAAAGAAATAACAATTTAGTCCCAGAAAATTGGTAGAGTTTCATCTTTTTAACTGTGATTCAGAAGATTTCTTTAAGCCCTTTCCAAATCTAAATTTCAAATGTATTTAATCCCCCTTTAGTAATCCTTTCCTCAATACTTACAATAAGTTTTAAAACTGATAATCCAAAGAGTTTTGGAAACCTAATATAAATTGCTCAAAAGACAGAATGACAGCATTAACCACATAAATCATGCTAGGACTAAATGGTGTCTTCTTATTCAGAACAAACTTCCTTGTATATTATCCTAAACTGAACTAACAAGCAATATCTTTATCTGACATAATTTATAGTGTTATGATCTTTGCCAGATCATATATCCACCATCCACTGCCTCCTTCCTATTTCTTTTAATTTATTATTTCAGTCTCCAGGTTGGCATCCTGTCTCACTAGTTCTGACTTCCTGGCTGCATAAGCAATTCTCTTGCAGGTGATAACCTCTGCCTACAGATTATGTTACTGCCCCTACGGTAAGTGTGTCCTAATCAGGCACCAAAGTTCAGCAGTTACTTTTGAGGTCAGACTGTGCACATCTGAAAGACATCAGAAAATACAGCTGATTTAGAGGCAAGTCCTCACTTTTCTATTGAAGGTCTATCCATATGAATAAACTACATAGGGCCAGGAAAAGCATGGTTTGAACCTCACTAATGCCTACAATTTTACACGCTGCTTTTTTAATAGCATGGTCACCAGCAGGCATTTGACTCATAGCAGATGAAATTTTCCTAGGTCATAGACAGACCTGAAATAAGGATACTACTCCAAGGAGGCAATATGGACAAGGTAAATCTTTTCTGGAGGGTGTAGGAAAAGATAATTTCCCATACCACTTTTGCCTCAGGGTTTGCTCCTCCTTTATGTGCTAGGGTAGATATAGTTTTCATCCTGAAAAGTGTAGTTTTCCTGCACCCACTCCATCCTGCCCTGTCCAATAAACAGAAGAAGAAGAAATTTTCTGCTAGGGTGAACAAGAGGAGAAATAATTTGCTACCCAGGCTAGCAGACCTCCCTGGAGCAGAGGTGTAGAGGTGTAGGAAATTTCCTTGAGGCCTCCTCCTGCGTTAAAGCTCAAGATGTTGAGAGTGCATGAAGCTTGTGTTAAAACTACCTGTCTTTCTGCTTTTTGTGTTTGTTTGGTTTGTTTTGTGTGTGTGTTTTTTCTTTATATATACATACACACATATATATACAAAGATATTTTTTTTCCTCCAAATAAGCCCATTTTTTCAACATGAAAATACGAGAGTCGTATAAGCTAGGAAGTTTCTTAATTTCTTATTATACCCATGTGACTTAAACTTTTTATTAATTGCACTATATCACTTTTTAATTAATTGTTGTTTTAAAAAGTATGTAACAAAAAATCCTTCTCCTGGGATTAGTGACTTTTATTTCCTTAAGCATGTCATAGAGGCAATTTATGAAAAAAATCAATGTTTGTTGAGTTTTATTTATTTATTATTCCCTTTGCGATCCTGTTTTTGATAATCATTATTAAAATACTGTTCACCTTAATGGATTTGCAGTTAAAATAACAGTGCAGTGGAGAGAAAAAGAGATTTATTGGAACCACAATAAAAATAAAAAGATTATTGCCAAGTTTCATGTTTTCCTAAAAGCTAGGTCTACGCTAGTAAATAAAATGGGCCAGAGACTATTCTGAGCACAACCCGTGTTTATACAGCTAAACTCTCTTAACTCTCCAAAACGGGTAGCCACATCCAAACTGCCTATTGGAAGCAATCCTTAGAGCATACTCTCCCCAGATTATCTCCACAACTTCCTGGGACACTGTTAATTAGTTTACATCCAGAAGTCTGGCAAGAACTGTGCTAAATGTGGATGCTTTTGTGTCCTTGCACAGACTGTTGCTTAGTACTGGTCATGGATTTATTTCTACAGAAAACTGATCTTGCAGCACAGTTGGTGATCAAGAGTTGTGGTAACTGCTCATTGCATTTATTCAAATTCCAGCTTGCTACCAAGACTTTTAATTAATTTTAGAATAAAATGTGATGAATTCAAACACAGATATTCAAAATAAAATATTTCCTGGGTTTAAAGCATCTCTTTGAAGAAAGGAGAGAATTCATGTCCTGAAGCTGAAAGGTGAGTTGCCTTCAAAAGATTGCTAACAACAATGAGAAATTTAAACCTGCAGAACTCTAGCTTTACTTGAAAAGCCTTTATTTTAATATTCTAAGCACTCTTAAAGGACTCTGAAATTTAAGTCGGGCTTCTAAATGCAGCTCACCTTTCATTACACTTTAAACCTTAAACAAGAAGAGAAGCAATAACAGAGGCAAATGAATCTGCATGGAGCTCATGCTAAGATGAGTTTGCTGAGAGCAAGCTAAGGTGTTTCTGCTCTGTGGTAAACTGTGCAGTGCAGATGCACCCTGTGGAAGACACAAAGACCCACCATTTCAAGAAAGAAGCAACTTTCTCGTTGGTAATAACCAGCAGTCATATTATCTTGCAAGGATGAGTCATGGAACACTGAAGTGTCAAGGAATGAAGGTGAAACAAAGCCCTATTTCCTCATGCTATTGAGGTGAACAGGGTGCTAGGCACTCAGAGAGGTGCAATGGACATCCCATTCAAGAGAGCAAGGCAGCTTCAAGGGCATCATCCATTTTCTTCAATTCCGGAAAGTGCTTAGCACATGCTAAGTGTTCAACATGTTTGCATCTTATAGTATGACTCAGATACTCTGTGATTTCCTGAAAAGGCATTGTGCAAGACAGAAGAAAAAGTCTCCTGAAAATAAAAGATAAAGACACTGGGGTAATAGAAGGGAGATGATTATGCCAGATGATTTATTTTAAAACACTGAGCTACAAATGTGAACAAGAGTGAAATGGAAAAGCAATTCAAAACAGTGGAGGAGGCAAGCAGCCAAAACATTTGTCTGAAAATGTAGCTTCCTCGGTATTCATCAGCTAGAATGTTTTGTGTTTGCAACTTCACCTGAATTTTGTTTGACTTGAACATGGTTTTGCTTTTGCAGTCAAAAGCAGCCATGACCTAATGGGTATAGTATATTTGTGACTGTCTTCTCTAGAAAAAATATATGGCAGTTTAATTTATTTTTAGAAATAAGAAGGGACAAATTGGTCTGTATCTATAGTAATTCTGATGGACTGAGTACCTCGTCTTTCTTTTTTTTTGCCAGAAAAAAAAAAAAAAAAAAAAAATGAAGCTGATGTCTTATGAGATGGGTGAAAAGGGGCAGTGTGCATATCTCTGGTCAGGACCTTTTCTATTTAAAATGGCTGCAGTTCTAGGCATATGGTTTTCAGAGAGCTACTCCAGTAGAAAATCTTCCAAGCCATTCAACAGCTTTTGACATACTGAGTGCTTAGTGGTTTTGGAAGGAATGACAGCCAAAAAGCCTGCAGTTAGCAATGACTGTTAGCTCCAAATCTATGACACAGACCAGTTTGATGTCTCTTAAAGCTATTGCTAGGACAGGTTGAGCAGTTCCAGCTTCCCCAGTGCTGGAGAAGTCATTACCCACAGCAATTTTTCATAGGTAGACAAAGATACATTCTTCTCTGAGGAGCACAACAAAAGGACCATAGTCTTTGGTCACACACTGAAATTAGTGAAATTCCAACTGGATATGTATGAAAAAGGAACAGGATGATCAGAGAGGCAGTCCAGTCTCTGCCCTTTTAGACTTTTAACACTTGACAGGTCAGTGCTCTCTTCATCTAACTTTGAAGTAGGCTGGTTTCGAGCAGGAGCATGAACTTCCAGAGATCCCCCAAAACCTAAATTATACTATGATTTTAAAGTATTACAGAAGCTTATCAAAAGGAAATTAAATATTTAAGTTGAAAGAAACTATAATTTTCAAATCCACTTTATTTAATGTAAATTCTATCTGTACTTCATTTAGAACCAAAAAAAAAAAAAAAAAAAAAAATGCATGCCTTGGTGTTTAATAATTCTACGTCTCCATATTTTCTATAAATTATTCAGATATAAACATAACTCGAATAAAGGATCTTTAATTAGCATTTTACTGGCTCCAAAATCTATTTGATATTGTCCTTGGAAAGACACATACCAATGCTGTGTTTTAAATTGCCTATGTTAAAAGGTAAATTACACCCAAAATGTTGGAAAATTGTCCTGAACCTTACAGAGATCCAGTCGTTTTGATACCACACACTATGAATTTCTTTTTCAGCTTGAAGCCCTGAGCTTAAGGTTTCAGCTGACTCCAAATTCAAAGGAAAATTAAGGAAAATTATACTGTTTTCTCTGCTTCTTAGTCAAAGCCATAAATCCCACAGAGTTTTTCAGGGCTAGGCTGGTATAACAGCAGCTACACTGAAAAAAAAATATTTTATGAAATCAATGAAAATGTTAAAAAGGGAGAACATGAAAGGAAAGGCTTCTGCTTCAACAAATTTTCAATATGAATGTTAAGATGAAAGAGAACCACACACACAGGAGAAAACAGGCCAAGCGGGTATCATAGCAAGGTATTTCTGAACAGCTTCATAAGCAATTGAACTTCATTTAAATGGGCATCCTGTCTTCCTGCACACAGAATGTGGGATCTGAAGCTTAAAGGTGGCCCTGAAAGACCAGGTGAAATTTCTCAGAGTGAGAAATGAGCATGAAAGCACGACGACTAGTGCAGGCACTGATTTACCAGATAAATGAGGTCCCTGGCTGTCATTAGCACTGTGAGAGCGCTGGCCCTATGCTGTGCCATGACATGGCCAAGGATTTCCAGGCAGGTAACAATTTCTGGCTCATTTTTGTGAAAGAACCCAGCCCTTAATCACAACGATACTTCTTGGTACTTTCTGTGGTCAGAGAATAATCTCTTCTGGTGCCTTGTTAACATATAATATCTTTCTGAAATGTAAATAAGTGAAGGTATCTATGCATGTAAAAGATACAGAAGTAGTGCATACAGAGGACTGTCTGCAATAAAAATTTAGGTGTTTTAGATGAACTAGGTAAGTACACATATATTGCCTTTTGTCACCGTGCAGTCATTATTTGTAGCAACCCAAAACGCAGTACTAGACATGCAGTAGAATAATTTTGTTTATAACATCATTAAACTGCCAATTAGCTCATGCTAAAAATCCAACCCTCATTAATGTTTAACATAGGAATTTTCTGTGCTCACTGTTACATTTAAAAGAGGACAAATATATTTCTTTCTTTTGCTCTCATCTCTTCAGAGCAAGGTCAGCTTTCTGTAAGGTTCATAGCAAGCCAGCATGGAAAGACATGTCATCCATCATTTAGGTGTGTTTCCTCATTAGCTACATGGGTATTGCTGTTGTTGGCTTTATAGGTGTCCTTGAAAATTTCACCTGTTATGTCCTGTTCTGCCCTCATGAATTTCTTTCTCATTTGAGACCTCATTGAAATGAGAAATGTTTACACTGCAAGAGCATTTTACCATTTTACTTTTAAACATAATCTTTAAGCTCAGCAGATGCCATCACTTTGCAGCAAGCACATTCACAGAAACAACAAGGTTTGTTCAAATACTTTGGGTCTGGATTCTGGATTGACACCATTTTCAGTGAGCCCTCTGGGCTTGTCTAGGTCAAACTGTTTCAGAAAGCTTTCATCATCTTCTTCAGTTGCTAAAATGTGAACTGAAGAAAAAAAAAAAGGAAAAAGTGTGATAAAATCATAGATATTTTGTGTGTGTGTGTGTGTATTTGAAAATGTGTTTATTATTATTTTTTTTAAAGACTTTCTTTCACTTTATTTTAAAAAATCCAATGTCTCATACTCATATTCAAGGCAAACATTTCAGTTCAGGTCAAGCAAAAGAATGTTTTTAAAGTATTTGATTCATATAAAATATTTTCAATTATCTTATTTAAAATTTAGTTTTCTTAGTATTAATCTTATTTCTATTTTCTGTAGCTGAAAAAAGCTGGCAGCACAACTTTAATCTTAACAAGATCTTTAGTAATGAGGGCAGCTGCTCACTGGAAAAATGGCTTTCATTTATTCACTTATTTCATCTTGGACACCTAATTTGATTGACAAATAAGTCTATTCAGCTTTTTCACTTGTGCTGACATCCTAGTGCTGGCAGAATTTCATTGAATTACTTGAGAAAATCAGACTCTGTTGCCACAAATCAACAGGTGCAAACTTATGAATGTTGTTCACACCAAGAACTGTGGAAATAAGAGAATAATTATGTGAGAAGTCATGATGGGTCTTTTTAATAGGGAGCAAGCAGCCAAGTCAGGGATAGTTTGTTGTGGGTTGGTGGGATGTGACTGCCCAAAACCAGTGACAGAGCATGAAAATTCTGTTGCAATGTCTCTGATTCTCAGACTTAATATGTCATTTCATTTACTTACTGAGTGAGCCTTAACTCTCAGGATATGGTTTTAATACTTGCTAATGCTGAGCTACAGGAGTGGATCTGGAAAAGCTGATGACAAGGACCTAACATAGACATCATATTTTTGGGGGGATGTAATTTCAGTCTACTTTTCTTATTTCTGCTGCATTTTGGTCCTGTCAAGTAAATGTCCACTAGTGGCTGCAGTGCACTAGACAAATTCCTGGCATACATCCTCCACCTTGGCTTTAGCCAAGAGGAATACAGGATGTGTACTCCAAGTGGGCTCTGCAATGAGAGCTGGAGGGGTGGGACTGAAGAAGTGTAGGCCACTTACCTCTATTCCAATACACTAATGTAGATGTACTCTCAGCCATGAAGACTGAGCTCTTTATGTCATATATTTGTGATGTTTTCACGTTCAAGTCACAGGAGTGTTCAAGCTCTGCAGACCTGCCAGCTTTGGCTCTGACCTTAACAGATTCCCTGTGTCCACTGCACCATTTTAAGCATATTCAGTCCTCTTACTTTCAGCACCTAATTTAAGAACTAAGGTTCTCTCTCAAGAAAATGAAGGAAGACAATTGCATCCTAGATGTAAATCAGGATACCTAAAAAGACAATGGTTCAGCTATTAGTGTAAGGGTAGTTGGATGTGTCCCTTTGGAAGCACATGTTTTTCTCTTTGCTTACTGGTGCATAAATTAGTACTTCAGAGCAGCCACATTAGATACCCAGCATTACTCAGCCCTCCAGCCCTGACCCCTGTAAATAGTTCTGATGATGTCCAAAATCTGTGGAATGCTAATCCATGAAGAGGAAGAGCATAAGATGATACATTAACTTTGCATATCTAAATGTAGAACTCTAGCCTCAAATTCTATTTCCTCCAGGATTTCTTCTTCCAGTGTAAGTTCATGGCATCAATCATGCCTTTTTACTTACCCAAGGTCTTCTTTGGGGCCCCTCTACTCCCTACAGGATTGTATTTCAAAAGCCATCTGCTGAGAGTCAAGGAAAACTTTTTCTGCTTCCTCTGTCCTAGCCTTCCCCTTGCAGCATAACAAAGCCACAGGTCACAGCTGAAAAATCCTGCAAAAACCTTCCTGCTTTCTGCTGCTCTTCAGCTCACTCAAGCTATTGCTGACTTTTATGACACTGGCTTCTTCATTGTGGTACTTGACTATACATTCTCTAGCATTGGCCATATTCTAAAACACAAGTAGGTGACTATACAAGTGGCAAAAGTGATACTGCTTTTGACTTTTGCATAGTATTTTTTTATTTGTAAAAGTCATATTCTCTCAGCTTGAAAAGTTGAAAGAATGAGTTTGACAGAAAACTTACAGTATCCCTATGGAAAATACAGAACTAGTAGTAAAGGAGCTAGTACTGAACAGTGGAACTAATGAGAGAGCTTCTTTTGGTTTTGATTACTTTTTTTTTTTTTTTTTTTTTTTTTTTTTCCATGCCTGAACTAGAAATGATCCATATCTCCTGCTCATTTCTCCCCTGCTTTATGTTTCTTCTTCCCTTGATTTTCATGGGAAGTCTCTCATCTGCTCACCAGACAAACCTAACAGCAGGAAATTTCTATCCACAGTGGGAGTACTTAGACAAAGTCTATGAGCTTGAAAGACTTAGCCATTGTGAATGATGTTATCAGTGATAGGGAATGCCAGAGTTGATAAAAACATTTAAACCAGAAGAGAGGATGAAAGTGTGGGAGTCTGTGTTTATACAGCAGCATTAGTTTTCTTAGGAAGTAGATGAGGGAGGCAAAAAAAAAAAAAAAAAAAAAAAAAAAAAAAAAAAACTTTAACCAGAGCACCAGAACTGTTGCCACACCTTGCAGAGGATAAGATTGAATGCTTTGTCTGGACTTGTCAAGATCTCACATATAAAATGCTACATATATGCCTGTCTGGAGGAAAAGATCCTGACAAATTCTGAAGTTTTTTTGTTGATTACTGGGAGGAATGAGAAAAATTAATTGTTATGAGCATCTGAGAATTTTGTGTACTATATGGCCATGGTCCAGCAAAACATGGAAACAAATTGTAAATATAGCCATGGAAGGAGTGAATATTCTACTGTGAAGCTAGAAGGCAAACATGTGTCTATTTGCTTCCTTAAGTCCAGTGTTTTCCATTTCTTACAAGATCAAAACAAAGATGAATGAAGAAAGCAAAAGATAGTCTTCAAAATCACTAATTTCAATGCCAAGCATGTGTACATTTTATGTAAACAATAGAAAAAGAATTGCCATTAGGCTGAGTAGTTTATGTGGGGCCCATTAAGTGTCTTCTCCTCATTCAGCTCGCTATCAAAGAAATTTAATTTTAAATCATAATGTTTAAGTAATTACTTATTTTAATTACTTTAGGCAATGAAATATATTTATACCTTTTTAACAGCAATTTCTTAATTAGTATATTTTCATCAATAAAAAACAAAAAAAAAGAATAATTTAGAAGCACAGTAACAGATGAATTATTGTAAGAGAGGTTATGTCTGTGAGGAACAGTTTACCCATTTTTCCCATATAAAATGCTGGGCACAAGCCCAAGAACTATGCTGTCTGCACTATGGAAACCAAAGGGCTGTAATATCCTTTAGTTGGTTCCTTTGCTTGGATTTGATAATACAATAGTTTCTGCTGCTCCCAGATTCACTTAGCTATGACTGATCAATGCCTGGTGCAAGTTAGAACAGCTTCAAGGCAGCTCTAAATTATAAAAGGCATATGGTCCCAAAAGAAACCTGTTCCACTGGGGAACAGCTTGTATGCAAGGACCCTATGCTCTGTAAATGAGCCTATGGATGATGTCTTCCTGTTTTGTCCTAACTGAGCATGCTGGGAAATCTTGGTCAATACAGAGCTAGGCAAGGCAGCAAAATCTAGACTTGATTATGAATATCACACTGTCAAAGATGGGGTTTTGTTGCACTAACCCTTATGGAAATATACAGTAACTATGAAGCCTGAAGTGTTAACAATCCTGATGAATGTTCATCCATTTCTGCATGCAGTTTTGTATTGGGTTTTGTGGACAAAAAGTCAAAGCAGAGAGAACCAGATTCCTTGTTTAGCGTATATTTAAGTGTGTTGCAATCTGCAGGACTTTTGGGGCTTCTGTGCATGATAAAGAGAAGGTGTTTTAAGCCTGCTTTTGGATTCTGAAATCAGTAGAGTAGAGATTTTACTTTGTTTTTCATAAACTTGCTTTGTTTTTCATAAACTTTGTTTTTCATAAACTTACTTTGTTTTTCATAAACAATTTTGTCCATTTAAGGGAAAAATTGCAATAGATTATAAACTGGCTGCATAAACAGCTCTTCCTCCTACTGTGAGAGTTTCTTAGTGAAACAGAGAACGAGGGAGTTCACAAACAGAACACCTCTGGGTGCTGGCATGCCGTGTTATGGAGCATGAAGCACATAGCTCTCTGCAGATTAGTTACCTGCTTTACCTACCTATTTACAATGCATTGGTGCTGAGCACCATGCTAGAGTTAATTCAGGGATTTCCAACCCAAGCTCCCCTGCATAACATAAACCTGTTCTCGGTGTCTAATGCAAAAGTTAAACACTGCTTAGATTAAAAGAATGACAGGATTTGACCCCATAAATACACACTCTCTGCTGTGCAGAACACATTATTCTCAAATCTGTTATCTATACATCTTAGCTGTAAATCGTGCTCCATTTCAAGTAAATGGATACTACATGTGCTTGACATGATAGTTCCATAGCAGAGAATGAGAGGGCTAGGCACACACAGCAGGATCTATTAGATTTGATGCCAGACAGAAATCAATCCAGATTTATGCCATCTGAGAATCCAGTCTATAAACCTTTATGAAATAAGAAGTGAAGAGAGTTGAAAACATAGAAGATCCAGATTCTGATCTCAGTTATGCTATTGATATTCTTGCACAACATCATTGGTCTTGACTTCTCTGTTATACAGTTTTATGCTCATACAGCTCTTTTATTTTAAATAATAAGGCCACATCATTGACAGTTTCTCCAGATTTACCCATGTATTTTTGGAATTGACAGTAAAATAAAATAAACGTTCATCTAGTTTTATAAGGATAAAAACAGAGATACTTTGATTTAAGAGTGAATCATAAAGGCTATAAAATATTTTTTTCCAAACTAAACTCAGAATAGTCTTTTGTATGCTGACGTTGTCACCCAGTCATTTCAGCTGTCTGCTCATGCAAGAGAAACATTGCCACTGTTAGAAGATCCACAAGACTCTTTAATATGGGATGCTGTGTATTGGAAAATAAATGTTGTAGTTGATAAAGCTTTATCACCTCCAGGAATGGCATTAAATACATTTACAAAGTTTCTTGATTACTGCAGTTACATCCAAGGTGATAAAAATGTTTTCACTGAGTCATTTAACTCAGAGAGCTTTCTTAGCAAGTACTCAGTATGGAGACATATCCTCTGAAGTTTTCTTTGTGTCATATGTCAAATAGTAGGTACAAAGTATTATAAGGCAAAGGTAGAAGATCTCACACATTCAATGCACAATGAACTCGTGATGTACAAAAGCAGATAAATGGATTAAGAGGGAAACACAATATGTTTCTTCCAACTGTAGCTTGGGGCATGCTAAGAGAGAAAATTAATTTTTTTATTATTATTATTATTTTTTTTTTTTAATGGAAAAGTAGCTTCCAGAGAAAGAGAGAAAATGCAAGGATCTTATCCTCCCCAACACCAGTGAAATATATAGTGAAATATATAGACAACAAAGTTGGATGAGGTCCAGAAATTTTCAAAGCCAAAACATTAATTATCTCAAGTGAAGAGCTTGTGCTGTCTCCATCATAGGAAAAAAAGTAATTTACATAAGTACAATACAGATTTGGCAGAGTTTTCCAAATCACATCTGTTCACCATGTATTATGTTTGGTGACAGAAAGAACAAACTGTAAAACTGTATGATGGAGCAGTGAAAGCAAGGCAAGTGGGATGTCTATGGTTGCAACTGTAATTAGCAGAACTAGCTTGCTGATTGTCATCACATTCTCCTGTAACTCAAATGGACCTATGGTGGTTATCATTAAAAAAGATCTTCATGCATCAAATACTACTACTACTACATTTTTCTTGTTGTTTGTGTTGGTGGTTTTTTATGATTATTTTCACAAGTATATCATAATGAATGTTATCTATTATTCTACCTATTAGAAGTTACTACTTTGAGGATGCTTATTTTTTAGAATTACAATCAAGTTGTAATTGTCAAACTATTTGTATTATTTAATGGAAATCTTTTTTTTTAGTAACTTGTGTATTCAAAGAAAAATTTGTATTTATTTTTGCATTATCCAGTGTAGTGCAACATCTACAACAGATTATTAATACGGGCAAGACTTACCTCCAACAGAGTGTCTCACACAACTTTCTGATTGTTCTAATCTTGCACATTTGTATAATCAGAAATTAGAAAATAAGGAGATGGTATGTGTGTGTGTGGGCAGGGGGATGACTTTTGAGAACTTGGCAAAAAATATGAATTATTAAATGGCATCTATATTTTGTTATTTATTTCTACTTGAAATTACAATTTGGGTGCTTATTTGCTGGCTGGTTCTAGTGGATATATCCCTACAAAATGCATAACTTCTCCTTTTAAGTGCAGTGGTAAAGCACTCTTGGCATTTCTGGCTATTGTACATTTTAAGGGTGTATCCAGCTGAGAGCCAGGACCATTGAGATAACTGTAACATAGAGCTCTTCACTATAACACTATAATTTTATATTGAATGAAAATATTTTTTCCAGATGCTTATAATACATTTTGAAATGTAAAAACAGCTACTTACATTAACTTAAACATGTAGCCACAGTCCTCTGTCTCCAGCTTACTCCTTTTTTTCTAAGCCACTGACCTCTTAGGCCTGAGTCACTCCCTAAGTCTTCACGGTACATATATGTCATCATCAGATTATGGTTAGAGTTCATCAGCTGCAGAATCCAGATCAAATAGGAGTGAGACTTAACCTGCTCCAGTGGAAGTGAGATTTAATCTTTGAACATAAGTGGGAAAAAAAAAAAAAAAAAGGATTCCTGATAATTCATTCTGGTCATCAGGCAGATGTCCAAATCAAACCAGGAGATGACTTCTGGGACAGAGAATGGAAACCTTGCAACCAAATTTTTAGAAGAGTAGGATAAGAGTTGATGTGATCATTTTGGACTTCAGCAAGGCTTTTGACACGGTTTCCCATAGGATCCTACTGGACAAAATGTCCAGCATACAGCTTAACAGAAACATCATATGATGGGTGAGCAATTGGCTGATGGGCAGGGCTCAAAGGGTTGTGGTAAGTGGGGCCACATCAGGCTGGCAGAAGGTCTCTAGTGCGAGCCCTCAAGGCTCTATCTTAGGGCCAGTCCTCTTTATAAACAATTTGGATGTAGGACTAGAAGGTGTTTTGAGCAAATTTGCTGACAACACCAAACCTGGAGGAGTTGTAGACTCAGACGAGGGTGGAAAGGCCTTGCAGAGAGATCTGGACAGGTTGGAGAGCTGGGTGATCACCATCCACATGAAGTTTAACAAAAGCAAGTGCCGGGTCCTGCACCTGGGACAGGGCAACCCTGGCCATACATACAGACTGGGCAATGAGGCGCAGGAGTGCAGCCCTGCAGTGAGGGACCTGGGTGTCGTGGTTGACAGTAAGTTGAATATGAGCCAGCAGTGTGCCCTGGCAGCCAGGAAGGCCAACCATATCCTGGGGTGCATCAAGCATGGCATCGCTAGTAGGGTAAGTGAAGTGATCATCCTGCTCTACTCTGCACGGGTGCGACCTCACCTTGAGTACTGTGTGCAGTTCTGGGCACCACAGTACAAAAAGGACATTCAGCTGTTGGAGAGTGTCCAGAGGAGGGCAACGAAGATGGTGAAGGGCCTGGAGGGGATGAAGTATGAAGAGCGGCTGAGGTCACTGGGCCTGTTCAGCCTGGAGAAGAGGAGGCTGAGGGGGGACCTCATCACGGTCTACAACTTCCTTGCGAGGGGGAGTGGAGAGGCTGGTGACCTATTCTCCATAAACACCAGTGATAGGACCCGTGGGAATGGGGTGAAGCTGAGGCAGGGGAAGTTCAGACTAGATATCAGCAGATTTTTCACCGAGAGGGTGGTTGCACACTGGAACAGGCTCTCCAGTGAAGCAGTCACTGCAATCAGCCTGTATGAATTTAAGAAACGTTTGGACTGTGGGCTAAGTCACATGGTCTAAACGTTTGGGTAGACCTGTGCGGTGCAAGGAGTTGGACTTGATGATCCTTATGGGTCCCTTCCAACTCGGAATATTCTGTGATTCTATGGCTTTTGCAATCTCAGAGTTTCCTGGTTTGCAAGAAAACCTTTCTAAGCATACCCCTCTTAGATGAACTATCTTAAAAACATGAAGGCAAGCATGTAAGCATGTTTCAGCTTTCAATTTATTTATTGATTTATTGATTTATTGATTTATGCTTGAGCTAAGGGGATATTCTCACTTAGCCAGATAAAAGGTACAACTTTGTTCAAGGATTATAGTAAGTACAGGGTTAATTGTGTTCCTTGTCCTTATTTAATGTAAACCAAGCCTTGGCATTGTAAAAAAGGGAATGTGGGAGGAAAGGGAGTTACTCCTCTGAAGTGTAGGAAGAACATAGAAAAGGGAAATGCTCTAGGAGATAAAAGAACAGGGCCTATCACAGAGCATAGAGAAAGGACAGGGAAAGGAGGAAGCAGGTGGTGGGTTTAAGATTTCAATTGAAGTGCAGGACAATTCAGTGACCTGTGAGAATGTTTTAACACTTTTAATGAGCCCAAGAATTCTTTCAGTTTGCTACTCTTACACCTTATTGGTATGCATGGTGGTCTTTGAATTGTGAGCCTTCAGCTTGTAGAAAAAACATTTTATGATGGGTTTTAAGGTAAGGGAACACTTGTTTATATATTGCTTGTATGGTCTAGACTGTTTGAGTGGTTTCTGAAGCAATTAAAGTGAATGATAGTATACATGTAGAAAAACAAAGAAAAAAGTTATATATATATATATATATATATATATATTAAACAGATTGCCGGGGAACATTTTTCATGTATTCTCTTCTGCATCATAGTCAATCAAAATACTTGAAGCCCTATTTTGCAGAGGATCTGAAAAGGCCTCCTACAGAAGTTTTGTATCTGCAATGAAAGGTGTATTTTTGTGCATTTTTGTTTGTTTTTGTGTGCATATACAACTCAGGTTTCCAGCCCTAGCCTATTGTCATCTTAATATTTGACCACCAGCTACTGTGCTTATATTTTGTTCTTGAGTATTTGTAATACTTAGTTCTATCTGGTGGACTTCCTGGGAGAATGAAGTTATAATTCTCAGCTGGAAAAAAGGTATCATGACAATGACACTCAGAGAAATCTGCCTCATTATCCTAACAGTATAATTGAAATGACTTTAAAATCTGATAGCTTTATTATTGCAAATGTCAAAGCTGTGAAATACAGTTTTCAGAGTTTTCATGGGCAACCGATACTGTAAGTGAAGTTCAAATGGCCTCAATAGGATGAATTTAAGAAATCTTTGCTGTTCATCTCCAAAGCATAATCTTTTGAGTTACGTTTGTTTTTATAATACAACTTTTTTTTTTTCTTTTTTTTAGAAAGTCATAACAAATATCCAGACTATAAAGGAGTCATTTTACATAGGACCCAGCATGAAAGCTTACCAATTGTGAAAGTAACTTTAGCATGCAAATCTTCAGCAGTTTATATTTCAAGTAACATCAAAGAGCAATCCAACTTGTTTAATTAAAAATGATTTCCAGATTTTTCAATATGAAATGGCTTCAGAATATTGTGGATAATTTTAATTTATTGCATAAAGTACTTTGCTAATGTGGAAAAAATGATGGGTGGGAAGTGAATTAACAGATCTAATCTTTGTTTTATTTATTTATTTTTAAATCTATAACATTGTTGACCTTTTTTTTTTTTTTTTTTTTTTTTTTTTTTCCCCAGGAACTATCATTGACATGTCACTATGCCCAGTTCCTTCTCTAATTTGCCCCAAAAATATTCTCCAAGACTTTGTGCCTGAACTGATTTTTATTTATTATTTAAAAAGACTTTTGCTCTCGGTGGAAAACTAATGAATATGTATGCTTTTATTAATCCCTTAGATATATCAGTTTAAACTGATTCATATATTTGCAATCAGCACAGAAGAAAGGAATATTTTCCTTGACATGGTGGAAAATACTTTATGAGTATCCTTTCTGACATTCTTTTGGGGATTATTTTATTTTATTTTATTTTATCTTATTTTTGCTTACTTTGCAACATTACCTGGGAATTCACTGAGGTCCATCCATTTTCTGCAAATTCAAAGAAGCCATCACAACTACCAGGGAGTGTCTTCCCTCAAAGCTGTAGGTGTGCTGTATATAAAAACTGTGTGCTGTTCTTATCTTACCAGCAAATGTCCTGAATCACTTTATTTCCTTTCCACTGGAACAACCAATCTTCAAGTTAAACCAGTATACAACTGGTATAAATCCATATAAACGAGGGTTTCCAGTAGCATTTTACTATTTAAGTATCACTGAGGGCAAAATGCTGTTTTATGCTAGCATTTGTGAACTGTTTGCTTTAGGATGATAAGCACTTTTTTTTTTTCTTTTTTTTTTTTCTTTTTTTTTTTTTTTCTCTGAGTGTAGAGGGGTTTGCAGGGTTATGGAATATGAGATTTCTGCACAGAATTGTTGAGTTACTTTCACCCTGCTCTGAACATTCTTGTCTTGTATTCTTCGGGGGACAAAGGGGAATCCAGCAATTTTCCTGTTATGAACAAAGCCTTTTCAGATTTTAAACCTTTTATCCTAGCTAAGCCTGCCCTAACCAGCTATATATGCTGTGAATTATTTTTTGTTTCAGTATTTTTAAGGAAAAGCAAGCACATCATCATTTTGCAAACCAATGCAGCAAAGATGTAATGAGAGAGCAAACATAAATAGTATAAGAATTACTTTAAATGCATTATTTTGCATTTACACAGTGAATCTGCTTTGTATTTTAAAAATATTTTTTACTTGCTAGTTGTCTATTTTGTGACTGTTTGTGCACCATGAGTGTTCTTTATGATTTGCAAATGTTTTTCATCTGAAGTGTGTTCATTTCTATATGTTTCTTTTAAAAATGTTAGGCTCTTAGGGAATCCTGATGGTGCCATGTTGTGTCAGGTTGCATCACATCACGCCTCCAGCTACTTTGAAGTGACCTAATGCAATGCCCTGTACTATACATATACAAGAGCTACATTGGTTCATTGTCAACAGACATGAATATCAAAACTCTTGGGTAGGCAAGTCATCCCACTTTACCAGTTAAAAACCATTTGCAGATAACAAAGGATTGACATGAGGAGTCCCATTTCAGACGTACATTTGCAATCAGCATTGATAGAGGGGAAGGTCTGATATAACTTCTGCAAGGCAGACAACTACTGATGGTGTGATTTTCTCTGATGGAGAGAAGTCTGAGGTAGACACCCTTCTGAGGCTGCCTTCAGGAGCAGTCTTGTGCCACTTCACTGCACTTGAACTTCCTGCATTCAGAGCTGTGTGTTAAGATCAAAATGAGATCTACCATATCAAAGTCCTACAAAATGCACTGCATTTTACTTTTATATCTTCTGAAAAACAAATTGTTCCAGAAAGAGGAGAATAATTAAAAAAAAACTGTAAAACACAAACAAACAAAAACATTTTTCTGTGTGACTATTACCCATGTGGTGACTCTTGTGTCTGACTGCATGACTTTTTCCTCAGTGCACGCTCTAATTTGGATGTCTTTCCTCTGTATTATAACTTCTTTTAGGAATTAAGTAGGAATTTAATACCATTGAGCTTTTTACTTTCCTACCAGAGTTTGTTGAAATTAAATAAGATTTGAAAGCAGAGAAAAACTCAGAGACTGGCTTGGAGAGAAAGGTTATATGAGAGAAAGGTGCATTTGAGTTGAAGGGCAGAAGTTGCATATTGATGCAAATCCTGCAGTCCCTACACTTGGTGTAGACTGCAGAGTGGCTATGGCTGCTCTGTGAGCACTCTGACCCCCACCTCTTGAATAGAAAATTCAATTTGCTGTTACTGTGTTTATGCCTGTGAGCAAGTTGGATTCCCACCTCACTCCATCTGCTCACAGGCTCAAGCACAGCTACAGGGAATTCAGTTTTACATTTAAATGAATACTGGTGGGAACTCGAGGTATTCACTTTGCTCTGGTGAAAGCCTGGAAGCTGTTCAAAAACTGAAGAAAAGTAAAAGACAGGGTCTGTCTCATTTGGATTTCTCTTCAAGGAAACAGGAGCTACAAGAAGATTAAAACTGCCATGATAGGATAGGAGCAGATGTTCACTCTTGAGGGCAGTGATAGAACAATAATTATAGCATATGTCAGTATCCTATAGACAACAGAAGACTTGTACCAGTAACTGTAACTTGATAGATCCGAATGAATATGTCAATATTGCTCATCTGTATGTTCAGATACACTGGGAACAAATATAAAAATAGAGACCCCTCCTCTCGCATGCAAAAGACTGTGAAAACCATAGAGATATGATTCTAGTAAGAAAGGCGAGATTAATTTTTTTTTTTTTTTTAGTGTAATAAAGAGGAGAAAAATTATGAGTAGTGTTAGAAGGGGAGGCTTTTTTGAAAGTATTAACTTTTGGTTACCCAGGGAGGAGGGAACTGGATTAATCAGGGGAGAAGAGGTCGAGTTGCATCCCAAATATATTAACTCAAGTGCTGCCTGCAAGTAAAAAGCCTAGAACTAAGGAATTGGAGAAAGAAAAAAAAAAAAAAAAGTAAAAGCAAGAAGAAAGAAGTCTGGTGAATGAAAGCTTCACTGGTTAGCATATAAAACATAGGAAAACATATTGAAAATACAACCCAGGCTTAACATACATAGCAGTAGTTTTTAGGCTTCTGCTGATAATTCCCACTTCTGGTTGTGATCCTCATTTCTACAGCTGAATTTGACCCTTATTTTCAGAACTACTGATAGAATCATGCTTACATATGCTTGATGCAAATCATCAAATATATGAAAGTGTTTCAGCTTGCAGTTTGTCATGTCTGTTCTAAGATTTCAGCAGATGTTATTTATTTATTTAATCAAAAGCAGATTTTATCTAACATTGGTGCAAAGCTTCAAAGAATGCATATGTTTTTTCTTTTCTCTCTGTAAAGTAATAATGCTTTCACTGGGAAGCTCCAGAAAGCTGTTCCTGCTGAAGTCAGGGCAAATCTCTTACTGTCTTCTGTCTTACTATGTCAAGATGCCTGTATACAGAGAGTAGTACCAAAATGAATTCTTACCCTGTTCTGTACAGTTCTCAGGTGCTGCCAGAGAAAAGTGTGCTTGGTTAGCACACTTAGGTAATTTACAAGGTTTGATAGCAAAAGCAATAAGCAAGTATTTTATTTAGGTACAGATATTTAGAGTTTCACCAGTTATTTCAATGAGACTAAGATTCCAGTCTACCTCCTTAAAAAATGTCTTTAATTATATTAAACAGGAGATAGTGCAAATATTTCAAAACAATAAAAAGCATGACCTTGATTTTGTTAATATACCTTGCTAGAAGCCTTTCATTTTCTCTCTTTTCATATCTTTTTGGAACTTTTATCAGTGTGGGTTATTGTGATGCAGCTCAGGATTTGCCTTGGGTGTGAAAGAGAGTAGCAAATGTGAGACATCCAACTTCATGTTACAAGGAAATAATACTTTGCCTGCATTCTTCCTGCCAGTTGGCCTACAACTCTGGCATTAGACATTTCAACAGTGAATAATGAGAGAGATCAGGAAGAACTGAGTTTGAAGCAAAATACCATAGAGAACATTACAGGATGACAGATTATTTTTAAAAGATCTCTTTTCCTTTGGTTTCTAAACAAATTATTCCATGTCCATATGGAACCTGTACAGGGACAGCAAATTATAATACAGTTTTCTCTAAGTAAAAAGTATCAAGTTCTCTGTTATTCTAACACAATGAACAAATAAGAATGAAATGAATAGGAGGTGTTGGAGAAAAAAAAGGTGTATACATTTCATTGCAGTGTTTGAATTTGTATAGAAGTATTTAAGTCTGTACCTGCTTCTGATTCTTCATTTACTCTCAGGATAGGATAGCAGAAGCACCAATTGCTGCAAGATTGTCAGAGTGTGTTATAGCTATAAGGGAAGCTTGATGGTTTGAATTCCTGGGTTCTATCAGAAAAAAAAAAAAAAGAAAAAAAAAAAGTTATAAAAGTTAATTTTCATCTACCATTTTTTCCAGTGCCTTCTTCTTACTGATATTTGTAATATTTGTAGATGTGCTCAGAACTCCCCCTGCACTCCTCTCCAAATGTGATATACTCCTCTCACTGAAGTCTGGGATAAAACCTTCAAGCAAGAGAGAGATTTCCCATGTATCCTTTGTCTACACTTGTCACAGAAGGAAATGGCAACAGGGCTGATACCTGTATTTCCTGTAACTTCTGCAGAATGAAGTGTTCTGTGTATTTGTGGATAGGTTAGAATCTCAGACCTATTAAATGAGAGCAGAACAAAACAAAAACAAAAATAAAGAATAGCATAGTGGTATGACAAGAAAGCTGTATCACATGTTCTACTCTTTGTGATTAGCAGTCAGACTATGTTTCGAAGTTTTACATACAACTGTTCAAGGCCACTAAACTCGCCTTACAGCAGACATCTGTCCTACTGTGCCCAGAATTTAGCAGTACAATGACTTTATCTACCTTCTTGAATAAGGTTGAGATGTTTATCTATCTGTTGTGTTGGGACTTTGCTTACAGTGGTATTCCAGATCTGCTACATATTTTACTTTAGATCTTCATTTGACATAAAACCACATGTAATCAATTATAGAACAGATGATCTGTGTTGGAGAAAAGAGAATAAATGTTTGTTGGAAAAAGCTGCCAAAAAGCTCAAGGAGCCAATATTAGTGTGGCTGGACTTATTAATACAAGTTCAGCTCCAGCCATGCAAGCTCTTCTAGCTCCAACAGAGCCACTGAAACTCCCTGTATAGTGCAGTTCTGAAAAAGCTCACTAGATTCAGCACAGTAGGGCATGGATGTTACACAGTAGGCAAGGATCCTAAAGTTATATTATTAAACAAAACAGCATAGGTCCTGTTCTCTTGCCCCAAAGCTAGCTGATTTTGTCTTGATACATTCATACTGTGCAGGTCTCCTAACAAGTTGGCACATGTAAATTGCCTATCTGGGGTTGTTCATGAACATGTCTGAATATTGCTTGGGACAGTGCCCCTTTCTAAAGCCAAATGGTTCTATAGAACAGGTCTAACAAATTCAGAGTTGATAACAGGTCTTTTGACCAGATTTGTGCCCTGGAAGAGTAAAATTTAGCAGTATAGCTGTAGCCACTGACTTCAGTTTGGAACTGGATCCAGGATGTCTGCCTTATCATCCACAGCAAGATGAGTCAACTGTGCCCTGGTAGCTAGGAGGGTCACCCATACCCTGGGGTGCATCAGGCACAATATTGCTAACCTGTCAAGGGAAGAGATTATCCTGTTTTGCTCTGTGCTGGTGCAGCCTCACCTCGAGCACTGTGTAGTTTTGGGCACCACAATATGAGAAGAACATAAAGCTTTAGAGACCATCCAAAGGAGGGCTACAAAGGTGGTGAAAGATCTAGAGGGAAAAATGTATTCTTAGAATCATTTAAGTTGGAAAAGACCTAAATCAACTCTAAATGAAAGATCATCAAGTCCAACCATCCACCTAATACTTCCAGTCCACTGCTATACCAGGTCCCAAAGCATCACTTGTACACATCTCTTAAATACGTCCAGGGATGGAGACTCCACCACCTCCCTGGGCAGCCTATTCCACAAAGAAATATTTCCTGATATCGAATCTAAAACTTCTCTGGTGCAACTTGAGATCATTGCCTCACATCCTATCACTCGTCTCCTGAGAAAAGAGAACACCATCCTTGCTGCATCCTCCTTTCAGGTAGTTACAGAAAGCAGTGAGGTCTCCCATCAGCCTTCTTTTCTTCAGGAGTTTTCCTGCCCTCTTAATTTTGGGAGCAGCAACTTGTACAAAAGTGATTTTGTGCAAGAGTAGCTTGGATTAAGTAGATTTCACTCTGTCTTGTTCCCTGGACCAGAGAACAGTACAGTTCTCAAAGCAGTATTGTTCCCTGGAACAGAGAACAGTACAGTTCTCAAAGCAGTATGTCTTTGCTTATGTATTGGTCTTTGGGCAGTAACACTTTGAGGCCTGAGGTCATTGCACTCTGTGACCTGCATAATTTGCATTGATAATCTTGCTGCAGGTAAACAAGAGCAGCATACAATTTCATTAAATTTATGAAAGTTTATTGATGTCATTATACAGGCTTGTATAAAATTCACTTTACCTGTAAATGTTCAGAAACGTGGGTTCAGATATGAGGTTTTCTATCTGTTTTGGAAATCCAGACAGACACAGTAATTGATGCTTAAACTAAATTTATTTGTCTTTCACAATTCATTTGTATATTAAATGCATATTTTTGTAAGGGTGTAAGTGTGTAATGACCAGCAATGAAATAAATGAAAGTGTATTTATTGTTTCTAAAAGTGTCTGGAGGTCTGTTTGGGTATATAAAGTACAAAACTGGCTGAAAAGACTAAGAGTTCCAGATATTATTTTAATTTTTTGGTTGGTTGGTTGGTTGGTTTAGTTTTTTTTTGTTTGTTTGTTTGTTTGTTTTTTTAATAAAAGATGGGAAATGAACAGAAAATTAGCATGAACAAGCAAATTCCCTGAATGTGAATCCCAGTAGGCTTCTACCACATAGTAGGAGCCCAGAACACAGGAGCCCAGTGCTTAATGTGGAGATGGGTGCCTGGGGCTTGCATGCAGTGCCACTTGCCAGAACAACCTTTGCTACACTCAAGGCTCAGCATTTGTCAGTAACTTAAGGAAGTACCTTCACTTCATCCTCCTGGTTATTTAGTCACTGTAGGAGGAGCGAGCAAAACCAGGCGAGGCCCAGTTGCTTGAGCTGGACCAGCATCATGGCTCTGGCCAGACCCAGCTTGGGCTGCCTGGGGGCAGAGCAAGTCTGTCGCCACTCTTCTGGGTGAGTTTATCTGTGTGGAAGCGAGTTGTGCCATGCCAGATGCTTCAGGGACATAGAACAAGCCTTAGCCTAGTATAGCAGGTAGCACAGATAGAGCTCTAGATACTCCATTTTACTGCTTAATCCCTAACTGGGCTAAAACAGCACACAGACAAATGTTTATCCTTAAGAGGTTTTTATACCTTTTTAGTATTGGAAATGAAGACCTGTACAAAATAAAGAACACACTTATAGACATTTCTTTATCACAGTTTCCTCTCAGCACTTACAGGAGTTTTAGCCAAAGACAGCATCCTTTTAAGATTCACCAACTCCTCTTTCCTATAAATGTTTTTTCTTTCCACTGAATCATGTTCTTTCACTCCCTCCCTTTGCTGCCAATTACTATTCTATGATTTTGGCTGGTCCTGCATTTACAAAAGATTATTTTGCTATGAAAACATACATTGAGCTTCCCGTCTCCCATTTAAGGCTTACTGACATGCTCTTTGAGTCTCTCAAAATTAAATGCACTATCACCCTTTTGTTCAACCTCTGGGAATTTTCTACTCAACTTTTTTTTTTTCAGTTTCAGCATAAATTTGGAATTACTGGTTCTCCTAGACTAGTTTGAGGTACTCCTATCAAAATTAGAGGTTAGTAAACTAATTATCATCCATCTGACAGATCTTGGACATTGGCTTATTGCATAGTGAAGCAACCTAATTAAAACTGAAGTTAACATATTCTATTACTTCTCTGTAAAAGAAAGACTGTCTCTTGTTATATTTGGTATATTTATGACATCCCCAAATAATCAGTTTATTGCTCTGTGGATGGAAAATGATGCCTGATATTATAGGATGAAAGGTTAATCTTTTCCAGGCATAAAGCCTGAATAGAATATTTATGGCACCTAAGAACAGTTCAGAATATGTTCATAGATCTCCACGTATCCATAAAGATCTAATAGCTATAGTCACTGAAGCTTAGAGAGCAATTCAGATGAACAAGTACTTGAGAGTGAGCTGAATTCCCCTTTTGTCTCCATTGACTACATTGACCACATTTCCCTTGACTGTTACTGGTGCCTTTACACCTGGCTCATATAGAAATCCATGTCAGAAATAGCTACATTTATGAATGTGGGTTGCTTAACTATGCTCATTTGTCTCAAACCATTTGTGATAGCATAGGATATCCTGTCTGGCCTTTCAGGAGCTGCTCCAAAGGCAGGAGTCTTGTGTCATATCTATCAACCCCATGCAGATACCCTCAGAGATGGCCTGTGGCTATAGGCTCCTATTTTTAGACAACCTAAATACGATTGTTCCAGTGTTTGAGTCTGGGGAGGAATTCCATCACCTGTCAGACTGTCACCAAGTGCTTTAATTTCTTTGAACTCAGTTCTGATAAAATGATTGTTAAAGAGGACCAGAGTTGCATCTTTCTCCTTCAATAGAACAAATTTCTATTTTATTGTGAACTTACCTGGATAACTAATCAAGGTTTGCTAAATTTGTCAAGATCTTTGCAGGAAAGTAAGCAAAGTGAAATTGGTACTTCTATTTGGGAAGAGTTGACAGAGCAAATCTCTTTGTCTGTGGTTTCCCTATCCTGTCAGCTCTCAGGCAGAACATCATCTCATTTAGCTTCTCCTACCTCTTTGGTTAAATGTGTATAAAGTAAAGATAATCAGTTCTGCCCTCATATTGACCTGCTCAGCTCTCCAGGGCCAGTAGTATCACATCTTTCCCATTCAAGGTAGGAAAGGACTTGCTAAAAAACATCTGATGCCTTGTTACTTCAAGATTAATGATCTGCGAAGCCCCCTAAGTGAGATAGCATGGAAGTGGGGCCAATGTAAATGTAAGGTAGAAAAGAATATGACATTTTACTTAGAAAAAAAAAATGAAACAAGGCAGTATAGGATCAGGTCTGCCTATCTGTTTCTTATAAAGATTTCTTCCTTCCAGTGAGAATTTGTATTCATTTATTTGTGCAGTGAAAAGTGTCTTTAATTTAACAGTAGGAAATGTTACAATTTTGTAATGTTATGTTTATTATTTGAGGAGTAATGTAGCTCTGGAAATGTCTTTATGTACAATGAAAGGTGATCACTCATCGGTATTACCAACCCCAGGATGTACGTGTGTGTCAGGGGGGTGGGGGGGGATGGGGAGTAAAAAAAGAGAGACAATCTAAGTTCTCTTGAACTGCTCTAGCAAATACTTTTGAATCAATTAATATAATTACTGTGAATGTACAATGGGCCCTCCTGGCAAATGCTGTTCTCAGTGTGGGTCTAAGGTACAGCACTGCAATTGGAAGAGATCTCTTAAACTGCCTGGTTGAGCAGTATGAAATTCTGTGGACAGAATCCTTTCTCTAATTGAAGGTGGTTTTGCTGTTGTTATTGTTGTTGTTTCTTCTCTTTATATCTATTCTATCATGTTTGACTGGAAAAGTCCAGGCAACAATCATTTTTACTTTTCTGGTGATGTCATTGATGATTTCTAAATGTTCAATATTTCTTCAGCACAGAAAGCATTTTTACTTGCAGAATTATGTATGTGTCATTTGTACAACTGTGTCTAATAAAACATTTGGAATTGAATATTGTTTCTTTACAGGCACACTGTAATGGTGCACTGATATGTCTATTTTTGACTGTCAACACTGTACTGCAATTCATATAACTTCACCTACCTGGGGTTTCAGTCATTCTGCTTACACACCACTCATATATTCTCAGAGATGTCCTTGCTTTCACCTACAAGGTTTCTATTAAACTCAGTAGTAGTCCTGATAGAAATAAGTCATTCAAGCCTTTTTCTGCTGCTTTGAATAAATATTTTTTTTCATAAAGTCACAGTGATATGATCAATATTTATTAAGAATTAAAGGAAAATGTTTTGAAAATAAAAGGGTATCATTTAAATATTTTAACAAATATAGATTTTGAATCAGTTACAATTAAAAAAAATATATATGAAACAAGCTTTATAAAGCAGCATTTGTAATTTATTAAAATACAATCTTATATACATCTTATCCTAGGAAAGTGTCACTGTTTTGCTCGGTTAGCTATTTTTGCTTGAAGTTTGCTGTTTTATCTGAAATAAGCAATAGATATAGAAATTACAAAAAAAAAAATCTAAGATATAAATTTAATTTTCTAAACTGCAATAATTATATTGGTAATTGGTTTTCTCTGCAATTTCACCTCAATACCAGAGCTGCATGTTTTTTCTAAGCTGTGATAACTTGACATTTGCAATACGTATGTTTTCATTATGTGGTCTCTGCTGAAAGGAAAAGTTTAGTAGTCTCATAAAAATCTCCTTCAGCATTTGCAGAAAATCATTTTAATGACTAGTTTTCTCCTTCCTATCTGTTGTTTGAGATGTTGCTCCAATTACAGAATTCACATTTTGTATCAAGTATATATTATTATTGAACAGTTTTTTAGAAGACAATGAACTCCATAACTGATTATTCTCACTTCTCAAATTTCTGTCACTGGGGATACCTGGATGCTGATTAAAGCTGTAGGATAGTCAGAATAACTTTTTGTATAGGCTGAAAATATGGGAGTGCTTTGAGATCCAACCTCAGAATGGAAGCAGATTTTTAAAAAGGATAAAGAATAGATGGGCCCAAAAGATTTATGTTCCTGGAGTTTGAAATCTAGATTCTAGTGTTTGCATCTTGAGGTATGCATAATATTAGCATAATAACAACATTATTTTTGAGTGATCTTTAGTTCTCATACTAAGTTTTTGGAAAAGTGAGAAACAAGTTCATTTATTATTATTATTGTCATTATTAACATTTATATTGTTGTATTGCACAGAGTTTCCAGTCACTCTGAGGCCCTAATGAAGAAGGAGGGGAAGAAAGATACATTCAAATATATGCAGTTTTTCTACATATTGGAAATTATTGTTTTTATCAGCAAATAGTCCTCAGCACCCATTCTTCCCTTCAATCTATTCATTATTAATAATCTGATTTCTTACAAGCACACTGAAATAGGAAATGCAGAACAAATACTAATAATTATAATGCATATTGAGTGTTTTGCATTCTGGCATTTCATTTATTGAATGATGCTTCAAAAATTTATACATGACAGAATTTTATTAAACCTTCGGGTATCATGACAGTAGATTTTTGTTTCCTATCAGTTTAAAATCAATTCACTTTTTCATATATATATATATATTAAGTTCCAAAGCAGCATAAACAATTTAGATAGTTTTCTGCTTATAGCACATTCTCTTCTCCTGGTTTTAGACAAGCTGGTTTTACTCTTGAAACTATTTAACTGCATAAACAATTCACAAATGATGCCCAATACATAAGAATGTGAGGCATGTCGACTTGTCTCGTAGGCATCTCTGGAATAACATATGTCCTAAAAGTCAGCTTGCTGTCACTGGGGAAATGGTGACATGTCTGAAGCACTGCTGCTGACATTGCATGAGGTTAATGAATGACAATGCCAAAATGCCAGCACTTACCTTGTCACCGCCAAAGAGCTACAATTAAATTGCCCCTTAAAGAACTGACAAGTGACGAAAGGGGTTTCAGTGAAGGTCATGAGTATCTAAGATTTCTATTCCTTTGAGCACTGCTGTAATTTCTGATTTGCCACAAAGAAATCACAAGACAAATATCCTCTATAACCCAGAAGTCTTCCCAGAGAATTATTAAATTACTGGGGTGCAGTTAGCATTAAACCTATAGTATTAAGACATATTGTATGGCATCACAAGTTTACACACTAAAACTGTTCTGTGTCCTAAGTTATATTTCTTTCTTGGTAAGCAGCATCTAGAAAAAAAGGGGGAAAGGCCCTACAAAATGCATCAGATTTTTTTTTTTTTTGAAAGAGCTGAAAGAGTACAGAAGATTTTATTTTATTTTATTTTTCTCTTGAGAAAGACATGATTTGTATCTCCCATACGAAGGGAGGATGGGTAGTGTCTAACAAAGGTTTGACTGTGTATCCACTGACAACAAAATGGAATGAATGTACCTCTTGTCCTGATATTAATCTGAGCAAAATACTTCAGTCTTGTTTCTTTCATTAATCAGGCAAAAATCCCATCAACAGAGGTCACAGAATTTGGTTTCCAAGATTTAAATGGACACTTTCAAATGACGCATGTGTTAAAGCCTTCATCTTTCTTACTGCATAGCAAAGGTAAGTCACATTACTAAAACACATCAAACTTTATACATAGGTCAAATAAATTGGTGAAAGTATTTGCTCTGTATTAATTTTATCATGTGTCTGAGTTTTTGCAATACTAGAACTTTCTTTTACATCTTTGAGGGAAAGGGAATCTTTATATTTTTAGACCTTAATTGTGAGAGTTGACTTGCATAGTAAAACAACTCAAAATTGAAAGGCAGGTAGAAGAAGAAATAAAAACAGTGTTAAGGAAGACAGTAAGAGAAATCTTTCCATCTGAGCTTTGAAAATAAACTATGTGGAAGCTCTGCGAGATGGAAAAGGCCTTTTTTTGTGTGTGTGTGTGTGTTCACCCAAAAACGGTGGTGTGGAATGAGGAGATGGAAAAAGCCCACTGTCAGCTGAGTGACAGAAGCAGGCAGGGAGGAAGGCAAAGCTCGTAAAATGGGCAAGAACTTGTCCATGGTAAACTTCAAAATGGGAGGAGAGGCTTTATATCTTCCTAAGGGCCCTAAAAGGACACCAAATTTTTTGACAGTAATTGTTGAGACTCCTGAAACTGAAGCACGCTGCTTCTGGAGTGGAACTCACATTTACTAAATTTTGCACTAATATTCTGAAACTGAACTTTGTCTCTTGCCCAGACTTGTGGTCCTTCTTTAGTTAGGGAGCATTGTGAAACTACCTTTGAAGATCCAATTACACTTTTTGCATTATGATGGAATTTTGCACTATGATTTCTTTCTAAAAAGTTGTTGGATTAAAAGATAATGATATGTATATATATTTATTTTTTTCTTTTAATAGTCTAGTTATAACAGTATTTCTACATGAAAGAAAAAAATTAGGAATCTCAGCTCTGTGTAGTTCTACAAAGACACAACCATAAATGCATTTTTTTAGCAGACCATCAACATCCATTTTGACTTCTATTCATCTCCAGATTCCTTCTTCCATAGTTTCAGAGATTATCAGAACAAACTTCTTAATGTCACTGCAAATGCAAAAATGTAGGTGGAGGCTTCTAGATGAGATAGAAGATACTGTGTCCCACATGCACTTTTAAAAATCTAGTGACTTGTGGCTTCCCCAATGAGTACAGACTGGCTTCATCCAGAACTAGGCTAAATTCATAGAATCATAGAATCATAGAATACGCCGAGTTGGAAGGGACCCATAAGGATCATCAAGTCCAACTCCTTGCACCGCACAGGTCTACCCAAACGTTTAGACCATGTGACTTAGCCCACAGTCCAAATGTTTCTTAAATTCATACAGGCTGATTGCAGTGACTGCTTCACTGGAGAGCCTGTTCCAGTGTGCAACCACCCTCTCGGTGAAAAATCTGCTGATATCTAGCCTAAACTTCCCCTGCCTCAGCTTCACCCCATTCCAGCGGGTCCTATCACTGGTGTTTATGGAGAATAGGTCACCAGCCTCTCCACTCCCCCTCGCAAGGAAGTTGTAGACCGTGATGAGGTCCCCCCTCAGCCTCCTCTTCTCCAGGCTGAACAGGCCCAGTGACCTCAGCCGCTCTTCATACTTCATCCCCTCCAGGCCCTTCACCATCTTCGTTGCCCTCCTCTGGACACTCTCCAACAGCTGAATGTCCTTTTTGTACTGTGGTGCCCAGAACTGCACACAGTACTCAAGGTGAGGCCGCACCCGTGCAGAGTAGAGCAGGATGATCACTTCACTTGCCCTGCTAGCGATGCCGATTACTCTCTTAGAGGTGACTAATGTATATAAGTAGCAAACATGGGCTTCACCATGCCCCATGAGCCACTCCTGCAGAGAGCAGGGATACAGACATAACACCAGAATAGAATATTTTGAGTATTAGACAAAGTAATGGACAAAATTGTCCAGCTGTTAAAAAAGAATGTCCTGGACAGCTGTTTATCATGCCTAAAGACAAGCAGCAGCACTGTCTTTGCTTTCCAGTCTTTCAAAATTTCCCACTTAAAACATACTTTTGGACTATCAGGGCCACCTTGGAATAAACTTAAACTTTGCTTTAGAGCATAATTTATTTTGTATGTTTCATATGTAGGAAAAGTGATACATATCTCTAAAATGTGAATACCCTTATTTTAGCGGTATGAAGTTCAACAAGGCCAAGTGCCGGGTCCTGCACCTGGGGCCCAACAACCCCAAACAGAGATACAGGCTGGGAGATGGGGGGTTAGAAAGCTGCCTGTCAGAGAAGGACCTGGGAGTTTTGGTTGACAGTTGGCTGAATATGAGCCAGCAGTGGTGCTCAGGTGGCCAAGAAGGCCAACAGCATCCTGGCTTGCATAAGAAACAGCGTGGCCAGCAGGTCCAGGGAAGTGATTGTCCCCCTGTACTCAGCTCTGGTGAGTACTGCGTTCAGTTTTGGGCCCCTCGCTACAAGAAGGACATGGAGGTGCTCGAGCGAGTCCAGAGAAGGGCTACGAAGCTGGTGAGGGGTCTGGAGAACAAGTCTTACGAGGAGCAGCTGAGGGAGCTGGGACTGTTCAGCCTGGAGAAGAGGAGGCTCAGGGGTGACCTTATTGCACTCTACAGGTACCTGAAGGAAGGCTGTAGCGAGGTGGGGGTTGGTCTATTCTCCCACGTGCCTGGTGACAGGACGAGGGGGAATGGGCTAAAGTTGCGCCAGGGGAGCTTTAGGTTGGATATTAGGAAGAACTTCTTTACTGAACGGGTTGTTAGTCACTGGAATAGGCTGCCCAGGGAAGTGGTTGAGTCTCCATCCCTGGAGGTCTTTAAAAGACGTTTAGATGTAGAGCTTAGGGATATGGTTTAGTGGAAGATTTGTTAGCATTAGGTTGGAGGTTGGACTCGGTGATCTTGGAGGTCCCTTCCAACCTAGACTATTCTGTGATTCTGTGATTCTGTGATTCAAAACCTTACCCATTAAACTGCAATAATTAGGTATAATGAATATTTATAGAAGATTTTATCTATTAATTTACCATGATATGCCATTGATATTTATACATTCTTAGTTAATAATAAAAGTCAGAATTAAATGGAAAGCTGATAAAGCTTGTTTGCCATATGAGACTTGAATATTATGTTTAAAGGTTAATATGTTCTGTTTCAATGATATTTGACTATGTAGTTCACTGCGTACATCACAGACAAGTGGCTCTATGGATGTAATTTTATTGCTCATATAGGTCAGCATTTTTCCCCTTGAATTTTAGGCATAAGCTAAAAAAAGCTGTCTTTCTCCACTTAGTAGAAACTGAATATCCTCACTTTCAGTCGTTATTGTAAGACTCTCAAGAAATCTTTCACTTAGATTAAAGATCAAATGAAAAACTGTAATTATAACTCACACAGTTTTCACCATAGCCCTTGATAAAAGGCTTCAGTCTCAGTCACCATTACATATTCATTCATAACCATTACATATTCAGCTTCATGACATCATATTTAGTTTGGAAGCATTCTTACCTTTTTAATTACGCTTTTATATATTAGTTGTTTTGTTACATGTTTTTTACAGAGGTGTGGTTGATTCAATTCTTTCAACTTCATTTCACCTTCCAAAACAAAAATTGTGACAAATTCTGTGATGTGCTGAATTTCTCTAAAGAACATATTGAAAATGTGTGTAGATATATTAATGAAAAAGTGGTGGTAAGAAAGAACAAACATATACTAAACATTTTATTTACTTTTTTTTTTTTTTTTTTTTCAGAGATAGATGTTCTTTACAATTTCGATTAAATAGAGATGTGGAATTAATTTTCAGCCTTCAGAAATTTTATACTTTACACTTATAAAACTACCATTTTATATTCTGTAACTGTGCTGTTCAGATGAGGGATTAATTCTAGCTAAATCACTTAAGATCACCAAATTAATGACTTTGTACAGTATAAAATTATTGAGTTTGCATATATTTACAAAGCAATTTTGCATCAAAAATTGGTGTCTAATATGGTTAATTTTGCTTCCATTAATTAAATAATAATAATGGTCCATTACTGTAAATCTAATGCAAGCTTTTTGTATGTAACTAATAAAACGCATATTCTGCAACAGAAATGTCTGAGTATAATGCTGACACTACCCTGCTTTCTTTGTACTATGATGACAATTTGTTAACTTAGCCCTAACCAAGGCCTTTTGATCTATTTTATCACTTACCTACCTGATTATGTCTTTGCTGAATGTGTATTAGTGTTATCAGAAGAATTTTGGCTAAATCAGACAGTTGGGAAAAAGGAGTCTTCTTGAGAGAGCAAATATCTTTCTCTTGGGGACTCTGGTTACAGAAGCCAGACAGAAAGACCTGTTAAGGGCCTCGTGGAGTTATTTATATTATTTTCACGTGTTTTGCAAAAAGAAAACTAGCCTAGAAATCATTTTTTTCTGCATGGACAGACTCTGTCAGAATTTTGAAAAACATACTTTATGTCTCTCAGAAGGTAAGTGAAATGTGAAAGTATATGACAGCCAGATATAAGCACAGCTACTATTTGAGCATACAAAAATATACACTCAAATATACACAAAAATATACAAAAAAATGCCTATGTTGAAGCTTTGGGTTCAGCTCAGCTTCTCACACCCTTCAAAAGAAATTAAAATAAGAATAAATAAAAATATAAATATATATATATATATAAAACAAAAATAAAAAGTTGTGAACACTGCTTTGAAAGTTAAGTGATTTCTCACATTGGCTATATTTATGCCTAATAATATTTTGCTAATTGTCAAAAGTTTTCACAAAAGGTTTTGTGGTGATGTTTTTTTTTGTTTATGTTTTTTTTTTTTTTTGTTAGTTTGTTTTTTTACACAAAACTCTTTACCTTAGACTTGAGTAATAGTGCATTAAAAAGAGAATTTCACTATTCATCCTTTGTCTTCTGTTCATCTCCTATCTTACAAGTTTCATTTGCTAAACCAGAAAGAAGAAAAAATGTCTAAGGATTAAGGTAACCAATCATACATCCAAGTGGCAAACAGTCCACAGTTCACGCATAAACAGCCTACATACTAGATACAGGGAAATTCAGCAAATGCCTAAACACTCTAACTCTTTTTTTTTTTTTTTTTTTTTTATTAGGGTTTTATCCCTTATTTTCCTTTCTCCATTATTCTGTAATGTTGAAATCCTTATAATAAATCCTGATACCTGAAATTTCTTACATAGTAGTAGGTGTGCAAGATTATAAATTTGAAATCCAATAATCATGTATGTTTCTCTGCCACTATAATTTTAATCTCAAGAAAAGAAGGGTGGATAATAAAGCTTTTTAAAATGGCAGCACCATGACATACTTTCTGGCCACAGCTGAGTTTTCTTACACTTGTACAACTCATGGACAATATCCCCTGTTATTTTTCTGAAAGAAAACCAATATAAAATAGCACCACCTTGCTTTGGAGGTAAAGATATTTGAGGCCATGTCCCACTCTACAGAAACGTAGTAGGCCCTGGTTTCCTCAGGGCCACACTAATTGTTTGATTAGAGATGTGTTGTTGACACCATGGTGAATCAGGGCTAGGACTTTGTCCTAGACCCAGATTTCTTTCTAATTCTGATATCCAAAATTATGCACAATGGCATGCTCAGATAACAAAATTGATTTCAAATGCAGACACAGATCATTACAACTTGGCAAGAGTTTGGGGTTTTATAGCCATTATTTAGGGGTATCTTGTATTCTCTTGTGGCAAATAGCGGAGAGACTGGGGAAACTTAAAGGGAGAATGAAAACATGAGCACTAGATATAAGCAATGAAGAATCCTGACAAAATGACTGGGAGAAGAAGAAAGCTCCATGACTGAAAAGGAAATTGGATTTATGAACAATAGTGTTCATAGTGTTATCCATTGAATTTTGCTGTGTTCAGAAAATAAAGTTTTTCTGTGTTCAGAAGATACATTTTTACATTCTTGAATGTAAACAGTACTGCATCATGCTTGCCCCACCACATAATCAATTTCTCTTGTTAATGACACTAAGCTTAACTGCTGCATACAAAATATCATAATGATATTGTCATGAAACACAGGCTAAGTTTTTGCTCAGTCCTGAATGAAACAGCTCAAAAACAAAAACAAAAACAAAAAAAAAAAAAAAAAAAAAAAAAACAAACAAAAAAAATGCTGAGCTGAAGTACACATACTAAATGAAATAGTGTCTCTGTAAATGATACTTTAACAAATGCTTCTGGTAGGGAAAACCATAATGACAGAGACCATAAAGAGAGTGATGTGGTTGGATCCAGACTTCAAAACTGAATATCTTGAACACTGCACTTCTCTGGCAATTTCATGCATTTTCTCAGCTAATCTCACATCACAAATATCAAACTTGTCATATTGATTTTAAAGGGGAGGTAAAAAAATATGGAAAGGTAGCTTGCCTTTGTCAATCCTTCCAGGGTTGCCAGGCAACTTGATGACCTGATTCAGGACAGATTGTTACAGTGACCTGACTAAATATCCAAATCACCTTAGAATTTGTAAAGAAATTTCAACAAATTTGAATTATTGTTGCAATAACTATCATGTTTCCTGTTTGCCTTTACAAAGTATTATATCTTAAGGGTGATTTTTTAGTAAAAAACAAGGAATATTCTTTATGCCAAATAAAAATAGATAATTATGTAAAAGAGGAAGAATGGTCTCTGGAATTGTAAACTTCGAGTTAATATTGTTTCCTCTGGAGTGCTAAAAGTGAAATATATAATTAATTTAGTATAACTTTTATTGCAACTACAGATTGTTTCTCAGATATACTATTTAGGTGGGCTGTGTAGGACAGATGTGTGCAGACTAGGCTAAGTTCTAATTAAAATTTTTAGAATAACATTTTTTTTCAACAGATGCTGATCTTTATTTTGCTGTAAGTAATGTTTCATATTTACAGAGTAAGTTTCTAAACTTAAGTACTAATTACTAATTTATTATTTTTTACTATGGTCAAAGCCTGCTTTCAATCACTTTTTAGTTTTGCCAAATACTAACCTTACTGATACTTCATGAAATAGGTAAAATCAAGTGAGTTGCTATGAAATATCAGATGAAGTGATTTAGCCATATCTGATAAATATAGGGAATGCATGGATTGAATGGATCACTTACATCTCTGAATTTTGGAGCAGATAGATAAAAAATATATAATATAGATGTGCCTTTTGTGGTTTTCCTTTGAAAATCTGCTCAAATACACCAAGGGTATACACACATGGTCTGCAGAGTAAGATGTGAATGGTTTACTTCTCTGAAGTCCTGCTCTCATGGGATGTATCTGTGCCAGTGAGTGAAGGAAACACAGTGCTCCTGTTCACAGACCCAAAGACGTTAGGAATATTACATCTCCATTGCTCTCAGAAATACATCCCATCAAAAAAGGTTTTTAATTTAGGAGCCTAATCCTTCTGGGCTTCCTATTCTATACATGGAGAGAGCTGCAGAGGACAATTTAGACTACATGAGCCCATAAGAACTTTCCTCATTGTCTATGGGACACCCTCCTAGTTTAAGTATGTCAGGTGGATATATAAATTAACGCCAGATGGACTACTAGTGCCCCATGGATGTCACCATGGCAGCACTGGGGAGGAAGTTGTCCGATTAAAATGTAGAGAAAACGAGAACTGAACCATGATCAGGGCAGTAGGCTAGGGAAAAAGAAAAAAAAAAAAAAAAAAAAAAAGGACAAACACAACTTTAATCTGTAATTAAGTTTGTTTGAAACTGGCTCTGCAAATGAGGAATCTGATAAAGAGAACAGAGCGTTGGTGGTAAATAGATTTCTTACTATATTTTTCTAGTGGTCCTCTAAGGAGATGTTTGTCTACTGCCCCTGGTATCCAATCTGGAGTAGTATCCTCAGAGATGTTCTGGTGGGAATGGACTGCTGTTCTTGCACCGAGAGGGTGTGCTTGAGAAATCAAACCTCCTGTGTCCCAGTGGTCCCTGAACATTATGTAGTAAATGAAATAAGAAGCTGACATTGAATGGACCAATTAACATCTTTTCCAGAGTTTATATTATTTGGGAACACAGAAGAGAGTGATAAAGAATTTCAGAAGTTTGACTTTCCTTTTGCACCAACAAGCACAGGCAAAAGGAAAACACTCAATCTATTATTAACAATGTCTTGTTCTAAAGCACTTGATGTTTTCATAGTTTTCAGACAATTTAGGCGTAAGGAAGTGACTCTGAAACTGTATTATACTCTGAAGGGTATTGTATTCTCTGTAGAAATTAAGCATCTAAGAGAGGTGGTTTTTTATTGAGAGGTACACAAAAGAGTTGAAAATACAGAAGAGTTTATGAATGATTTGAGGCTGAAGAATGTACTTTACAATTCCAGTAATGTACAGAGGCCTTGGGCTGAGATATGATACAAAGCACTTTTCATTAAACACTCCAGGGACTCCACTACCTCCTTGTCCTAACAATTCCAATGCCTAACTACTCTTTCTGAGAAGAAATGTCTCCTCATTTCTAACTTAAACCTCCCCTGGCACAACTTGCAGTCATTTCCTCTAGTCCTATCACTGGTTATATGTGACTAGAGGCTGACCCCCAGCTCCCCACAACTGCCTTTCAGGTAGTTGCAGAGAGCAGCAAGGTATCCCTGAGCCTCCTCTTCTCCAGACTAAACAACCCCAGTTCCCTTAGCCGTTCCTCATAGGAATTGTGTTCCAGGCCCTTCACTGGCTTCGTAGCCCTTCTCTGGAAGGGCTCAATGCTCCAGGGCCTCAATGTCCTTCTTGTAGTGAATGGCCCAAAACTGAACACAGTACTCAAGGAGCAGACTCACCAGAGAGGAGTACAGGGGGACAATCACCTCCCTGGCCCTGCTGGCTACACTATTCCTGTTACAAACTGGGATGCTGTTGGCCTTCTTGGCCACCTGGGCACACTGCCAGCTCATGTTCAGGAGAGCATTGACCAAGACCCTGAGATCCCTTTCCTCTGCACAGCTTTCCAGTCACTCTGCCCCAAGCCTGTAACATTGCATGGAATTGTTGTGGCCAAAGTGCAGGACCTGGCACTTAGCCATGTTGAACCTCATCCCATCGGCCTCTGCCTATTGATCCAACCTGTCCAGATCCCTCTGTAGGGCTTTCCTACCCTCCTGCAGATTGACATTTCCACCCAACATGGCACAGCCATTAAGACAGCTTTTAACCCAGCAAAGGCACCCACCTCATTTAGTAGCACAGCCACATTTTCCTTAGTCTTCTTTTTTCTGCTGATGTATTTGAAGAAGCCCTTCTTGTTGTCCTTGATGTCTCTTGCTAAATTTAATTCTAACTGGGCCTTGACCTTCCTCATTACATCCCTGCATTCTCTGACAATGTTCCTGTGTTTCACCCAAGTGGTCTGTCCTTTCTTACACATCATAGAATCATTATAGTTGGAAAAGACCTTCAAGATCATCTGGTCCAACCATCACCCTACTACTTTCTTCTGTTTGAGTTTTCCCAGGAGCTCCTTACCCATCCACACAGGTCTCCTGCCCTTCTTTTGCTTGACTTCTTTCTCATAGGGATGCACTGATTCTGAGATTGGAGGAATTGGTGCTTGAATATTAGCCAACTCTCTTGGGCCCCCTTTCCCCCTAGGGCCCTTGCTCAAGGCATTCCTCCAATTAGGTCCCTGAAGAAGTCAGATTTAGCTCTCTTGAAATCCAGGGTTGTGGTCCTACTTTTTGACCTTCTTCCTCCTCGCAGGATATTGGAACTCAAACATCTTGTGATCACTGCAGCCGAGACTGCTCTCAACCTTCAAATTTCCAACTAGTCTACCTCTGTTAGTACCAGGTCCAGCAGTGCCCCTCTCCTTTTTGGCTCACCTACCACCTGCATCAAGAAGTTATCTGCAATGTTCTGTAGTAACCTCCTGGACTATTTGTTCTGAGCTGTGTCATCTTCCCAGTAAATATTGGGATGGTTAAAGTCCCCCATAAGAACCAGGACCTGTGAACGTGAGGCAACTTGCTGTTGCCTTTAGAAGGCCTCATCCACTTCTTCTTCCTGACCTGGTGGCCTGTAGTAAACACCCACCACAATGTCACCCCTGTTTGCCTGCCTTTTAATCCTCACCCATAAGCTCTTGACTCACACTTTGTCCCCTCCTAGGCAGAGCTGCATAGTTTCCAGAGCAATGCCACCACCTTGCCTTCCTGGCCTGTCCTTCCTAAAAAGCACAAAGCTGTCCATGGCCACACTCCAGTCATGAGAGCTGTCCCACCATGTCTCAGTAATTGCGATGACATCATAGCCCTGCAACTGCACACATACCTCCAGTTCCTCTTTTTTATTCCCCATGCTGCATACTTTTACCTAGAGGCATTTGAGTTGGGCTCCTAATGTGTCTGCCTTTCTGGATAGGACAACTATAACTTGTCCATGTGGGCCTACAGTAGCTCTCTTGTTAAGCTCTCTTCCATCTCTAGGCTCTGGGCATCTTTTGCTGGCTCTGGTATTCAGCTATATAAGATACAATGTAAAACGCTTAAGAGCTTTCAGCCATTCCAGACTGAAGCTTTCTGTGAGTAGCTTTGTCATGGTGGGATTTTGGCAGTCAGAAGGTCTTGGCAAAGATCTGGTGCAGAATGACATGCAGAGCTCAAAGTGATAATTCATTGAATGACACAAAACCAGTATGTAGAACTGCACCTCCTGAAACAAACAAACAAACAAACCAAACCAAATCAAAACAAAAACAACAACAACAACAAAGACTTGGGAATTAGGTAAAAGTAGTGCAATCACTTTAAAGTAATGCATATCATAGATGTTGACAGGCATCAGAAAACTATGCCTAAACAGAAGGTGATTCTTCACTAGGAAAGAAAAGTATCATGTTCTACAAACTTATAGTTGAGACATTAGTTGAGAACTTACAGGTGAGACATGTTATTACCTAAAAGTAACAACATGGGAAATAGGAACAGGAACAGGAGTGTAAACAAACTTGCCCCACTAGATCTGGCAAGACTTGGTGGTTTTGTGCCTTCAGTTCACCATTTCTAAAGAAAGGGATTATTGACATTTACTGGTTTCCATAGGGTATGGGGGATGAAGAATAAAAAGCACAATCATAACTGCTCAACAAAATAACTTATTTATTATAAGATATTATAAGCACTGTCCAAAGCTTTTATGGTGGTGGTGAGACTCTTGTGATAGTATTTTAATATTTGGTTTTATACCAGGAGGAAAAAAAATACAGTATCAATGCTTTCTGTTTTTATTTCATAGTTATATATCTAGTATTTCTCTAAGACATAATGTTTTTACTTTTTTTTTTTTTTTTTTTTTTTTCCAAAAGCACTGCACATAAAGTCTGATATTTTGTGTCAGAATACTTATCCATACGTTTAGGAAAGTCCTGACAGATTCTGCTGCCTATATTCCTTAATCATCGAGAAGCAAAAGAAAGGAAGAGCACAGTGCCCATATAACTTTTGTGCTCTCAGTCACTCGAGACTGAGCCTGATTTGTAGCTTACCATAAGGATGTCTTGATGACACAGAGATAATGCAGTAAGATTTATTCTCCCAGCTTGGGGAGACATTTGGAATGATTATGGGTTTGGAGTAGAAAAAGAACAAAGACTATTTGGCAAATAACTATTTGTAGAGTAGGCTTCAGTGGACTGCACTGAGAAGCAGTTATCAAAAACTAGAGATGTCCCATAGAGAAAGATTCTGGGCCCACAGGTTTTCAGTTTTGTAGTTAGTGGTTAACTAACTCAGCACTACAGGGAGAGTTCTGCCAACTGGTTGGAGGAGAGATCATGAGAAAAAGGATAGCTGGACACCAAAATGATGGCCTGCTCTTTCTGCTCATTACAGTCTAATAGACCACCCTGGAAAACAGAGCTTTGTTGGATTGGCACCTTCTGTGCCAATCCAAAAAAAAAAAAGAAAAAAATATGAAAATTTTTGTTAAACATAAAATCCATACAATTCCATAATGTCTAAATCCACTAATGTCTGGTACAGGTATAATTGTATTAAACAAACAAAAAGCAAAGCATCACAACCACCACCACCAAAAAATAAATAAATAAATAAATAAATAAATCTTTACAAATACTGAATATTTTCCTGCAACAGTTAGGATATCGTATTGGTAACTAAAATCAATAGTTAATTGAAAAAGATTAAAAAAAAAAAAAGAAAAAAAAAAAGAAAAAAAAAGTCAAACTTTTGCAAATCAAGTACAGGAAAAAAATACCATTTATAATATTGAGAGAAAAGGAGAGAAAAAAAAAAATAAATTGATGAGAAAATAGGTCCTGTAAATTAAAAGAAAATTCTTAACCATAACATCCTCAATTTTTTAGTAATTTTCAAAAAGAGAAATGGGAGCAAGGACCTAAATTGTTTTAGATGAAGCTTGATAAATGTTTACAAAGGATTGTATGACATACTAGAGGTGTGTTTCATATTCAAAATAAAAGATTGAAATAAGAAACTTTCTTGTAGTAGAGTTGAAAGGAATGCAATCAACAATTTTTTAGTCATATATTTACGTTGATTCAACTATATTCTTGAGGTCACATGTAAGCATTGAAGAAAACAGTTTTCCCTTTTCCTTGTAACTTGTTTTCTTTTCCTCAGGTACAGGAGGGATTAGCCACAAAACCAGTTGTTGTGTGAAGTGCTCTGAAACACCCTATAATACTGAAAAACTCACATTTAGCTGATGTGTCCTTCCAGTGCTTGGAGTTGAACTGATTGCCAGATGCTGGAAGAGGAAGCCTTTTCCCGAGGTCAGATTCTTAGCAATCTTAGCAACCCTTTTTTTTTTTTTTTTTTTTTTTTCATTCAGGAGCGTGGACTGTCATTTGTGTGTTCAATCATATTTGCTGTTCTTCAGTGGCCTACTGTGAGATTTTTTTTTCACTTTTTTTCTTCAACGCTTCAATACTCATACATAAGTTTGTAAGAATTGTGAGTGTTGTTTGCCTGCTGTGGCATGGGAGGGTAGAAAATAAAATTTCGTACCTGTATTGTAAAAATCTGGACTACATGTTCCAGGTAGTTTTTTTTGGGTCTTATATTTTAGGTCACTTCTTGATCATTAGTGAGCAGCCTTCAGATGAGGTGGCGTTATTATCAAGGTGGGTGTGATTCATTCAGAAATTTAAAAATCTGTATTTTTAATCATGGGCAGTTTCCTGAACTACTTCGATCCCTCATCCTATTAAAAGCCTAAAGGACTTTTAGCAATACCTGAATATAGATATGAAAAAAAAAAAAAAAAAAGGAAGAAAATATGAATATTTTCATTTTCTGATATTTTCTGTGTTAAGGGTTAAAAATCATAGAGGTCAATCAAATAATTTCAGGTTCTCTATGGAAAATATTTCTTTTCATTATTCCTTTGCAGTGTTCAATAACAATCTGGCATTTGCTTAACAAGACAACATCCTTTTTTTTTTTTTTTTTTTTTTTCCAAAAATTAAGTCTACAAAAGATAATGAGCTCAGTGAATCTTATTAGCACAAGTTACAGCTGACTGACAAGTAAATACATGGCTGTCATGTAATCAAATAATGGTGTTATAATTCAATTAACTATTGATTTTAGTTACCAATACGATATCCTAACTGTTGCAGGAAAATATTCAGTATTTGTAAAGATTTATTTATTTATTTATTTATTTATTTTTTGGTGGTGGTGGTTGTGATGCTTTGCTTTTTCGTTTGTTTAATACAATTATACCTGTACCAGACATTAGTGGATTTAGACATTATGGAATTGTATGGATTTTATGTTTAACAAAAATTTTCATATTTTACTAGCTATGAGCTATTCTGAAGTTTCTTCAATTGATCAACCTAATTAGACTTGGAAATGAAGAGGGGACTATTTGCTGTTTATTTAACACCTATATAGATCTGATGCTTTATCATTTGGCATTTGTATAATCATTCATATCTATGCAAAATGAATATAAAAGAGTCATGAAGCTTTTTTTTTCCAGACTGTTCATTTATCTACCCATTTGTATCAGTGTATATGAACACACATGGAGTCATAACGCGTATCAATCGGGTACAGTATTGCTAGCTGATTGAGGGAAGGGATTGTCCTGTTCTGCTCTGCGCTACTGTGGCCTCCCCTCAAGTACTGTGTGCAGTTTTGGGCACCACAGTATAAAAATGACATTAAATTATTAGATAGTGTCCAAAGGAGGTCTACAAAGACGGTAAAGGGTCTAGAGGGGACAAAGTATGAGGTCCTGTGGAGGTCAGTTGATTAGTTCAGCCCAGAAAAAGAGGAGACTGCAGGGAGGTGCTGAGCTCTGCTCTCTGGGGACAGCAAAAGGACCTGAGGGAACGACATGGAGCTGGGACAGGGGAGGGTCAGGCTGGGTGTTAGGGAAAGGTTCTGCACCCAGAGGTTGGTCGGGCACTGTGACAGGCTACCCAGGGCAGTGGTCACAGTATAGAGCCTGTCAGAGTTCAAGAAGCATTTGCACAACGCTCTCAGACATAATGTCTGATTTTTGGGTGGTCCCTTGTGGAGCCAGGAGTTAGACTCCATGATCATTGTGCTTCCCTTTCAACTTCAAATATTCTGTGATTCTATGAATTCCTACTTTTTGGACACGGTCCATCATTTAACTCTGCACCAGTGAGTACAGTCCTTAGAGCTCTCTTATAGCAGTATTCCAGACTACTAGTGTTTAAATACTGTTAGAACTGTGCCAGAGACTGGAGGCTTTAGACACCTCCCTTCAAAATGCTCACACCCCTCATGAGTTGCTTGGATTTCAGCTTGTGCTGTTTAAATATTAACAATGTACATACTTTGCTTTAGTGTGTATTTTTCTAGCAGTATGAATATCCATCAGACACTGTTCCATAAATCTGGTTACACCAGAAGCTTCAAAATCACAGGGTCTTTTACCTGACCGATATATCAATCAGATAAAATGACTGAGGCTTGCCAGCTTGCCTGTATACCAGTTATATTAACACTCTGAAAGGACCAGCAAATAATGCAGGTAATTCAAAACAAGAGTCTTTTATGCCTATCACTCATAATTTATATGTATGGAATAGTGTATTAGAATGACTTAGTAAAAAGAAACACTATTGCAGAGCATTACTTTTTAATATCATTGTTTACCTCATTTATTGTTCCAATATGTCCCAAGCCCAGGCAGTTTTGTCACTGGCATTGCCAGAAGACACAGACGGGAAGTTAAATTTAATAAGCAATCTGCCTACTTTCAGGAAAGTAATGCATTATCTCACTCTCACAAATGGATACCTATCACCATCTTCTGTGTATAACCATTTTAATGTGAGTAGCATCTTGGCTGAAGAACACTTCTTCTGCGTAGTCTTAACAGATAAGCAGTTCTTCAGTGTGATTCAGTTTTGTTTTGTTCTGAATACCTTTCTAAGGAATATATTCCTTTCTATGGGGACATATCCCCATAACAAGTGAAAGCGGTACAAGTAGGGAAGCCTCCCGCCTCAGTGTTGTTAGGCTGACAGATAGTAAAGAATTGGTGTCAGGGGAGTCTGTTTTGCCCTCATGAGATGCCTGCTAGCTCAGTCAAAATCAACACTGCATAGATAGTCAAACCTTGTTGAAAGCAATCTGTATTTAAGGATTTAACACCAACACAGAATAATTTTAATTATGCCATAGGAACAAACCCTGATGAAATAGAGCTCTATAATTCTTAATACACTTTACTTTTTTGTATACCTGAGTTAATTAATAAATTAGAAGTCACACTGTAGGACACTGAGAACTGCAGCCTCACAGACAGCTAGATCACCACCACCTAATTGCCTTGTGGTCCACTGCTTCAGTTAAGTGCCAGGCTCCTAGTGCAACCTGTTTGCTTCTGAAGGGTAAAAGTGGAAGTGCACTCAGTTTGCAGACTCTCTTTAGGGGAACGGTCAGAGACAGGACTGCATGGTCCAGCAAGTAACACACTTTGATACACAGAACATAGGTCCCTGGAGCAGGACTGTGGGAGCCACCTGAGGCATTCCTGCTCTCTTGTGTGGATTCACCTAAATCTTATCAGGCTGGTGTCTAATGAGAATACAGAATGGAGGCACCATAAGTCAATCAAATGCATAAAGACTAGTGAAAAAATAACTAAATAAATAAGGAAGTAATGATCTTTTTTGCCTCTCTGTCACAGAAGTAACCACCAAAATTGCATGTCTTCCTGGGCAGGGTTTACTTGAAAATCCCCTCAAACTTTTTGTCAGGCAAGGCAAAACTATGCTAAACTGTGATCAAATAGCTAAATCTGCTATTTCGGTGGTAATCCCCAGTGGAGAACACACCTTTTATAGGATGGCCTTTCAGAGTTTGTCCTTCAACAACATTGAGCAGTGCCAGATGCTTGCAATTATGTGGTCACACATAAGGATGCCAGCTGGTGAGGATGGAGTCCCTGAAAGGGACTTCTGCTGCCAGGGTATGTTGCTGTACCCAGCATCTCTCACTCTGGGCAATTGTCCACCGGTAGATAAAGGCTTTGGCTGCAAAGATTCATAGCTTCTTCTAATGACAAACACAGTGAAATTACCACAGTGTCTTGTTAGTTTTCAGGCTCTGCTACCTGGGAAAGAAAGAGACCAAAAGCTGAGTGCTGTTATAAAAATTAGTTGATCTAACCAACCTCTTGTTTGAATATGCAATATTCTGGGCATACTGTTCCGACGTGCCTGAAGAAAGCAAGAGATCAGCACCAGGCAATACTGCAAGGGGCACACGTGTTATTGTACAGATTCAAAAACCAAAGCTGACAAGCAGACTTGCCTAAATTGGTTGGGTTGGTGTTCGCCCAGAGCTGTCACTAATTCAATGCAGATCGTCTGTGTAATATGAGTGCTTATTTTCAAAAGAAACAGGGTGGAAAAAGTGTGTGCAATTCTCATGAGAGTCTGATTGCAAAAGGCATGGTTGGAGCTGATTAGCCTGTTTACCCTGCCAGTTTTCACACACAGACAGATAGGCAGTCTCATGCATTTCCCCAAGCAGATTCTGGAAAAGGCTGTTGAAGAAAATGAAATCCAGTTTAATTTCCATTTTTTACTCAGCTCGTTGTTTCAAAAAGAGATAGTGCTTCAGCTGGAGATCTCTTGTCAGAAGTGGAAAAAAAGGACTAATTCTGGGACAATCTTTGTGACATATCAGTAGATCCCGAACTTACTCCCTCATTTTTCCTGCCAGGGCTGAGATTTTTAATCAATTGGTCACAGTGCAAAACCAATTTACTTTTTTTTATTATTTTTTTTCACTGTATTTTAAGTTACTTACAACTTTAATGTTACCTACGGAATCTTTTTAATCTTTGGGTACTTGCAGAATATTTAATTTAATGTCAAGAATAGAAGTTTTCCTCTCTAAATTGTTTCCATTGCTCTGGAGGCTCTAAGTCACAGACTGGCTTCTCCCCTGGACAATCTATGGTCTCTTTTCAATCCTCAGATTTTTCCATACTTTTACTTGTGTTGTTGCTTTTCTTTAACTGAAACAGCTGTTTTATTTTCTTATTGCTATTCACTTTTCTGTTTGACTTTGGTTTCAGAGCTCAGCATGTCATGTGGCCCAGGCATCCAAAGGTAACACAGGAAGAAATGCATCTGGGAGATTCGCTGCTGTTTGGACTGATTTTTCTGAGGCTACTTACAATGGTTTTAGCACTGCAATATTTAGGATCCTTGGGATAGGTGAAAATTTATGTTTGTTTTCATTGTTTTTTAATTGCTAAATAGTTGTAAAGAAGTGTCATGACTGGGATACATCTTACCAAATACCTGCCATCCACAATTTAGGTATCTAATCTAAACTAGTTTAATTTTCTGCTCTAAATTGGAAAGAGAGACAAGTACCTCCAAATAGCCCATTTTCATTCTCTCTCTGCATCTCATTGGATCTTGGAAAGGTCAATGTAAACTAATCATAGTTGAGGAATTTGGAACTGTAGGAGACGTCATCAACAGGAAAATATATAGTACCAAGGAATCAGGCCTGCCAACTAGGACATCATCAGGCATTTCAAAAAAGCAAAAAAAGAATGGTAGATCAAGCAAAAAAAACAGTAGACAAAAAGTACACCCGATTTTGATTATCCTAGACTGTTCTGTACAGTAAAAAAAAAAAAAAAAAAAACTCACAGAGGGTGTAAATATAGTTTACCCCCCCAGGAAGGCTCTTTTACCCATTTGCTTCAGATGTCATCTAACTTGAGTGAAGGTGCCATAAAATTGAAAATTGAGAAAGATGTGTCTTTTTAAAAACAGATTATTTTATGTCTACTACATATTAAACAAAATACATATAAAAAATGACATTCCAAGGCAATTGCAGCATCTACAGTTGATAGGACAAATTAGTAGCTACAAATTGCTTGTTGCCTGTCTAACGAATAAGCACATTCTCAGAATGGTATTTACTTAGGCATGAAAAGTATCCATCCTAGAAATAACATGATTATGCAAATAGTGTCTTGTCCAAATTTCAGTCTAAAACAGACATGCAATTAATGTTTCTGAGCTATTATCTCCATGCCAATATTTGGGAAATACCTAATTTATAACCAAAAATATTTAGGACAAGGTCTGTAGTGCAGGGACACCTGTGTGGCAAGAAGACACCCTGGACATATCCCAGAATTTTAATTTGTAGACTGCTGTGTACACCAAAACCTGTTTTAGTTGTCTTGGCTCCTATAGATTGGATTATAGAATTATTTATGCTCCTCCAAAAGTGATATAAAGGACTGTTCTTAGTAGGGAGATGCATAGTGTTAGTATAGTCAACATGCAGCTGATTTCAGCTAGAAAGTACGAAAAACTATGGCTACCAGAGGATCCTCAGCTCCCTGTAGTGTTTTGGCACCTCATTCAGGGAAGATTTCTTTTTGTTCTGGGTCCTTTTTCTGATTTCTACAATTATAACAGGTGAAAGCAGCGTGGGGTATAAGAGCAGTGGTTCCACCCAAGCCCTCCCATAACAGTCATTTCCATCTTCTGGTGATGGGACACCACTTCCTCTATTGCACCACATGAAGGACCATCTGAGAGTATTAACCTGGAATGAAACAATTTGTGGAGCGGGGAGTTTCAAAAGGACATTTTACAGGCCATTTGCTGGCAGTAAGGGTGAAGTGTATCACTCTTAATGCTCACTTTGCAGCTATTAAACCACAGAAGAAAAAAAGAGCAAACAAATCTAGACAGGAATGCATGTATACATACTGACATGTCGTAACTTCAATTACAGTTTACTGAGCTGAGATAGGCTTAAGAGAAATGTGTTTTCTGATTTCTGATCCCAGAGGTATTTTGGACTTTAATATCAAGCAACATATATATATATATGTATGTACACAATTCATAAATATTTATATGCTTCTGGGAGTGTGAGGTCTGGAGTCTGGATTTCATGAGTTTTTGTTGTTGTTGTTGTTTTGTTTTGTTTTGTTTGTTTGTTTGTTTTTGGAGCACCTCCAAGGACCTAGGGGGAGGAATAAGTATGCTAACCTAAGGAAGTGTTAAATGCCTTCTGGTCAACCCTTCCAGAACAAAGCGAATTCTAAATATCTGTCTACAAATGTGTACTTCTAGGTATTCAGGGAAACTCAGAGCTAAAGAGAAAAGTGGAATCTTTTTCAGAGTTCAGACATGTCAATGTTTGAACTGAATGGTCTGTTTAGAAATGAATGTCTGTACCTGAGTTCATGATTTTCATACATGTCCATTCTGTCCATGTTTTAGATACTGAAGTTTTCCTGGGTTTTAATCTTTGATAATTTGGTCCTCGCTACACTCCAATATCTTTGCTGAAGATCTGAGACACTCCAACCAAATTATTTTAAGAAGTTACATAAATGTATTGCACAGCTAACTGTACTAAGCAGTTTTCCTAAATAACATGTGAAGCTTGCTGTGAGTCAGATTCAGATGCCCTCTCTCATGTGGAATATTTCCCTGCCGCACATCTAATTAGAAATGCCCAGACTAGCAGTTTGCTCAGTTTTGTTCAGTATCCTTATTTTGAATAGGTACAGAAGGTGCTGACACATGGTGTTCAAATATTTTCCCATAGGCAGAGGACGGCAGTCATCTCAGTATCCACAGTGTGACATGCATTTACAATGCCCTTGCATCAGCCCTCCTAAGGGCTGACAGGTAATGAGGCTCTTTGTGTAAGATCTTGTGCATTTCATTATCACTAGATTCTAATAATATTTGAATTTGGGATAACAGGTACAAATATTTTTTAGCCACATTGATCAGGAACCTCAATCTGCCACTGCAGTTGCCTTTAGTTTTTCTGATTACCTGGAGTTTCAGACATGAGTGCAGCTGACACTTTCTAAAGTTAGGAATAGAAATGCTAACCAGTCTTGTGATTTTATTTTTATTCCTCCATCACATTTTTTTCAGTGCCCCTTTCTCTTCACATTCCTATTGAAAGTTAAAAACCATGGTTTGAATCTTTCAGAGGCATGTAACCTTAGGAAAGCAACCATAGCAGGCCCAGTAAATGCAAAAGAGAGGCAGGACTTCACTTTGCATTCATATATGCAATCACACACACACACACACACACACACACACACACACAAAAAAAAAAAAAAAAAAAAAAGAGACCAGAGTACGTGCAGTCTGAATCATCCATGTTACTGGTTTTTTTTTGGTTAAAGGCCATTTTGGTCTTTAACTATCTGGTTCTGACAGTTTTGCTGGGACTTCTGAGGCCATGCCCAATTCAGCTAGTCTTCTAGAACAGCTGAAAGTATACCTATACACAGTTTAACTATAAATGAATGAGATAAAAAGGTGAGATAATTGGAGCTGGTCTTTCCAGCCCAAGAACTCAGGCATTTGTTCATATTCTTCTCAAGGCAGGTGCAGGATAATTGCAAAGGCAATGTCAAAGTTCATTTAACTTGAATGATGCCTAAATACCATCAAATGTAGCTGCTGGTCCCAACATCAAAGCACTCACCCAGCAAGACGTGGCTGATGAGCAGGGCTATGCTGCATGCTCCTGCAGGAATCTCTTGGGCTGAGCCACCCCTGCACTGTACTGTGGAGAAGGTGAGACAGTTGCTTTCACTAAGTTCCTTTTTGTATTATCAACATAGTCTTTTCCTAATGAAATGTTATGGTGGGTAATCTTTTTTTTTGTTGTAGTTGTTGTTTAAGAAAAACAAAGAAAGGAATAAAAAAATAATAAAACAACCCTCTTGTATTATGTTTCTTCCACATACTCTTCCACTTCAAGCACTGAATACAGTTGTCTTTGAAGGGACATGCAATACATAATCTAATGAATGTTTTGGTAGGAGAGCTACAAAATTGTTGTCTCACATCTGCAGATACAACCAGTGTAATAAAATGTGGTATGCATCTATGCTTTCTATTTATGAAATGCTACAATGTTATCAGCTCCATTTCAGAATGCTTGACGGGGTCTGCAACAAGTATAGCTAACCAGCAGGCAAGTGTCTGCAGCTGTCTAGAACAGTAAGTTTCAGTACTAGCAATCCTGTTTTCTGAAAGCTTCTCTTTTATGAGGAATAAAAACATATATTATTATCCCAGAAAGCAAGAGAAAGTAAACACAAACATATTATTTTCCACGAGCAGTGTAAATATTACTGTGCTCCTGTACACAGCTGTCCAAATGCATACTGAATTCTACCACTGAAAAGATCTTCTAAGTGTCTAAAGAAGTTTATGTGCAATTCAATAGGATCAGTTATTAGCAGCATGAGCACTGATACTTAAATGTGAGCTCTGATCCAACCTTAAGCTCTGTGAGTCCTGAAGACAATACTTATTACAACAACATAAGTATCATCTTCAATGCCATTAAAATAAAATATGAATACACATCAATTTCAGTGTCAGGAGACATACTGTAAAGATCAACAATAATTCAACTGAAGATCTCTCTGGAAGCCTATAAAGCCTGAATACCGCAGCACGAGCTATACAGAAATTAGAACTCTTCGAGTAGTACTTATGGATATAGAATATTGTTATTTTTTCTTTCATTTTTCTAGAGCATTCACAAGGCAATTCTGTGATTTAAAAATTCATTAAAGTGAAGTGCATCTCAGCACTGTACGAGCATAAGGATATTTGAAAAGTCTTTAACACTGTTATTTGTGATATGAATTTCAGACCTGCCTACACCCGTTTTTTGAATACTGCTCAGACATGGTATAGCTGAAAGTGCTCAAAGGACAAAAGAGTAATACTTATTGGCAGATTCTGTCTGGTTTGTGCCACTCCAGTAATGCAAGGAAATAGAAAATCTGTTGTCTGTTGTGCTGTAGCTGTCAATAATTGCTTTATGGCTTCAGAATAACACCAGGTAGATGAAGAGTTGTTGAATATGGCTCAAATATTCACAATTATTCTTCATTACCCTCTTCCAGATTTAAAGAAAATATACTAACTGTAACCAATCTATAATAAAACTACCAGAATTATCTGGTGCTGAAGCAATCATTCTTTTTAATAAAAGGTCTAGCAATAGTTCTTACCAATAGTTCTTACCATTGGTACCCAAAGTAAGTGCTTAGGCTCAATAAGGGTCTAATTGTATATCTGGGAGAATGAGCTGCTTTCTGCATGTCAGCTGATCAACAGGAACTTTGTCTGCATTCACATTTACTGTAAAAACTTCTGCAAAGCTGAACCTTGGAGTGTTTAATATATCTTACCATGGCCATGGGATATGCACCTCCCGGATCTGGCTCCCACAAGCCTTCCAACACGTCCTCCAGCACATGTCCAACCTCAGCAGAGGCACTCCATTGAGCAGCAGGGGCTCTGGATGACCCTGCCATCCTGCCCCCCCTGCCTTCCTCATACACAAGTTCATGTGATGGGGCATGCAGTGTTACCCATACCACCACAACCAATTATTTTGTGTTCTTTTACACCCTAACTCTTCAACTATCTGTCAATACTGGGATATAAGGTTATTTCCTAGAAGAGTCATGTTTTCTAAAAACCTTCAGTTCTGCCAGACCTTAGCTTCTGAAGATGGAACTTCTGAGAAAACAATGTCCTGGCTGAATGAAATGGGCTTGGTCATGTGCATCCCTTAAGAATATCTGGTAGCAGGTTTCATTAGGCTATAGAAAGAAAATAGGATTAATGTTATTAGCTAAGAACAGCTCTGAAATATTTGTAGGGCACTACTGGTTATCTTGGTGTGACTCAGGGATGATGCTACTGGAACAGAAATGTGTGAGACAAGGGATCTGAAGCAAGGAAGCATTTCATTTGACGAAGGTATAAATCTCCGTAGTAGCAGTTTTTTTAGAGTGAACCCATGAAGTGGAACATTCCGTGACATGGGAAAGGTTTTGGAAGAGAAGGCAATGGTTAAGGAGATCTTGGAAAGAAAGATAAAGTTTGGAGGAGAGACTTCATGTAGAAAAAGAGACTGAGGACATTAGGGGAGAGAGATCACAGCTTTAAGGGACTTAATTTTTGGACATCCTACTTCCAGAAAGGTCAGAAAACAGTAGAAGGTCCTGGACTACAAGATGCTCACTGTCATCATGTAGTGAGCAACCAATTGATTTAAAGGTGGGGAGAATTTCATTGAATAGTATTGCTCTCTCCTCTCTTTCCATTTAAGTTAATACACTCCTGCCACATCTTTATTTTGCATTCAAATATAACAGTTCTTCTCAAAAAGAAAGAAACAAACAAAAAACAATACAAATGGGTTTGATAGCAGTTGCAATGCAGTGTTTAGAAGAGGAAGGACCCCTAATGTGGTTCAAAATTAACCCTGAATAGTAGATTTGTCATCAACCAGTGAGTTTGTGATAAATTCAATATTGAAGAACTCATGAAATATTGAAGTGTATGAAGAAGAATTCGTATTTCTTTATAACAGTTACATATTTGTTCTATCACAGAGGTTTTATTATGTATCTTCCATTTTCTAGTGAAATATTTCCAAGTTCTAGATTGAAAGGACTTTGTTCATATGTCTCACTCATTTCTCTAGACTGCAACAGCATTTGCTTCACTTTTTAGCACAATTTGAACATGCCAGCATGCACACAGTGTCTGGAGGTCTCTACAGATGATTTCTGCAGAAAACCAAACCACCTCTACTACCATCCCAGACTCTGAGGGTATTTCAGAGTAGAGGATAAATTAACCTGTCTTATTCTGCATGCTTTGGGAACATAAACTTTGACTACAGAGAAGGATTTGGCAAAGCCCCTCTTAAGGTAGCCCATTCAGTTGTCAGTTTACCTGAGTAGGCAAGCTGTTTTCATGGGTAACTTTCTGCTGTATTAGATGCCGTGACTAGGGAATTAATCTTTCACACATGCAGAGATGAAAAGTGTCTGCAAGGTCAGAATGTAAATAAACAGAATTTATCTCTTTTCCATCATCCCATTAATTCACCCTTCTTATAGATTAATGAAGTATCAATAGAAGGATTAACAAAGAGGCAAACCACACTATGGCAGTGGCATTCTTGCAGTAAGAAACACTGAAAATTTCATGAGCAACAACTTCCATACTACCCTGAAAAGCTACATCCTTCTGGAATTCCAATGAGCCAATGCTTATTCATCCCTTTCTAATGGTACACACACTGTAGCTCTAGTTACTACAAATTCATATCATGGGAAAAGACAAAAGCTGTTTCTAAAGACCCGGAAGCAAATTTCCTTGCACATGTCTCATGGCAGCTATGCAAATTAGGATCATATTGCTCATGTTAATATGAGATGATAGGAAAAATATTTTGGGCTCTTTCAGAGATCCAATAGTACATTGCTTGCTCTAGAGGCAGAGATTAAACTTTTGCTGCAGTCATTATTTTATTATTGAAAGTGTATGTGTCACTGATAAGAGATTTAACAAGGCTAGTAAATGAGAATCACAGGTTGTATTCTGTACTGAGTTTTACTCAGCAGAGAGGTTTGACATTTCTGCTGATGTCAGCTGCCATGGTAGACCCTTGTCATTTGTACAGAAAAACAACACCTCATTACAAAGGGTATAATTTTTTCCATTCTCTTTTAATCTCACCAATTATACCCCACATTTACAGTCTAACTGAATGACACTGTTCAAAACATGCCAAATTGTGCTGGTTGGGGATCATATGTCAATGCAACTAGAACAAGGTTGAAACTAACAGATAAAATATTTTGATACATAATCAGAAAAAGTCATGAAACCCGTGAGACGACCTTTTGAACAGTATTGTAATGCTGGTTTCTTATACAGTGAGTGAAAAGACTGATATAATATCATATACATTTCAAATATATCCATTTTTCAATCCTGGGAATGTAGATCTTAGCAGAACAGTGGCTTCTATTTATACAACTTGGTACAAACAATACTTCATTGTCTCAAAATGTACATTGAGGAAATTTTCTCTGAAGCTGCTCAGGGAAAGGAGAAGTCAAGACTAACAAAGATTATTGCAATTCCTAAGTCCTGCAAAAGGACAATAGCAAACTGCCTCTAATAGTCTTCCTTGATGTCCTATCTATCTCAAGAGGTTTCAGGGGAAGGTCCTCTCTTTCAAGACTAGTTTCCTTAGCAGAAGTTCTGAGACCATATGTCCTGCATGAAGATACCCAACACCAGCGTCGGTCATATTGAGAAACTAATCACCCTGGAAAGAGTGATTATTAACATTACACTACGCTCAGATTATTAACACTATGCTACGGGTTTGGAATAGGTATTTTTCCAGTTTGAGGGAAGCTCATCCTGTACAAAAGGACACTAGATGTATTATCAAGCTGCTGGAGTCCCTCAAGCAAGTTCACTCTAGTTTTTAGGAAAATTGTTAACTTAATTTTTACTGCTGCTGATTCAGCCATAAAAAGGTAGTGCAATCCATAAATCATAAACTGCAGAGATATGGTCACTGTAGTTTTGGAACATCAGCGTATGTGCTTTTGCACATTGTTGAGTTAACAGGATTGTTGAGGGAATCTTAGAGCAAAGGGGACAGGATAGGGATAGGGTACAGGATAAGGGCAGTCTGATTGATGGTAACTAAATGAAAAGACGAGTTATACTTCCCAAACTGCATAGGAAGAAAGTAAAAAAGGGGAGTTATCTTTTCCTTCCTGATGAATGGTAGGTTTTTCTTGCTTCATTTGCAGCCTTAAGCAGGGGAAACAGCTGGACTTTGAGCTGAAATTCTCCTTGGTATCACTTTATCCTGCCTAAGTATTCCCACACATGCATGTTCTCCTGGACTGATCACATTTCTCCTTCTCCTTCTCCTTAAGCAGTACTGGGATTGCTAAGGCAATTTCACAAGCAGAATGATTTATATTGTGTCCCAAACCAAGAGTATTCACAACATAGGAGTTCTGGCCATTTTCCCTGGGTAGTGCTTGCAAAATCTAGGCAAAATAAAGCTTTCCAACACCTCACTGAATGTATCTGCACATCGGTGATCAGCAACAAAGGTTAAAAGTTCTGAGAAGGGTAGAAGAAATGCAGATATTTGAAGGAGCAGTGAGACTGAGAGAGAATGAAAGCAGTGAACAGGGCAAAAGTGAGGCAAGGGGTACACAGCAAATGTTTGAGGCAGATCAGAGATATGTAAATGTAGGTGGATGTTTTCCTGCTGCTCTCCAAGGATCCTGACAGCAGCACAGGATGGTGTCATCCATCCACACAGTCCTCTTTTCCTTTCATTCCATTAATCACTGGCTGCCACTGAGTGTGAAGCACAGAACCAGAAGGGTGCTCTCGTTAGCATGTAGCCATCCTTCATTTCAGTTTTCATTGCCAGTCACACACGTCAATCTGAACAAGCAGTACTCTAGACCTCAAAGAAAAAAAGCATGAGTTGGGAAAAAAATAATAATAATAATAATATTCTGATGACTATGGAATAAGATAAAAGGAGAGGAGAGGTGGTGGTTGAAGAAAGGACATAAAGCAGGGACAAAACCCAATTTTCTCTTCAGGATGGTGCAAGCCATTAAAATATTTTCTGTTGGAGTCATGGTTAAAATCTATCAAACTGAGAGTATTTTTTTTCCCAAATTAGTAGTTTTCTTAAATTCTCAGCAAGGTTTAAGTGCACTTTATTTGCAGGATATCATCTTTTCATAAATGTGGCTAACTCTTGCCTATAGCTACAACTGGGATGTAGCCAGGCTTCCTATATGAGGGAAAGAAGTCCAATTTGTACCATTAAGAGATGTGAAGTGGTGCTGTTGTGGCACCTGTAGAGTTTTGCAGGTCTTGCACTGTCTCACAGGTCAATTCTTATTCTCCTGATGGCATCTACATTAAAATTTATAAAACTGTTCAGTTATAATTTACAGGGCCCACCATATCCAGTTGTAGTTATGCCCACTTAAAGAAAACATGCAGCTGATCTTTCTGTTATTAAAGACTAGACTACAGCCAGGAAACTGGAATGACAGGTTTCAGTTTGAGCAAAATATTGTTTAAAAAGTAGATTAAATATTAAAAGGCTATTTAATTCTCCCAGCAGCACAAAAATTCTGAAATATATGAAATCTGAAGTATTCTTTCTGCTCATATTTTTTTTTGGTGTTCATGTCACCTGTTCCGTATCATTTATCCTGCACTTGGCTGTTCACTGAAGTGTCTCATAGAGCTCATTGTTTTTTTTTTTCCCTTGATTAGTGAGATTTGTACAACCTTTATATATAGGCCTGTGACAAGAAAAATGCCAAAGGACTTTGAGTGGCTACATGTGTTTTTTGTTTGTTTGTTTGTTTGATTTGTTTATTTTTTGTTTTTAAAAAAGTTAAAATACACAATCAAAACATCTACTTTTTCTTAGAGCCTGAATTTTGTATTTAGTGAGCCCATTTTATATTATGTTGGCAGTGTAAAATTGTTTTATGCTGAATTAAATTCAATTTATGTCTTCTTGAAAGACAAGTACCTCTCTGGCTGAGTGTGAATAAGAATCTTATCCAATATCCAACGTGTATACTTTGAATTTTGAACTTACAAATTAAAGTGGTGATAAGCACCAAGCCTCAGATTATCATGCCTCAAGGACCTCATAGTTTCCTTTAATGTTTTATTATCTCTGCCTCAGAACTACAGGCACTGGTCATCCATCAATACCTCAGCAAACAAATCAATTTTAAACCACAATTAAAAAAAAAAAAAAAAAAAAAAAAAAGGAAAAAAAGAACTGCCACAAAGAGCTTCCACATTAGTTGAACACAAAATTCTGTAAAGAATACTCTACATTTATTCTTTTTACTCATATTAAAAATTGTGAAGTACCCATGGCTTACTTGATTCCAGTGGACTTATTTTTATTATTATTATTATTATTATTATTCTGCATGTATTTCATGTGTCCCACTGGTGTAGTTGTGTTTTGGTTACAGTTTCTTTAGTTTCATAGTCTTCATTCACTGATGTGCTAGCAGAAGTTTGTATTTTTCATTCTTTCTATCTCGTAAATAAATGACTAAGTAGTTTACTAACAGATAAATATCCTAATTGATTTCAGAGGGATTTATGTGTTTGTAGTTAGTTACTGAAATTCACTTTATAAATTCTAACATGCTCCAAAACTGACTTTTTTTTTTTTTTTTTTTTAATAGAAGCTAATGCATAGTGTAGGATATAAAAATAGCAATAAAGTAGGATTTGTGTTTGCATGACTCAGTGTGACTATATTCATGCTCATAATTCAGCAAACTTGAGAAAATACCTCTCCCCTGACCCTGCCGCAACAAATTGACAGCTTCAGTATGAAACATGCATTCCTGAGCCTGCAGGTGATTCTCACTGCAGAAGATCACATATTCACAACTACCCGGGAAAACCTGAGAACTGGTAAAATGGAGGATAAAATACAACTTCAGAAGATTATTCAAAGGAAGCCACTCTAAAGTTAAAATCCTCAAACTAGATTTAAGGCTTGAAGTATTCACCTCAAATAGGAGCAAATAAAAGATACTTTAAAAGCATAGGATTAAAAACTAGACATAAAAGAACAGTGATACCCTCTTTTCAAGTAATAGAACAAACTATATTATGAGCAGCATTTTGAAGTGTACATCAAACTGATTTTCCCCCCTTTATCCTTTTTAATCTCTACCAGATGCACTTTCTTTAAGTTCAAGTTTTACATTCCTAACCGTAACTTGTCTGGACACACGGAAAGAGCATTGAGAGACATTAGTGGCATTCCTTTTCTTTTTCTTCCTCTGTCACTATATTTTTTTACAGCTGCCGAAAGCTTATCTTCTTAAGATTCTCAGTTTTATAGACTGGGTTTACCTTATTTTCATCCATGTTTTAGGCTCAAAACATTTCCATACCATTCTTCTGTGGGATGCTCACTGTGAAAAAGATGCACCACGCACACAAATTTATATATAAATGACCCCAAAGACAATTTGACATGATTGTTGTTGGCATGGTAGAAAATATATTCACAATGCTATTTTAAAGTTTAAATGACAGAACATATCATGATTGAAATCTCCAAATGAAAACACTGTAGGTGGAAAGAAGGGTTTTCATTAAGACACACCAATACTCAGTAGCACTTCTGCGTTGATCCCTGAGGGTCATAATTTGCTCAGGAATGATGAAATGCAGTTTCCTTTCCCATATTTTTTTTTTTTTTTTTTTTTTTTGAGATTGTCAGTAAGAATTTTCTCTTTTATTCTTTCCTTCTCCTCCCTTCCTCCTCATTTAGTTGTGGGTCACGATGGATTTGCTGTTTACACCGCTTCTTTTAATTAGAACTACATGCATGTGAAGCAAAATATTCTGCTACTAGTGTTTTTTGTTTGTTTGTTTGTTTTTTCCTGTACAAGGAGTGCCCATGACTATTATCCTGCAGTAGTAGAGTCTCTAGAATAGGCTGTATTCTTTTTGTTGTTTGTTTGTTTGTTTTTCCCCATTAAGGCAGAACAATACTTTTTAATTATGTTTAACAAATTCTGGACAGTTTCAGCAAATCTATCTGCTGATCCTATGCTGTAAACATAGGAAACATTCCAAGGATTATAAAAGGCAGAGCAAATTTTATATTTTATTTTATTTTATTTTTTATTTCATTTCATTTCATTTTATTTATTTTTTTTCCTGCAGGTAACAATCTGGCTGTTTGTTATTTATTGTGAATATGTTCAGTAGGGTGAACAAGAATAACTGCATTTTTAAACATTGTCAAATCCACAAAACATAAAAAGTGCAATGCATATAATGTTGGAAATAACTCTCAGTGAGGAAACTCTAGGATAAATGGTACAAAATAAACCCCTCATACATTTGATTAATCAACTCCATTCCCCTTTTCCCCTCGTCTTTCAAATTCATGGACAAATGACATTTGCCTTTCCCCGGCATGCACCTCTGCATTAAACCAGGGAGTTTGCCTGGGGCCATACCTATATATCTGATCCATGCATAATGAAGCATGAAGCTGCCAATTGTAGGGAGCGTCTGCTGTGTCAGAGACTGATAGGCATTTCATTTGCTGAACTCCCAAGGGCCCTCACACATCTCAGAGTTCATGTAGTATTTATTTTAGGCACTCACATTTCTCATCTGTGAACTTCACACCATATGTAGAATGAGTAACACAAGCTCTGCATGAAAAAGCTCTCCAGGTAGTTTTAAATGTAACTCAGTGGAGTGGGTACATTGTGGGCTTGAAAAATGGGCTTGCATGGGAAATGAAAGAATATTAAGCTTTGTCCATACAACAGCTGTCTGAGTCTTTCACTGGATAAGAATTGCCATATTCTAATAAGATCACTGCTCTACGCTTCCATTGCATAAATTGTTGTGTGGCATGTACTCTGTGGATCTTCATTTTTCACAAATTATTGCTTCTCTACTATACTGTCTACAAGGAAATGCTCATGTGCTTTCTAAAGTGCAACCTTGTTAGGTCTGAGGCTCACAGTCAGAGGGAGCCTGATGAATAGCTAGCCCATATGCTGTGCGTCTTTGAAATCTGAAGGCTGAAAAACAACCCTGAAAGGATTGCTTTAGTTCTCAGTATCTGACCTTACAGAATTATTAATGTGAATGTATATCTGTTTATTTTGCTGCTAGGGATCTGGAAAATTTTTCATATGAAATTCTGTCTTTTAGTATTAACATGAGGGAGAATAATAAAGAGAGCAAAGTAAAAGAAATGTCTACTTGCTATAGGTTTCCTTTCTGAATAGGTGTTTTTAAGCATAATAAAACCTTTGATATTTGCTTCTCTATATGTACATGAGGTGATTACAAGACCCTTGTGAAAAATCCTTGCATGTAAACATTCACAGGGGACACGCTCCTAGGACAGGATGATGTAGATTAGACAGTAAAAATGACCTATAGAAAATAGATCTGTTTGGCTGCTGGGAATTGTGCTTGTTTCTGGGAGGAGATAAATACCATGTCCCCAATCAGAAGTGTTTAAAAGTGTGCATAACATTAAGTCTTTTGCTATTTCAGTGGTTCCATTCCCAGATTGCTCTAGTTCAATTATATGTGTCTGTAGGTGCAGGCTGTGACAAGACTGGACCCTCTGCTTGTTTGAAGTGCCTTTAGTGGAGCAACATCAATTTACAACAGGAGTATTGTTGCCCTGTAATTCCACCTTCATCTATTTGTAACAGTCTGCTTTCATGGGTGCTCTCAGTGTCCAAACTTCTTTTGGGATCAGCTTTCTCTATTTTGGTTCTTATTGAAGAAGATTTTTTTTTTTTTTTTAAACATTTACAAATCTTCAAAAGCCTTTTCTGTGGGTGTTACATGTCATGTACAATTCATAATAGGCAATGCTGTGAATGAGATAGTTCACTACTATTAAGCTAATGAAATACAAAGTGTAAGTGGTTTCATTATGCCAGCAGAAATTCTTTCTTACATTTCATTGCAATGCTTATTCGGTAGTATGTAGTACAGTAGAAAATTCTATTATTTTATTATTATTATTATTATTATTATTATTAACTTTGAGCTGTAAAAAGACATACCAGAACTCTACTTCATGTATATATAATCTTGAAAACAGGCTGAATGAATAGGGTTGCCTGCATGGAATTAGGGTATTAAAATAACGAACGCAATCATATTGTGAAAGGCTTTTTATATTGTTCATGGTCACAAGAGTGCAACAAGATTTCTCTGGCAGGTAGCATTTTGGCATTCTCTGGATTTCAAATTCCTAATCACAACTTTATCTTAATGTGAAGATTTTATTTCCAGTACATTTTTTGTTTGTGCTTATAAGCATATGTTGAATGTTTAATATATATATATATATATGTACAGTTCATTAGCATGGCTGAAATTAAGTAGGTGTTATTGACAGAAGAATAACTGTGCAGTGGCGAATTCAGTTCCTTTCATTGCAGCTGCTGCGGAAAAGCTGTAAGCTGTCTTTAAGCAGCCTTATTGGTACAAATACATGCATGTGCAGGTGTCTTCGTTTATGTGCATACATAATATATTCAAGAAGACAGGTACTGCATGTATGTGTATACCTACTTGGCCTGTGGCCATGCACATTTATTTTCTTTAATTGCCATGTTCAAAAGGCAGAGAAAGGCGTGCAAAGGAAAGACACAGACATCTGATTCATGTGTCATCTACGACGCAGCTGACTGCATTGCAGGTCTTCTCCTGCTGCCAGTGGAATTCAACCATGATGAGGAGGGACCACCCTCTAATGGAGAAAAATAGTATTTCGGCTTCAGGCCTCATTTGAATATTGGCTTTCAGCTTTGCCTTTGTAGCATGGCTGCAGCATGACGCAGTGAAGCAGAGACCACACAGTACCTTAGCACAGAAGGGGCAATTTACAGACAGCTGGCCCGAAAATGTGTCAGATGCTTTCCATTCAGACTGCTCCCATTACTTTAATCCTGTGGTGTAGAACCTCATTTCTGAGTTTAGTTTTTAGTCTGTTTGTATTTTATACATGTCAACAAGCATTTTAGACATGTAAATCCTAGTGGCATAAATGAACATTTCCCCTCTAAATCTCACCAAGAAAAGCAGTGCTCCTAGCAAAGAGATTTCATAGTCAGGTAGTTGCAGTACTCTCTGAGAGGTGTATTTATTTCAGAAGCCTACATGCATTTCTGCTTAGTTGTGCAGATGGAAAAAAAAAAAAAAAAAAAAAAAAAAAAGACAATTTATCCTTCTTGAAGGCAGACTTAAGTACCATGCATGTAAAAACCTCTAGCTCTGCAAAGATATATCCCCAAATACAACCAAATACAACAAATAATTCCCTCAACAGTTTGAAAATTTCATTTCCACAAGGAATCTGTTTGGTCTTGTTGATTTTTATTTATTTATTTTTCTTGTTCTTGTTGTTTGGTTGTTGGTTTTTGCTTTTTGTTTTGTTTTGTTTTGTTTTTCCAGTTAATATAATATTGTAATTTAGAAATGTCTGTTCGTGTTGTTCAATGGGATATACAACAGGAAATACCCAAATGGATGTTCAAATTCTCCGTCAGAGAAACCACATGACAAACACATTGTATTCACGTATAACACCATGAATATTCATTGCTAGGAAGTGTCTTTTTAATCAGCACTGACAATACTTAGCCAATAGAACTGATTAATGTATTCATTGCTGAAAGGCTCAAACCCCTCCAAGTCTGTCAGTATAAGCTTATATGTATTGTTCATTTCAGTTCAGGTAAACCTTAAAAGGTTATAAATTATGTTTTCCAGCCAGTGGGTAATTCAGACATTCACACCTGCAAAATTCTGCAGAGGTGTTGTAATCAAAGATAATATTAAAAAAAAATAATAATAGTAATAATGAAAGCATTGTTAACAGGTTTGTAACAGGTAATTATATTTCACCTCTCTAAAATTCCCCTGATTGCTTCAATAGTGAATGAAAGCTCTTTTCTTAAACTGTTGTTTATTGCTGCTACACACTATTGGCAGCAGACCTTGATGGAAAAATCTCTCTCTAGTTATTGTATTGTTTTCCAAATTTAAATGATGATTAATCAGAAATTACATGCATATGTACTTTCACATGTACATACACATACACACTCATATGTACATACATACATATATGTGATTTGGGATTTTTTTTTTTTTTGATGACCTGTTTATAAAGGAAATGATACCTGTATACAGCAAAGAGAATTGTTTATATGCGCCCCTGTGCAGGAAGCACTCACTTTATGCCAAATAAAGCAGAATACAATGACATTTCCTCTTTCTGGCCAATTCTTTGTCCAAGTGGTGTTTGGGTATAAGATTCTTTGCAGGCAGAAGATTGCATGGATAGCAGCTGGGAGGAGGGATGCTTGGGCAGAAAGTCTAGCCCTGCATATATAAGAAAAAGCAGCTGCAATCTGGCTCAAAATTTCTGTATTCTGTCCTTAAATTTTGAAGTGCTCCAGGATGATGAAACATGGTATGTAAATGAAACATATTGAAATTGCATATCTAAATATCTAAAATGTATTGAAGAAATTGAGAATGTAATACAAAGAATAAAGAAGGGAGCACAGGCTGAGCAATGTATTTCCACAAATAAAGAGCTGCAATAAATAATATGTTATTTGATTAATTTAGCTGAGGCAATCTCTGAATTACCACTTGTATTTTTTCTGCCATTGCCTTATGAAATTGGTAAAAATTGTCATCTTAGAGAAGTGAGATGGCAGAGTTTACCAACTCAGTCCCATGCAACTGTGCATTTCATCTGCTACTTTTCTGTTTAATGACTTGCATGGCTTTTATCCAGAACTAATTTCATGTGGATAGAGGTGCCAGTACCTGTGCTAAAACACTAATACATATTCAGGCTGTAGCACAGTGGTCTATACTGTTCTGCAGTGAGTCTTTCTACTGTCACTCCTTGGTGTGAAAACTACTCTGGTATTTATAAAATTGGCCTCCTAGTGCTCTTGAGGAACTGGGTTTTTGGATTGTTCTTGTTTCTCTTTTCCAGCGGAAAAGTCAGTGACCAACATGCAGTATGCAGTTTTACTTTAGGAGATTTATTCCTAAATTTAGGGGAGGGACACCACAAAAATATTGACTCACGTGTTTCATGATGGAGTTTGTCTCAACTGTACTCACATGCACCCCAAAAATACTCTGGCTGTCTAAGACTCCATTTGTATTCAAAGTGAAAAGATCTTACTCTCCTGTGGCAAGTCACCCTACAAATCATAGGTACTTACCTTAAAATTGGAGGAACTGATCCTTCCAAAGGCAAGAAGGCAAGAAGGTAAGAAGGCAGGAAGGCAGGAAGGCAGGCAGGCAGGCAGGCAGGAAGGAAGGAAGGCTGGTTTAGTCTATCAGGAAGCTCTGGGTGTTGAGCTGCCTACCAAGAGCTGGGAAGGGAGCCATTCCCACACGCTGCCTCCTTTGGAGGATCAACCTGCCTGGGGATAGTTATCCAGTGTGAGAACTGAAATAAAATGGCTGACTGTTTGTCTGTTTACATTCAAGCTGGCTTCCATCAGGAGCTGAGCTGGAGCACCACCTTCACACATGACTGAGGATGTTATAACATCTTTTTCCAAGTCTGGCCATCATTCTTTCCTTCCTTTTAAAGACTGCTGCATGCACTTCTGTGTAGTCTAAAACCACACACATCTCTTGGCTTCTACAGAGCTCTGTGGATGTACTACATCTGAGATTTTTAGCCACTGTCTAAAAAATCCTGCGTGATTTATATCCAATGGGTTAAATTTGGTGGCAGTAACATCACACAGTCCTCCTACCTTCCAAGTGACTGCAAGAGTATAACTGTTGGCAGAGGCAATCTCATTTTGTCTTAGCAGAGCACAGCTCATTTAATCCTTTTAAGACTTGGAATCACTGTTATCTGTGGTCTGACCTGAACCATCATTCTAGGTGCTTCTATCACCTGATTTATTAGGAATAAAAGCAGTAGCATGCTGCCTAGTGAATTCTGTATCCCTTTTTACCTGTCAATAATGGGTGACACAGCTCCACATTTTGAACTAACACAACACAACACTGATTTCTTGCCTTTTTGCAAGGGAAAAGATCCATCTTGGAGAAATATTGCACATGCTCACTTGGACTGTATCCAAAGATTGATTATAGGTAGTTTACTTTCTTCATGTAAAGGATCTTTGGGCATAGAGGACTTTGCATGTGACAGGGTTCTGGACACAGTAGTTGGTCAGAACATCCGAACAGTGAAGAGCAAAAAGCTCAGCTCGAGTTTCATTGTTCTGAAGGCACCAACCTTCCTTTCAAAAAAAAAATTCCAAGGCTTATTAACAAAGTTAGACCTCCTCATTACGCCTAGTTACGTGATCCCATGTAACCTGCTCTTTCTCATCACAGTAGAGGTAACTTTTAAATCTCCACCATGCAATGAAAGCAGGAAGACAGAGTCAGCCATGGCTCTGCTGCAGGTCCTCCTATGTTATCGGTCCATGCCAAAAAGCCCTTGTCACTCTCAAAGTCAATGGAGGAGATGCAGTTCACTTAAAGCTTGTGTCAGTTTCTCTGTTGTTACTTAAAGGAGGCTGATATTGGTCAGCTTTAATGAACTTATTCAAGAATGGTTTCAGTGGACATATGAAAGGGGGAGACAGATAAGGCACTACTATGCAAAATATATATATATTTTTATTAATTTACAGATTTATAATTTATCCCTCCACAGTCCAGACATGAATTACATAGTCAGAGTTTTATTTTTAATTATTCATCTTTTGAACAGTCCATATTAAAGACTGGCATATTTTTGGTAAATATTGTAGTAAACAGCCTATGTTGTTACACAAGTATTTAGAAGGAGATATTAATCACACAGACCCTAGAGCCAACTTTTTAGCTCTGTCTCCAAAAGGAAATTTAAAAAAAAAAAAATAAATAAAAAAACCCTTGAATGTGGTGCAGAGGTGAATAATATATCACATTACAAGGTTTTTCTTCATACAGCACACTAATACAACAACATTTATGCTGAGCAGTATCCCAAAAACTCTTATAACATTTCTAAACAGCCTGCCTATTTTTCATATGTTATCAGCCAGTGTAAAGGGAGTAAAAGTTCAAATGTGCCTTCCTTTTTTATTACCATACTGAAAGCTTCTACTTAACAGACTGTCTCAGGTATGCATGAGGGTCAGAGGAATACAACACTCCTACCCATTAGATTAGAAAAAGTAGATCATATAAGGGTGGAAATATTATAGAACTGATAATAGAGTATCTATTAGCAGAAAGTACTGTCAGAGAGCGATGCTTCAGCTGCTGTGTCAGGGTCTGGTACAAGTGGTGATGCATGAAACTGTAAGTAGCAAAAGTAAAGACCAAATTAGTCAATTAATATGTCTATATTGAAAAATCATAGTGCTTCTCTTTTTATTGACAACAGGGAAAAACAGAATTGTTATTTTGAAAAATATCTTCAATGAATGGTGGCAATTGTGGAAACATAGCTTGTGAAAGATTTACATTTATCTAAATTACCTTTATAAAATTTAAAACTGGAGGATTTAAGTCCAGAGAGGATATATGATTTAAAAATAGTGCAAACATTCTTAGGGAGCACTTTGTTCCCCAAACTTTCTTTCTTTCTTTCTTTCTTTCTTTCTTTCTTTCTTTCTTTCTT
>NC_048895.1:100712392-100720364 GCF_011077185.1 Oxyura jamaicensis
TTTCTTTCTTTCTTTCTTTCTTTCTTTCTTTCTTTCTTTCTTTCTTTTTACCACACAGTTTTTCAGGTAAAATAGCTGCAGGTTACGTTTTATATCAAAATTTGTGGTATAAACATTTATTCCAAGATCATGCATTCACAAGCATTTGTATCCAAAAAAATGACATATAAAAAAATGGTTTATAAAGCAAATGTTTTGTATATAAAAATAGAAAAGCAACCTTGGAAAGCTTAAATATTGTTAGCTTTAAGAAAATAATCTTAAAAGTAATCATTTGTGTTTCTGACTATGTACAAAGGACACAAATATACAATCCGCTAACATGGTAACTTGTAACTGTATGTAGAATTCCCACTGATCCCAGTGGTAGTGAGCAATATATTTGGAAAGTAACAGATCAGGTCATCCAGAAATGCTTTTGGATGGCTTTTGTATCAAAAAAAATGACTTCATTTTTATTTATTTATTTATTTATTTATTTATTTATTTTCAGTAGCAGATGCGGACCCTGATGTACCAATAAAAGAGAACAGAAGTTTAATGATACTGTTTGGTCCCATGCAAGTTAATCAGATATCATTGTGATAAAAAAAAAAAAAAAAAAAAAAAAAAAAAAAAAAAAGCTGATTTAGAGTGATTTAGAATGTCATCTCAAATAAGCAACGTTTGACAAAATTGAATTGATACTCTTTTTGAAAGCAACCATAAAGAAAACAAAAACAAAGCAGAGCAAAACAAAACAAAAAGAAACCTTCAGTACCAGTAATAATAGTTAAATATACCAGTAATAATAGTTAAATATAGATGTATTATAAGATTGTGAGAAGTCTATGTGACTGAAGCTTTCAGCCTCTACTGAAGATCTATATAGAATCATAGAATCGTAGAATCATAGAATCATAGAATATTCCGAGCTGGAAGGGACCCATAACGATCATCAAGTCCAATTCCTTGCACCGCGCAGGTCTACCCAAAAGTTTAGATCATGTGACTTAGTGCACAGTCCAAACATTTCTTAAATTCATACAGGCTTGGTGCAGTGACTACTTCACTGGGGAGCCTGTTCGAGTGCACAACCACCCTCTCAGTGAAAAATCTCCTCCTGATATCCTGATATCTAGTCTGAACTTCCCCTGCCTCAGCTTCACCCCATTCCCGTGGGTCCTATCACTGGTGTTTATGGAGAATAGGTCACCAGCCTCTCCACTCCCCCTCGCAAGGAAGTTGTAGACCGTGATGAGGTCCCCCCTCAGCCTCCTCTTCTCCAGGCTGAACAGGCCCAGTGACCTCAGCCGCTCTTCATACTTCATCCCCTCCAGGCCCTTCACCATCTTCGTCACCCTCCTCTGGACACTCTCCAACAGTTGAATGTCCTTTTTGTACTGTGGTGCCCAGAACTGCACACAGTACTCAAGGTGAGGCAGCACCAGTGCAGAGTAGAGCGGGATGATCACTTCACTTACCCTACTAGCAATGCCGTGCTTGATACACCCCAGGATACGGTTGGCCTTCCTGGCTGCCAGGGCACTCTGCTGGCTCATATTCAACTTGCTGTCAACCACGACCCCCAGATCCCTCTCTGCGGGGCTGCACTCCAGCGTCTCGTCACCCCGTCTGTATGTACGGCCAGGGTTGCCTCGTCCCAACCTTTAATAAAAATAAGAGTTTTATAGGTGGTGGTGGAGGAGGTTATGGTTTGTTTGTTTATTTTGTTTTTGTTAAGGTTTTAGCTTAAAATGAAATTGGAAAAGAAAAAAACTAACAGACAGAATATTCATTTTTTAATATATCAGTTCAATGTTTCATCTCTCTTATTTTTATAAAATAGTAGGCAACTTGTAATTGTCATACTTGATTAATATAAATATAATATTATTGGTAGTCAGAGATTTTTTAAAAGTTGGATTTCATAAATCAGACATACTATTCCCAATAAATATCAGGTATCATCTAAATGTCAGTGTTTCCTGGTAGATGTTCCCAAATGGAAGTGTTCTGAATATGGTGTACCCTTATAAACCACTGTTTGTCCAGTGAAATTCATATCTGCTTTTGTTGTCATTTTGTCCTGTCCCCTCCATGAATGGGAAGCTGCCAATCAGTCTGAAATCTGGTGAGGTTGCTTATTCACTACTCCCTCCCTCTGTTCTACCATCTTTTTACTCTCCTGATAGCTTTCCACTTCTCTTAGACACCTCTTGTTATCATTCATCTTGTGCCTTTGTTTAGGTTGCTGCTTTGTAATTTAAGTGCTACTCTTTCTCTCACTAGCTTTTATGTAATTTACTATGGGACAAATAGTGAAGCAAGCTGAAGATCAGCAGAACTTAATTCACTCTCCTGCCTGTATAAAACGTTAAACCAAACTGAATTCACGTGTGATGTACAGGTCCTCAATGACAGTGTCAGCAGTTAGCACAATGCAAGATGTCCATTTCATTTCAGTCTTTTTATTTTGCCTCCTGCCTTTCACCTTAATAATAATATTTTGATATTTTTATTATTATTTTTAATATATTTTTTGAACAAAATATATATTTTTTGTGGCATCACTTAATAAGTGATCTTATCCAAAGTTATTTGGAGATTCATCAAATATATCTGCAGCATGCCACAAAAATAAAATCTTCCCCCCCCAAAATATATGACAGTTTCTGTCATATATTAAAATATATGACATTTCTATTTTCCATGCTCTATAGAGTCACTTGGGCAATGCAAATTGTAGTTCAGTTCTGTTCTGCACTTATCTGAGTTGTGGAGAGGGGAATGATTTAAGATAAGACTGGTAAGATTAATAAAAATATAATAATTTGGCTTATAAAGGGTATTTACATATTGGTGTGATGCAGCTGTTTTTTCCATATGAAATGAAAAGGTAAATTAGGTGAAAATTGGTTATAAAATAATTTAGCTGCAAGAAAATTTTATCCTTAGTAAAACAGCCTTGTGAGAGAGCAAAGTGGGAAATGTGACCTTCCAAACAAAAGTTTTTTATGTGTTTGTGTTAGGTTTTTTTTGTTGTTGTTGTTTGTTTGTTTGTTTGTTTTTGAAAATTAATCTCTAATCTGCATGAGGCTTGATGTGGTCTGTCATGGCCTTCTAGTTTCTTTTGGTTAATTCCAGACCCATTCCCTGCTCAGCCTTCCATTTGTTTTTATTAAAGTATAGTTAGTTACTCGCTATCCTTTCATTTCTCAACATAAATGTTTTTGTACTGCTTTGGATAAATTGTATCACTAATAAAGAGCTTTAAAATATATTGACCTTGCTACATATAAATTAAGTGTAATATTAACATTTAGCTATTAGTCCTTCAAGAATTGTGCTTTTGATCTTTTTTTTTTTTTTTTTTTTTTTTTTTTATGACTAGCCAAAAAGGAATGTACTTGAAGTCTTATTCAAGCTAAATGTGTTGCCTTAATCAACCTTACACTCTATTATTACTTGGAAAGTTTTGACTGATCTAAGCATGTTTTCAACTATCGATTCATGTTTAATAACAGCCATATCAGGAAGACAGTCAAAGCTTTATTATTCTGTAGATTTTGCCTTTAAATCACTTGTATTAATCATGCCTGATGACTGAATATTCAATACTTATGACTTTCCTTTCCTTTTTCCCCTCTACCTCCTTCATTTCACACTTCTATAACTTCTTTGATCTCTTATTGTCAAGTATAAAGCCAGAGCAAAAACCACTGAAGTCTGCTTTTGCCCTATTCATTTAAATGTCAAAGGATCAAACTGTCAGTATCTTCTGTAGAGTCCCTGGCAGAAGCAAAATAACAGATATTTCTGGGTATGATGCTGTACAGAGACAATGAAAAGAAGAAGAACAATCACTCCTGTATAATTGGAATACTATATCTCACTATTCTATCAAAATCTAATGGGTAAAATCAAATATATGTCAGTTGCACCATAATTCTTCAGATTTTAATTAAATCTAGGACCCAGGGTTAGAAGAAATAGGGCTCAAAAGCCCACATCTCTCAAAGTGGAATGCTATTCTGTGTGACTATTTTTATTTATTTATTTATTTATTTATTTTGTTCCTAAGTGTATTGGCTATTTTCACAGTGTATAAAACTGGGCAAAAATCTCACATAAAAAGCCTTTAAACTTTACTTATTACTATTAGTGCTTTAATTATTTCCTTTTGAATAGTGAGACACAGGCTTTTTAAAATAGTGTGTTTTGTTTCTGGCTTCATGCCATAAACTGGGAATGCAGCGGTTAGCCCCTCTCTGGGCTAACTGTATCTCTGCAGTGTTAGAGATGGAAGAAGATAGAGGTACGAGGTTTCCTTTGCCTGACATGATTCACCTGTCTTTATATTCTGTCTTTCAATTACAAGGAGGAGCTATCTTCCTTTTAATTTGACTGCTGCCAACCTTATTCTTTCTGATTCCCTTTCACTGTATTTGTGCTGTTCTGGTGAGTTTAACCTCTGTCCTGGCATGGATGCAGCAGTGTCAAAATTCTGTAGGTGTCACATCCTCAGGTTCTTTGGGTAAGAGAGTCACAGATATGAAAACTTTTGCCCTGATCCTTGGGCCTGCTCAGACATGTATTGACCACTGTTGTTAATGAAAGTCAGCAAGATTGTCTAAAGTAATTAACTCTCATACAAATTCAACACATCAAACACAAGGAAAAATGCACTTAAAAGCTATGAGTGGTGTCGATCAAATCCCACTGAAATTATTTCATCCACTATGTATTATTTTTTTTAAGTAATGCTGTAGAAAATTCAATGTTCATTCTCTGAACCTTAATATTGCTATGTTATGTAGAGCTCTAAGAGCCTGAGATGGCAACTCACTTGATAGTGATCCTTTTGAAGAAAGGTTCCAGCAAAACTGTAATTCCGGATGCCTTGTCTACATATCTTGAATATTGAAGACAGTTAATTATAAGAAAAATGAAGATTGCATACAGGAATATGACTTTAGTATGATATAAAAAAGTAATGTTATCATATGTTATCATTATATGCACTCTTGAAAATAAATATCTCAGTTTCAGCACTTGTGAGCAATGATTATTTCCATGAAATGAGGAAAGATAGCATCCTCTCAATAGTTGTAGTCAGACCCATCCCCCCCCCCCCAACCTTAGGTTTCTAATCAGAAAGGGGAAAATACAGTCCCATCATTGAAATTATCCAAACAGTCAATGAGAGTAGAGATGAAGAGAACGGCAGTGAGCCATATAATCCCTCTGCAAAGGATGAACTTGTCCGCACTTGGAAATATTAGAAAAAGATGTACAGGTATAAGCTCAATTCTGTAAAGTGCTAAACACAATCTCATTATAGAAGGGAAAGGTCTCCATTGTTTTACAAACTCAGCCATGGGAATTCAAACATGATTGGATTTCTAGTTCAGTTAGAATGAAAATACACTTAAATCCATTAATCTAAGGCAATAGTCTTCTGTTGCCAAAATTCATAAAAATAAAGTCAGACATTAGGCCATAAGGAAAACAAAAAAAGAAAAGAAAAAAAAAACCCCCCCCCCCCCAAAAAAAAAAAAAAAAAAAAAAACACTTAGAGAAGAAAGTTATCAGTGATGTTGACATTATCTCATCAAAAAGGAAGCTATCAAGTTCTATTAGTTATTGGTATTATTTTTTTTATACTCAGAATAAATATATATAAACTGGATATGTTTATAAAATAAAACATAATTATAGTAATGTGGGATCCAATAATTTTGCAATACATTTTTGAAAGTGACAAGTCTGGAAATTGCATGTTTTCATCCTTACATTCCCCTTTGGCATTAGCTCCACTGCATCAGGATCTCATATTTGCTTAAATTTAAAGCCCTTTTGGAATCTCTGGCCCTGAAGTGAGAGACCCTCACTCTTTCCAACCATAGCCTGCCTTTTCTATTACTATCTGCACAAATTTATGTTTGTCTTTATTACCATGCACTTTGTTTGTTGCCAGGTCTTCAAGTGATTCAGATTATTCTGAACTGGTGTCTCAATCATTTTGTCACCTGTAATGCTAGATATTTTTCATGTTTTTCTCCAAGCCATTACATATAACATAGCGCTATCAACAAATCTCTCTATAAACCAATTATAAATATGAAAATTCAGTGATGACTCCTTGTTTATCATTTCACCCTGCTAGTTCCTATTCCATTCAGTAAATGCTGTATCCCTACTTTATTACTATTGACATAAAAGGTATTTAGTTTGATATTCTCACTCTGTATACTCCTTAGAGAACTTTTCTGCATTATGAGAGTCAGCAATTCTGCCATTTCTTCACCTATTAAAATTTACTTTTTATTATTATAAGAAATAGTTTTTTAAGGGTATTACCTTTCATTTTGCTGGTGATCAGTCTTATTGTCCCCAGAAGGAACCTCCACATCACACTCAAGATATAGTGTGGCTGTAACAAATCAAATTCCTTCCCTTCAAGTTAGCACCCGATCTAACATGTGCAAGCACCAGCATCACATACCCAGGCCATTTCCCTGCACCTGTATTTGTAACGAAGCCTAATTCCATGGCACTGGGTAGTTCATCATATAAGAAGAAAGGTGTGGCAGTCTTCAAGATCAACCCTCTGTATGTCTTACTGGCCTCTGCAAAACACACTAACACCTTCAAGGACCTTGATTCTAACTTTGCTCTGAAAAGCACGCCTCCATGGTGGGCACAGGATGATGAGAGGAAGGAACTCTTGTCTCATCTCCTGTGATATGGGACTGCTTTTATATCCATTATCATCAGCTCTGGATAATGTAATTGCCAGTACTCCTGTGCAACCTAAAAAAAGAGACCACCATCATCACCACTTTCACCTCCAGACTGAGCCCTACTGATGACAGTACTAGGCTGCGAAAGGACTGCTACTACTATCCTTCTTGATATGCTTTCTCTGATACTGTGAGCACCCAGGATAAATGCCATCACTACTTTAACTGTAAGCGTAAGTGTATGGTAAAGGTATTCATCCTCAGGCTTAAGAAAAGATGAGGCCATGGTGGCCTCATTTTTCACTCTGCAAATTTTGGCTGGTAGGTTGGTTAAGTGGACTAATGAAACATTTAATGTCCAAACCTGAACCCTAAAAGCTTATGCATAGACTTCACATCCTGTGAATGGGAAGACCCCCAAGGGATAATATATGTCTGATAAAATCCGTCTTCCCAATCTAGTAAACTCTACGGCATACACCAAAATAAGAGTTCCCAGATAAATTAGATATCCCAGCTGTAATCATAAGACCCTTAACCACTCTCATAGCTCAATGTAAATGCCCACATCAATGAAGAGACCAGCTTCTCATGTCTCTGCAGTCCTTGAAAATCTCAGTAGTAAGATGGAGAATAAAGATTTTCAAACCCTTTTTATTCCTAAGTCTATCCTTACTATAATGGTAATTAAAGCCAGGAAATAAATCCCTGTGCTAAATGAGATCCTATTATTTCGATCCTATTAACACTATGCCCTCTTCCTACCCCTGCAGGCACTTTTGAATCCAGAAGTAATCACAACTCTGAATGTGTACATACTCAGATTCTAACCCTAACAACACTCCTGAATTCTGACCCTAATTAACTTTAATTATTGAAGGACCAATTGTACCTCAAAAGGGAGCATGACTCCTTGGACCTTTTCCTAAGTCTGTGGGCCCTTCAGTGACTGTTACTAAAATGGAATTTTGAAAGTTTATTCCAAGTCCCTCCCCAAACCCCATTCTACTTCAGTGTCTACTCATAGCCTACAGTAAAAGAAACACATGATACTGTTATCTGTGAACAGCATTTCTTATTCCTAACTTCTAACTCTTCAGTAATTAATAGAAATTTTGAACCTTTATATTCCCAAATTCTACCTGAAATCTCAGTCTTAGTTGAATCCATGGAGAGGAGAGGGAGAGGGAGAGGAGAGAGGAGGAGAGGAGAGGAGAGGAGAGGAGAGGAGAGGAGAGGAGAGGAGA
>NC_048895.1:100720374-100740600 GCF_011077185.1 Oxyura jamaicensis
GAGGAGAGGAGAGGAGAGGAGAGGAGAGGAGAGGAGAGGAGAGGAGAGGAGAGGAGAGGAGATTATACGTTATGAAGACTTCCTGATTATTTTAAAAATCATTCACAAATCCTTATCTTTGCACAATTATTGTATGTCTAATTTATGTACAACCTCAGAGGATCATTGGCTTCCTATTGTACCTGACACATCATTTCTCAAACAGAGATTACTATTAGTTATCTCTCTTCCATGTTTTGCATATGTTGCTAAAGTAGCATCAATCCATGCTAAAATTAATTTTAATCTGTCATATTCTGATCACCGCTACAATGGTGTAAATGCATAAAATCAGTAAAAAATCATCTGTAAAATGTATTTATTAAGCTCTTCCTTTGGATTTCTTCCTTTTATTTTCCGATAAAAGATAGAACAATATAATTTTGAAAATAAAAGACAGTATTTCCCCACAAAAAAAAAAACAAACACACATATTATGCATTTTAATTTGACTACTACAGGAATTAAATTAAAGTTATGCAATGTAAATGAATGTAATGTGCTTTAAAAAGCAATGTGACACTTGAATCTTTCAAAATCTCAAAACTTTTTGCATACCTGTAAATTAGACCTTATCACACATTCACTGTAGTATGTTAAAAATTATATGGATTATATTTTAGCAGTGGATTGTCTGAGCCACGTACATCACCTTACAGAGAAAAGATTGTATCTGCAAATGCCAATGGTACATCTATGGGATCCAGGAAGCAGGATTAAGTTCCCCATTCATTTGAAGTTTCATAGAAATTTGGGACCATTTCATTAAAACAACTCAATATTCACCACAACAAAGCTGTTTATTTTTAAAATTATTCTAAATCCATTTTTATGTGTGTATTTTTATTTATTTATTTATTCCTTTCTATTCATATCTTTTGGCATATACTACTAAGCTTGGAAAAGGGCTGTATGTTGGTATGTTGTGTAAGTTTAGCTCTGTAAAAATTAAGTGATTTATTTTGATGAATCTAATTGATTTTCAAAACATGTCAGTCACTCATCTCTCAGGTCCATAATAGTTATTAGGAGTTATTACTGCTTCCTTCTCTTTTTATGGCAATTTCCTTCAGAAATAACCATTTATTTCTTTGTGTAGTATATCACCTAGTACACAAGTTGCATCTGTACCAGTAAGTGTCACATGCCTGTGAGTTTAGTATCAGTTTGCTAGTGCTGCAGCCAACTGGATGACATGCTGTGCAGCCATGCTACTACCTTCTCTTACCCTGTTGAAGATGGTAGCATCATGCAGACTGCCATTGGGAAATGATCCCAAACTGCAACCGAGTTGCCTGGGAAAGCATTTGATGATGTCAGAACCACAGACACTGACTGCACTACTGTCTTAACACCACCACTTTACAGACCATGGACTGACAACACCAGGAAGCATTCCTGGTGCTGTTTACAAAGAAGCATAAGTACTCTTCTCGAACAAGCATGAGATACTTGTATAGATTAGTGTCTGAAATGTATTGTTATTGATATTAATGACACTAATAACTAAACTTGAAACTCCAATCAAGTTGTGAGATATTAAACTGTGCATGAGTCCTCAGAAATGTACATCTTAATTCAAACTACACTTTCAGACACTTAAAAACAAGGTATGTAATATTCAATCCTTTCCATATCAACATCATACATTGTAAAGCATCTTTCAGTTTCAGAGGGGAAGAATGTATCCAAAGGACACTGAAGACAAAGCAAGCTCAAGTTACAAGATTAAGCAGAGGTAGAATTTTCTAGCTTAACTTCATTTAGTTTTTCATTTTACATTTTATAGCATAAGATTGCATATTCCTCAACAAAATTCAGTGTTTCAAAAATTTGCTGAATTTTGTAAAATTTATGACTAGTGGGCATAGGTAAATTGTTTTAGATGGAGGGATAAAAGATGCATATGGCTTTCAATGTGGAAAAATTAACCTCTGTTTCAAAAGTGATGATTGGCAGGAACATTTGTATGGCCCTGTAGACTTTTAAGTAAAAGCTTGCCATTATGAATAAACCTGCAAAAGGCACTTTCATAAACCATAAGAGAGAAAATATCTCATAGACATTTGCATCATGGATTCTCCAAGTGATGAATTTGATTAAGAAGGAATACTTTATAGCTGTAAATAATACAACAGATATCTCGGTGGTGGCTCAGCATTCAAAATAATGTGTTCAGTCCTGGTCAAAACCAGGACAGAAGAATAAAAGGTAATTTAGGGAAGGGCAGTAAGAATAATTAAAGCTGTGCAGAGAAATTCATAGAATTAATAAAAAGAATGAGGTGGTTTATTTCATATGGGAATTAATAGAAGGATGCATGATAAAATTAAACAGGAGAGTTAGTGATATTGAAAAGATACATTGGGACCTGCTTTTTAGTGTACCTCCTGGAACGATAATGAGACAATATGGTTTCCTTTCTAAATGATGTTGGGATCCAGACACTCATCAGTTAATTAGCATGTAATTGATCTGTGTGACAAGAATATCCAGATTTCTTTTTGTGAAGTAGCAGAATTTATTTAAATCATCTTGTATCAGATGGAGAAAAGTGTGGTTTTGTGGCCCTGGAAAGAAGCTTTTTCTGACACCAGGTGATACTTGAATACCCATTATATTTCTGAAATCTGCAGCCATAGCCCAACACCATGTCAAAGTATTGGATACACAAGTGGCAATTCCTGTCAGGATATCTCCCAGTATGAAGAAGTCTATTTCCCTAGAGAAAAGAGAGAAGAAATAGTGAGGTTCTACAATGCATAAGTCCACTGTGGAATTTCCGATACTTAATTTTACAAAAACAATCATAACATCTGCAGTTATATTTCTTTAGAGATTTCCTGGAGTATAACGCCAAGCTTATCTTCTTCTGAATGACAGATCTGAATTCTTTTTCATGTAGCAGATAATATTTTTCTCCCTACCTGAACTCTTCTGTATCTTAGAAAGGGATTTGCAGCTTGTCCTTTTTCATTCCCTTCTTATGATACCTCATTCTTAGCTATGTCCTTTTCTCTACAGGCAGACTTTTCCATTTTTCCATTCGTAGCTATATTTCTTTTTCTTTCTTCTTTTTTTTTTTATTTTTTTTTTTCAGGTGTCCTCTTTTATTTTATTTATTTATTTATTTATTTTCCTTTCCAGTTTTCACTAAGTACTTCCAAATTCATACTTATACACATTGCTTCTCTTTGGTTTATGTCCTTTCTTTCCAGGCTATCTTGCACCCTTATTTTCCTGATATGCCTTAAATGTTTTATTTCCTCTGTTTCCAAGTCCCTCTGTCCCTGGCAGTTATTTTATAAACCCCATGCTACACTAACATCCCAACTTTTTCCTCAATTTCTCATTTGCTTTTTTCACGTTCTACTTGTACAGTTCTGGGGCTCAGATAGAGCAGATAAAACCTGTGAGAGTTGCAGTATTTGACAGATTTTTATTTTTTTATTTTTTTTTTCCCCAGATTTTTATCTGAAAATGATGCTAAGATAGCAATGAAATCTTACATTACTAATAAAAATTGACCACTACATCACTCTCCAACAACAAGAAAATTAAGTGAACTTTAGGCTTAATCAAAAAGTAAAATCATAAATCTTTCCAAAGAGCTCTTTGGACTAGCAAAGAATACATGTACTAAATGACCAAATTCAAATTTTCTTTTTGCCTGGGATATGTTCAGGAAATAAAAGGAGGAGATTACTAAGAGGCACAGATTGTGAACTAGCGGCTGAAGCTAGAGCTTGACAGATGTCCAGTGTTTCATGGGCCTCTAGAATTCAAATTATTCTCAGATTAGCCAGCACATCTCCAGTAATAAAGGAGAATAATGATTTCAGCTCTCTTATTTATTCATTTTACACTGAGTCTGAAAGCCATAAAACACTGTGCTGATGGATGCAAATTGTCTCAGACAATTAGCTGTGATTGTACAAAAGCAAATTTGAAGTCTCTCCAGTTTAATAAGCAAGATGCCTTGGATTGCATTTCAAATATTAATGAAGTAAACAAAAACAATAATAAAAACAAAAAAAAACTAAAAACCCATATAGTGGGCAGACAGATGTGTAATGTCCAGGGTGTGACTGGAAAGTGCTGCTAGGAATATAAATCTGCAGTGAGGACGTTTCAGCAAAAAAAACAATACTACAACTCATATGCTAATTTGTACATCCATTGTGCAGAATTCAGTAATAATATTTTCTTACAATTAGTAGCAGCATGGTAATCCTATTCTTTATAGTATTTCTTGGTTTGTCTGCTAGGTCTAAATAGATTCATTATGTTTACAATTCCTTCATTAAAAAAAAAAAAAAAAAAAAAAAAAGTGCAAGGTTACTTGATTCTCTCAGTAACTCAGAAAAACTGTCTGCAATGTTTTCCTGAGAGCTTTTTCTGTAAAACAATCCTGAAGAATACTTTTACTACTGATCAGTCAGCAAGAAAGCAACATCATTCTAAAAATTTGTGATAATTTTCCTTTTATGTTGCCAAAGAACCACAATTCTGCCTGGACACTTTCCAGCTGCACAGTAGACATTTTCCTGTCTTTTTTTTTTTTTTTTTTTTTTTTTTTTTTTTTCAGTTTTAAGATTTCCTGGGAATGCACCATGGATTTGAACCAAAAGTTCAAGACCTAGCAGCAAAGTTTACGCAATTTCTTAAATGTCAGTGATTATGAATTTCATTCTAGACTCACTGAAATGTATTTCTTATGTTGATCTTGAGACGTTTGCAGTTGAAAGCAAAATGAGCCCTGGTCATTCAGAAAGGAATTTGAAGGAAGTGTAGAAAGTTATGGCTTAATCAGTTTCACATTGAAAATGTTCTTTATGCTTATGGACATTAAAAAATCATGGTTGTATTTGTAGATGAAAGCCATGACATAAGTACAACAAATCTAAGGAATCCCCCAAAATACCAGATTTTTTGCCTCTTTCCTGGACTTGTGCAGCAAGTACATTGTGTTCCCGGCACACCGGGCTGATGGCAGATTTCCTGAACAATGCTGTAGAAACCTTTATCACAATCTCCTCTATTACATATCTAGTCACAGCAGTTCAATAGACCCTCCTTCAGTTGGCTCAGGGCTGTGTCTGTCCCATTTGCCTGTTTTAGCTTTGAAGTTATGACAAATGGCTTCTGTGAAGTTGACATCAAAGCTGCAACAGTAGCAAAGGATGAGACTGGATGATCTCTTCTGAAAGTATCAGGTTGTGCAAAACTGATGGGAATATAGTGGGGAGATCTGCAAATCACTGCTAGCTAGTATCTATTACGCCAACAACGAGTGCTGTGATTTCATATAACTGGTCCCAAATCAGTGAGTAAATTTTTCAGTGTTGTGAAGGAGGAAAATATTATAAATGTGAGGCAAACATAAGTAATATGCCTAATATCACATAATTAATCAATGAAAGAATAATAAAATCATCCTAGAGGCTCTCCTGAGTATCACAGCCTGACCTTTGATATTGAGACCACACTTACTTTATCAGCAGAAGAAGAGAGCTGCAAGGGATATCAGTTATTAGGAAGAGACAGCAGCACCTGAAGTAAAAGCCCTAGTTCTCATTTAGCCTAAGGCCTTTTCCACTGCACTAAAAGTGCAAATGAACTTACATAGTGTGTGAAAATTGCATTTGCCATTGTAGAACAGTAAAATGGGCTTTTGTGTAAGATGTCAATTGGATTCTTTCCCTATTTCCTGCTTTCCAACACATCTGCTATTGAGATGAGAATGGTCCTGAAGGACATACTCAGTATGTATTAGCAATCCCAGTGTGCTTTGGTATTTCCACAATGATTGTTTCAGCTTGAAGTTGGGTCTGAAACAATAGACATCTAAAGGAGGTCTCTCTTGAGTTTCCGTTGTGGAGGCTGAGGTAATTAAAACTGAGAATAGTGTATATGAGTACAGACTGTGCATTTGGAAGATTTATATTTAAAACATTTTGCTTCCTCAGATTCTGACCTGCATATTGATACATCCAATATGCAGGTCAGAATTTTCTAATGAAATTTGTGGTAAATTTCTGATGAAATTTGTGGTAAATCAAGTAACAACAATATAAGTTTTTATATCTAAATTCAAACTTTAATTCAGCAAATATCTTCCTGCCTTCAGCAATAATATCTTTTTTTAAAAAAGGACAATAAAAATAGTCCCAAGAGCAATCACTATCTCTGTAATAAATTCCTTACATTTTGAAAGCCTCACCTGTTGTCCATTCTCCTTTCATCCATGGCTAGTCAATGTCACCTTCCACTTGCTCAGAAAATCAGGTTAGTCAATCATCAGTGGATTTGGGAAAAAGCTGCATTTTTCCATGTTCTGTTTACCCCATATCCTTAATTACTTTGTCTTGCAAAATTTAGTCTCATCTTTGTATGATATTATTAAGCTCCTACAGAATATTCTTGAAGACAATCAAATGATGTTCCGTCCTTCCTCCCTTCCTCCCTTCCTTCTTTCCTTCCCTTTTCCTTTCTTCCTCCCTTCCTCCCTCCCTTCCTTCCCTACCTACCTACCTACCCACTTTCAAGATATTTTCAAATCTTTACTCAAACTTGCTTGCATTAAAGTCTCCTTTCTGCTCTGTTCCACCTTTATTGATAGAACTCAGGAGCTTTTCAACTTTTTAAAAAATTTCCTTTGCAAAGTTTTAGTCAGATTGACTTTTGGCAATTCTTACTTTTTTCCTCTATTACCTAAACTTTAATGTATAACTTTCTTAGCTAATCAATCCTTTTTTAATCAAGTGTAAGATTACATAGTTTTCACCTCTCGTGCAAAGTATTTTTGAAATTACAGCTTTTAACACATTTATTTAAAGCAAGTATTATAGTTTAAAAAATATGGATATCTATTGGCATATCTGCACAATCCATAGAGCATACCAGTTGGTGTCAAAGTAGTAATTAAATACAGTGCAAAAGCAAATCAGGTCCTCCAAATGTTAATCTCATTATCACCTTCTCAGCACTGCTTGCCAGAAAGTTAACAGCCATTAAAGCTCTGCTGCTCATCCAATCAGAATATTAAATTAATCAGTATGGCCTGACACAAATATTGCCAGTGGTGTTAATCCTTTTCTTTGTACATAGCAAGTGGGGGAAATAAGGGGCAGTCTATGGAGCTCGATATATTCCTATTAATATTTCAAGTGTGTATGCTGCTTTGGAATGTTTTATGTCATGGTGTGCAACATTGGTATGAAAAGTTTCTCAGAGACTGGAAAATGCATTTCATGTCTGGTTCCCAAGCTCTTTCCCTCGTCTGTGCTCCCCTAGCAATGGTCATAGGTTTTTCTCTATTCTGTCTGTCTATGCTGTCATATGACTTCCTGGCAAATTTTTAAAAAATGTTCCAGCAGTCTATGAAATCAGATATGATTAGATAGATGTATTCAGACAGGCTCCAGGATTCAACAGGCATCTGTTGTAGGGAGTCATCTGAATCACAATCTAACACTTTAAATGAATTTTGGGTATCACAAAAGCTATATAGTTTTTTATATTTTATTTATTTATTTATTTATCTATCTATAAGCAGAAAAACATTGTATGAAAACAGTGACTGAAAATATTCTCCTGTGCTGTAAATCTTGGCTAATGAAAGACGTCGTGTTCTTGGAGACCTGGATACTGTTTGGCTGAGACGTTTGCCCTGCTTTGTTATGATAGTTGCAGCTAAGCCATGATCCTGTCAGAATTAATCACAGATGATGAAGATGATGATAATAATAATGATAATAATAAAATCAAATGTACATAATTCCACCTTTCATGTAGATACTTCTATTTATAAATAATGCACAGCTATGAAAAGCAGGCTTACAGCCTTCCAAAGTTACAAGTGTGTTAATAAATCTAGCTGTGCACATACGTATGAATGGATGATATACATGAGAATATACATACATGTGAAGACACAGACACGTATGTCCATGTGTATAGAGCTACCTAAATACATTTGCATGTCTATATCTGTATTAACACAGAACATACATACATGCATATACTCACACTGCAAGAAGAATAAATATTCATTGCTCATTTTAATAATTCATCATAATAAATATTTATATAACATACACAATGATGTGTTTTGGTATAAATGTTTCAGTGGCAGGAGTTGGGGCTGAATACATTATTTATGAGTGACAAATCCACAAGTAAGTCATGCAGGTCAGCAATAAAATCCTTCTACTTCACTGTCATGAATTTGTCACATATTATTAACAGGAGATAATAAATATTTTTTCAAATTTTCCAACTGTTTAAAAATGGTTGTATCCATTATTCTCCTGTCTAAAGACCCTCCTTATGACCAGAATTCAAAAGGGCTGCAACCACATACCTAAATTTAATATTTAAAATTATCTGTATTTTTGCACAATTGTACTAGTTAATTCCATTGCCATTCATTAACAGGGAGTAAATATAGTATCGATACAAAGATATTATTAGTACCAAATTGACCATAACTTTTTGAAAGTAAACCTGTGACTCAGATAAGAGCACAGCATGACACACTGCAAAATGACACACAAATTTCCCAGGACTCAGAGTTACACATTTTTTTATTATTATTATTATTTTTAAGTGCTATAAAACTACACAATTTGGAAAAATTGCTTTTCTGGCAGTAAGATTTTCTATTTTTTATTCAACTGAATAGGCAGTTGTCTGAAGCTGTTCAGAGGTCTGGAATATTTAAACCGGTCTTAGAGGAGATGGATTAGTGGCAGGAAAAAGATGAGACAGAATCACAGAATCACAGAATTGTAGGGGTTGGAAAGGACCTCGAAAGATCATCGGGTCCAACCCCCTGCAAAGCAGGATCCTCAGAGAAGGCTGCCCAGGTAGGTGTCCAGACAGGCCTTGAATATCTCCAGAGAAGGAGACTCCACAACCTCTCTAGGCAGCCTGTTCCAGTGCTCTGTCACTCCGTGAAGAAGTTCTTTCGCATGTCGGTGCAGAACTTCCTGTGTTCTATCTTGTGGCCATTGCCCCTTGTCCTATCCCCACAAACCTCTGAGAAGAGGTTAGCTACATCCTTCTGTCTCCCACACCTCAGGTATTTGTACACATTGATAAGATCCCCCTTCAGTCTTCTCTTCTCCAGGCTGAACAGACCCAGGTCTCTCGGCCTTTCCTCATAGGAAAGATGCTCCAGGCCTCGTATCATCTTTGTGGCCCTCCGCTGCACTCTTTCCAGGAGATCCCTGTCTTTTTTGTACCAGGGAGCCCAGAACTGGATACAGTACTCCAGGTGAGGCCTGAACAGGGTAGAGAAGAGGGGGAGGATCACCTCCCTTTGACCTGCTGGCCACCCTCCTTTTAATGCACGCCAGGATCCCTTTAGCCCTCTTGGCCTTGAGGGCACACTGCTGGCTCATGGTCAACCTGTCGTCCACCAGGACCCCCAGGTCCTTCTCCTCAGAGCTCCTTTCCAGCAGGTCGTCCCCCAGCCTGTACTGATACTTCTGGTTGTTCCTTCCCAGGTGCAGGACTCTACACTTGCTCTTATTAAACCACATCTGGTTTCTTCCTGCCCATCTCTCCAGCCGGTCCAGCTCTTGCTGAATGGCAGCACAGCCTTCTGGCATGTCAGCCACTCCTCCCAGCTTTGTGTCGTCGGCGTACTTGCTGAGGGCAGACACTATTCCCTCATCGAGGTCGTCGATGAAGATGTTGAACAAGACTGGACCCAGCACCGACCCCTGGGGAACACCGCTAGTCACAGGCCTCCAGCCAGACTCTGCTCTGCCGATCACCACCCTCTGAGCTCGGCCTGTCAGCCAGTTCTCAACCCACCTCATTGTCCACTCATCTATCCCACACTTTCTCAGCTTTGCTATTAGGATGTCATGGGAGACAGTATTGAAAGCCTTGCTAAAGTCAAGGTAGATGACATCCACCGCTCTCCCCCCATCTACCCAGCTGGTGATGCCATCATAGAAGGCAACAAAGTTGGTCGAGCATGACTTCCCCTTGGTGAATCCATGCTGACTACTCCTCATAACCTTCTTCTCTTCCAATTGCTTGGAGATGTCATCCACAGCAAGCTGCTCCAACACCTTTCCAGGGACAGCGGTGAGACTGACTGGCCTGTAGTTTCCCAGATCCTCCTTCATGCCCTTCTTGAAGACCGGAGTGACATTGGCTATCCTCCAGTCTTCAGGCACCTCACCTGTTCTCCAGGACCTTTCAAAGATGATAGAGAGCAGCTCGGCGACCACATCTGCCAGCTCCCTTAGCACACGCAGATGCATCCCATTGGGACACATGGATTTGTGTGCATTGAGCCCACTCAGACATTCCCGAAGCACTCTTACATCTACCGGGGGGGGGGGGGGGGCGGGGGCTCCATTTCCCAGACCCTTTGTCCTCTTTCCAGGGACGAGGAGTCCCGTGAGGTTGTCCTCACAAAGCAAAAGCAAAGACTGAAGCACAAGCAAAGACTGAAGCAAAGAAAACATTCAGTATCTCCGCCTTCTCAGCATCTTCCGTGAAGAGACACTCAAATGTAACTTATAAATAGAAGAAGCATGTGATTAATTTTATTTATAGCATGGTTTAGCAATTTATCATGTGACTACTATTTATCTAATTGTTATTACCATTACTTGTTTAGCAATGTACATTGGTTGGCATGGTTTTACTTGTATTTTCACAAATTTGAGTATGAGGTACATTTGTTCAAGTCAGTAATATATTAAATATACACAATGTATATTTTCTGATATAATAAAGTGCTGCAGTGATGACAGGAAATAATTCTGGCTAAAAAGGCTTAATCATCAAAAGTGTTCAACCCAGGTAAATAAGCAAGTACAGTTTTGAAAAGTGTAGCTTGTGTGGATAGCTTCCATATAGGTCTTCTATTGCAATGGCCTGGAAATAAATAAATAAGTAATAATCTTTAGATTAGACCAATATTGTCCTAAATGCCCATCTGTGAGAAATGTTTCCATACACTATGTACATGTGTTTTTATATATATGTGTGTGTTACCACTTTTTTTTTTTTTTTTTTTTTTTTTTTTTTATAATCTTTTAGATTTGACATTTAGAAGAAGGAAGAAAGCACACCAAGCAAAGTAATATTTTTTCCTCTAACACATTAGCAAGAAACAGCTGATACCAATACCTTGCAACCCCCTGCAACATAATACTAGTATCTCTTTTTCCAAGCCCCTAAGCCTAACTGTGCATATTTTCATTAATTATAATTTGGAGGAGATGGAGAGTTTCTTTGAGGTGACAGACAAACAGCAGGATATCATGAATATGTATTGCATGTCTGAGAAAATAAATTAACAGGGGCCATCCACTCTGGTGACCCACTTAGGCTGTCATTGATGAGTGTGACAGAAAGGTTCTGTAAGAACTGAATTTGCATGACAGACTTTTCTCCTGATCAACTAATTTACCTTATGCATTTAGATTATTTTAAGCTCTACATGGCAGCCAGATAATTAATCACTAAATCACCAATAGTGACATTAAGGTACAAGCAATACATTATTGCTGATTACCATTTAAAACTCTAGCTTGTCGGGCTTCAGCTCAAAAATCGGTGTAATTTTACACTAAGTAATGAAATATATCATCCAATATGTTCATAAGGTCAGATGTTTAGGGAAAGAGGTTGGTATGCTATAAATAAATATATTTTTCTTGTTCTTTATAACAAATATGCACAAATGATGTAAATTCTCACAGCAGTACTCATTTGCTGCCAGTTATTACATTATATTAAAAAGAGGTTCCATTAAGACTAAAAGTTTAATATTCCTAGAGTGAAAATGTTTGTGTATGTGTATATACATATGTGCATATATAAATGTAATATATATACATACAGGCACATAAATGAAAAACCCTCTTCTGTGGCTCAGATACCATCAAACAATGTACTCATTTTCAGCCAAATAAATCTAACGTTAAAATAATATTGATTAATTATAATAAAATAGCTATCTAAAAGTATAAGAACATTACAATGTGTATTTATTTGATGCAGCATAGGCTTAAAGATAATGTATTCCTGCACTGGAGATTTTTAATGATTCATGTTAGCTTAATTCACAGCCAATAGCAACTTCTGAGTCTCTCAGTCACTTTCTTGGTGAGTTGAGTTTTACCTTAAAGTTGTGCTGTGAAAATCACACATCAATTTTCACGTATTTTAACAAATATATCAAATAAAGCATGTAAAAAAAAAAAAAAAAAAAAAAAAAAAGTTAAAAAAGACCACCTGGTCTCTTAAAAACTCAAAAATGAAGGCTAGATTTGTTTACTTATTTATTTTTTTATTTCCCTAGTGGATGTATGAAAAGTCCTCTACTCTATTAAATAAATCAGACATCAGCAGTCATGTTAATAATGTAGGTAATGCATACAAAAAACCTATAAAACCTTGTTTTGAAAACTGGCAGAGAACTTCTATTGTTTACATGCCTTTTACTGACTTTTAGACTACATGGTTTTAATAATAGCAGAAAGATCCAGCACAAAATCCCTGAACCCAAAAGTCCTCTGCCACATTGGAAACTTAAGATTCTTTGTTGAAGGATAGAACATTATTGTTTGAGAGCTACTGTCTTTAATCATCTATGCTTTTCTGAAATCAAAGAAACAAATCAGGTCTAGAAGGCTTATTTATCCTGAGGTGCACTTGGAAAATAAGTTGTTTGTATCTCCATTTCAGTGACCAGGGATTCATCAAGCCTTGCCTGTTTTTATCACAGAATCACAGAATTTCTAGGTTGGAAGAGACCTCAAGATCATCGAGTCCAACCTCTAACCTAACACTAACAGTCCCCACTTAACCATATCCCTAAGCTCTACATCTAAACGTCTTTTGAAGACTTCCAGGGATGGTGACTCCACCACCTCCCTGGGCAGCCTGTTCCAATGCCTCACAACCCTTTCAGTAAAGAAGCTCTTCCTAACATCTGACCTAAAACTCCCCTGGCGCAACTTTAGCCCATTCCCCCTCGTCCTGTCACCAGGCACGTGGGAGAACAGGCCAACCCCCACCTCTCTACAGCCTCCTTTAAGGTATCTGTAGAGAGCGATAAGGTCGCCCCTGAGCCTCCTCTTCTCCAGGCTGAACAAGCCCAGCTCCCTCAGCCGCTCCTCGTAGGACTTGTTCTCCAGGCCCCTCACCAGCTTCGTCGCCCTTCTTTGGACCCGCTCAAGCACCTCGATGTCCTTCTTGTAGCGAGGGGCCCAAAACTGAACACGGTACTCGAGGTGCAGCCTCACCAGAGCCGAGTACAGGGGGACGATCACCTCCCTAGCCCTGCTGGTCACACTGTTTCTGATACAAGCCAGGATGCCGTTGGCCTTCTTGGCCACCTGAGCACACTGCTGGCTCATATTCAGCCGACTGTCCACTATCACTCCCAGGTCCTTCTCCGCCTGGCAGCTCTCCAACCACTCATCTCCCAGCCTGTAGCTCTGCTTGGGATTATTACGCCCCAGGTGCAGGACCCGGCACTTGGCCTTGTTAAACTTCATGCAGTTGACCCCAGCCCATCGGTGCAGCCTATCCAGATCCTCCTGCAGAGCCTTCCTACCCTCGAGCAGATCGACACTCGCACCTAACTTGGTGTCATCTGCAAACTTACTGAGGGTGCACTCGATCCCCTCGTCCAGATCATCGATGAAGATGTTAAGGAGGACTGGTCCCAGTACCGAGCCCTGGGGGACTCCACTAGTGACCGGCCTCCAACTGGATTTGACTCCATTCACCACAACTCTCTGGGCCCGGCCATCCAGCCAGCTCTTAAGCCAATGAAGTGTGCGCCAGTCCAAGCCATGAGCAGCCAGTTTCCTGAGGAGAATGCTGTGGGGGACGGTGTCAAATGCCTTACTGAAGTCAAGGTAGACCACGTCCACAGGCTTTCCCTCATCCACTAAGTGTGTCACCTTGTCATAGAAGGAGATCAGGTTCGTCAAGCAGGACCTGCCTTCCATAAACCCATGCTGACTGGGCCTGATCGCCTGCTTGCCCTTCAAGTGCCGCATGATGACTCCCAAGAGGATCTGCTCTCCCAAGAGGATCTTTTGGTTATGTTCACCAGTTGGGATGTAATAGAGTGGAAAAAAAATAACAATAATTTGGAAGCCAAGGTAATGCTTTATACATAGAATTAATTAGTTTTATTTCTCAATCAACAGCTCTTTCTGACTCTCTTTACATTTGGTTAGACTTTCACGTACGCTTATTGAAGAGTTTTGAACAGCACTGAGAAAGTCCCAGAAAGCAAGGTTCTGTAAGCTAAACTACAATTGTATCTTAAAGTTTTATTTTAGGTTCCAACCAGAAGCTGAGTTTAAGTGACCAGAGAGGCACAGTAAAAGGCGAGGCTAGTCTACTCATCAGCCTAAGTACCCCGCAAATTTAGAAAATTGTGTAGAGGTTGCTCAGAAATGCTGAAAGAACAGCTATTCCCAATGTCACCACAGTCCACAGTCAGTGAAACTTTTCCCAGATGTCTCTTACACCTATATTTAGTAAATAAAGGAGTAGGTCTTCTGTGCTACTAGAACAGAAAAAGTCAGTGTTACAGAAAATTGATCCAGATACTTTGGACTCTCCACAGCACACAGTCCATATTCTGGGCTACAGAGGCAGTAATCATAATATGTTTGTTCGTCTTACAGGAAATTCTCTACCTGTACCCAGTTTTGTAAACTGGTTTACCTCGATGAATGTCAGCAAAGTAAAGCTATTTCAACGATGCCTCTGTCTGTAACTAATATCTACATGGTTAGAGGCAGAGTCCCCATTTCCTCAAACCCCAAATGTACATATTGTCTTGTCACTAAAAACAAAGGAAGCCTCCTCTGAAATTCGGATAGAAGCTGTTCTCCATCTCATACACAGCAGTGAAGAACAGATAATAGTTGGGGTGATCACAGGAGACCATGAAACAGAAGCAGGTTTTCTGTGCAGTGCAACAGCCCAAAAGGAGATAGAAATTGTGTGATCCTTGGCTCAATCTGTCCAAATATATATTACACTGAAAGCAGCCTGAAATCCATCTTTGAATAAGCTGAAGTTTGTGATCTTGGAAAGCATTTGTTCACATCACATATGTTACTGTGGCAACAACAAAAAGTGGTTGAAACTGAGACATTTTGCAGAAAAGAATCCAAGATTAAATTCAATTGAAAAGTGAGAAAGAGATTTTGAAACCAGAAATATAATCCTTCCTTCTTCTCTGTATATTACATGTTGCCTGAGAAAAAGAAAGTAGACGGTTCCTGGAAGTATATTAATTTTGCCCAAGTAATTTTGAACAGTGTCATCTTAGTAGAACATATTTTTTCATTATTTTATTCAAATATATTTTCCTTGATTGATATATTTCCTTGAAGTTTGTCCGGAATTTCAAGTCTCATCTAGAAGGAAAAGAACCATGACCAGTAAAAAACTTAATGAAATTCTTCCTGCAGCTAACTTGTGTGGGGACAAAGACCCTTTGTAACCACTGTTTCTCATTTTTACAATTTAAAAAAACAAAACAAAAAAAACCACACACATCAAAAAATGAACTGTTTTCAGATCATGAATCAAAACTTTTCATTTACAACCAATGGAAACAACAGATTTTTCACACCAAAGATTTCAGGAAGAAAAATAACTTCCCAGTTTGCAAACATTACTAATGTATAAACTGCAAGTGAAAAGACTTATTTGCATGCTTAACTTAATCATGTGAATAGGCCTGTTCAGTATGTGCATGTGTGTTTGCAGAATGGAAGCCCAAAAGACCAATCTTAGTCCCAGGAGAATTAGGAAAGGCTTTACCAATTATTTCAGTAGAACAAGATCATGACATTACATATGAATGAGAATTGATGGCTTAGAGACATGATTGTTTTCAGAGCAACTGTTTTGTACCCTGCCAATTTGTCCAGCTCCCCAAGGTCTGTTATTTAGTCCCATGATTTCCTATCTTCACTGGGAAAGATACACACTGCTTCACCCTTACAAGAAGCTGTGAAATTAGCCATTTAGTTTAGGAAGCAATTCTTGGAAAAAGATTAAGTTTTAAAATTCTTGAGAATAACTCTTAATATTAAACCAGAATGGGTCAAGAAACAAAGTGAGATAAATTTACAGTTGACCACTGAATTGTCCTGAATCAATCAATAAGTATAGTCTTTGGGATGATCCCCTTCCCAAAGTATGATTTAATATTTAACTTTAAATGATATTTAATTAACAACGTGTGTGTAAAAAAAAAAAAAAAAAAAAAAAAAAAAAAGATTTAATGAAATATAGCATGTGGTTCCTTTTTTTTTTTTTTTTTTTTTTTTTAAATTTCAGAAGAGAGAGTTATAATTAATTTAAATTTGCAGTAAGAAATTCTCTAGTTGAAATTCTAAATGGCACTCTTCAGCTGCTTTGCTTAGCTCAGTATTCACCATCCTTTCTCGTGTCCTCCTGTTGGTTCCTTTTCCTATCCCAGAAAAAATAAATAAATAAATAAAGGGGGGGAAGAGAAGGGAAGGGAAGGGAAAAGGACAGAAGTCTGCAGCAAAAAATGACCACGTAATTGTATAATCATACTGAACTTCGGCTAAGTTTTCAGGAAAATGATTTGCAGATGCCAAACTTTCCTTTTGATATGTAACTGTATTTTCAGGTGCTTATAGTTTGTTTTACCACCTAGGATAATGTCACACCATTGCATTTCAAGATCCATTATTTTGCTACCTTAAGTCCTTTGCCATTTAAGTTATCATAGTGGTTACATAATGATAAGCCTGTTGATCCTCAGTTCAGAGGAAATGACTCTTTTCCTTTGAAAAACACCAGAAGGCTGAAAGGCTATGATAGTGCTTATGGCCAAGAGTGAAGACCACTTTTTTTTTTTTTTTTTTTTTTTTTAAAAAAAAAAAAAAAGTTTTTCTTAAAATAGCCCAATCACATGAAATTTGAGCGTGCTTTGCCATTCTCATAAAATATGCAGTAGGTGTATTCTTAATGACTCATAGAGACAGAAATCTATACTAGGTGCAAAACCAGCCATTAGCCTCCTGTCACACCTTGCTTCTTAAGGGGGTCATGCCAAGGATGTGTTTCTAAATATTCCTTACCTTTTTGTATGTCTTCACTTCATTCCTCGCTTTTGTTTCTCTTTCTGTGCAGCTGCAATAATGGCAGCTTTCACCTTTTCTACTTCTTCATATTGAATTTTCCCTCTTCTTCTTTTAAGCACATCTCCATCTTTTTTCCTCATCCCTGCCATCACTATCCTTTTCTTCATGCTGCCAGCATCTTCCACTATCCCTCCTGCTTGCCATCCTCTTTAGTCCTCTTGCTTGTCTGTCCTTCTGTTGGCAGCAACCCTGGATTCCTCTCTATGCTCTCTCTCACCATTTAGCAGCAAGGCACTGCCACCTGCAGAGAGAAGCTTTGACAGTGACAACTGCATGGGAAATGGGAAACTGAAAAATCTAGCCACTGAAGGAGCAGCAGCTGCATAGATTTTGGAGGGTTGGAGTAGAAATCAGTTTTCCTACATTTTCTTAAATCCACCCTTATTTAATATAAGGTAAAGTCTTGTATTAAAGTTTGCCAGATTCAACATCTAAACAGGATTATCAGATTTAATGTTTAAACAGGATGTAGTAGTGGAACACTTGTGATACAAACTGAAGCCTTGTGATACAAACTGAAGCCTTGTGTTAAAGTTACAAACTTATGTCCAGCTCTGACCAAGGTATGAATGGCTCACTGGACATTAATTTACAATCTGAGAAAGCATAGGTTTATACCCTCCTTGTGTGCTTTTGGATACAACAAGAGGCACTGCTTAATTATGCCTGTCTGATTTACTGTCTAAGCTTCTTCAGAGGATCCAATCAAGCCTTCATCCCCATTTTAGACACTGACTTACCAGTGAAAATCTTCAGTCAGATATATTTACAAAGGGCAGTAAGAAGCACCTCATTTTAAAATCATTTTCTTCTGTCCTTTTGGGGGATTATTGACAATCAGAGGAGCGTTCAACTTTGGGCATTGGAAATCTGTATTAATAAACTAAATGTGCTCTCTGGAACTGAAGTCAACTGCCATGGTATGCCCTGTTCAAGCTACTAAACTTTCTTGATCTTCAGAGTAAGATGGTCATATTTACATCTCATATTGGGAAAATCCTTGCTGACTCCTGAACTTTCCAAGCACTTTTTCTGAAAGTGTTTATTATCCTGGACCAAGACAATGCCAGATCTGTTCCAAAACATATAAAAGTTTATGCAATGGAGTTATAGTCCTGGAAAAATCCTTTGGCTTTTTTAATATACTTGAAGTAGCCTTTTACCATTTAACTGCTTGGAGAAGCAGAAACTGCTTAGGTGCGTGTGTCAGAATCACAGAATTGTAGGGGTTGGAAGGGACCTCGAAAGATCATCGGGTCCAACCCCCCTGCCAAAGCAGGTTCCTCAGAGAAGGCTGCCCAGGTAGGTGTCCAGACAGGCCTTGAATATCTCCAGAGAAGGAGACTCCACAACCTCTCTAGGCAGCCTGTTCCAGTGCTCCGTCACTCCGTGAAGAAGTTCTTTCGCATGTCGGTGCGGAACTTCCTGTGTTCTGTCTTGAACCTTCCTGTGTTCTATCTTGATCTGTGTTGATCTGCTCGAGGGTAGAAAGGCTTTGCAGGAGGATCTTGACAGGCTGGACTGATGGGCTGAGGCCAATGGTATGAAGTTCAACAAGGCCAAGTGCTGGGTCCTGCACCTGGGGCACAACAACCCCAAGCAGAGCTACAGGCTGGGAGGTGAGGGGTTAGAAAGCTGCCTGTCAGAGAAGGACCTGGGAGTTTTGGTTGACAGTCGGCTGAATATGAGCCAGCAGTGTGCTCAGGTGGCCAAGAAGGCCAACAGCATCCTGGCTTGTATAAGAAACAGTGTGGCCTGCAGGTCCAGGGAAGTGATTGTCCCCCTGTACTCGGCTCTGGTGAGGCCACACCTTGAGTACTGTATTCAGTTTTGGGCCCCTCACTACAAGAAGGACATGGAGGTGCTTGAGCGAGTCCAGAGAAGGGCTACGAAGCTGGTGAAGGGTCTGGAGAACAAGTCTTACGAGGAGCGGCTGAGGGAGCTGGGACCATTCAACCTGGAGAAAAGGAGGCTCAGGGGTGACCTTATTGCACTCTGCAGGTACCTGAAAGGAGGCTGTAGCGAGGTGGCGGTTGGTCTATTCTCCTACATGCCTGGTGACAGTATGAGGGGGAATGGGCTATAGTTGTGCCAGGGGAGGTCTAAGTTGGATATTAGGAAGAACTTCTTTACTGAAAGGGTTGTTAGTCACTGGAATAGGCTGCCCAGGGAAGTGGTTGAGTCACCATCCCTGGAGGTCTTGAAAAGACGTTTAGATGTAGAGCTTAGGGACATGGTTTAGTGGAAGATTTGTTAGTGTTAGGTCAGAGGTTGGACTCGGTGATCTTGGAGGTCTCTTCCAACCTAGACGATCCTGTGATTCTGTGAAAAATCAGGTTGCCTCAGAAGTATTTGTTTCAGGCTCTGACTTATTTCCTCTCTGAAGATCTGATGCTCTTCAAAAACTAGTTTGTTCTGCTTTAATGCGCAGAAAGCTCTGCATCCTTTTTCCCACCGTGGTTCCTGTATACTAGCACCTTGATTTTGATTCTGAGACAGGGAGCACATCACCTGTTAAAGTCCTACAAAGAATGATAACCCTTCCCGCCCCTTCCATCCTGTGCTTTTACAAATTAAGTGCATCACAGATGCCAGCTACTACAGCAAAAGAGTTTGTTTAAATAGGTGGCCAGGGTGTCTTCTGTACTGTGAACAACTGCTTTGCCACATTGCAGCCTAGAAATGGACTCATGGCTGACTTTCCCTCAATCGCATCTCTGAGAACTGATCAGTCGCATCAGGTCATGGAAGTATTTCATGAGGAGGTAGGAGAGCAGATATTGCCAATGATGGACAATTAATGGACAGGGCAGCACTGTCTATTAATGACAACACTGAAGAAACAGCCAGGTATGTCTCCTCTTTCCCAAACAGTGGATGTCAGAGTATAACACTTGTACAGGTAAAAGAAGATAACTTTATCAACTGAGTTTACAAATATTTCATAGTAGACTTTAACTAAAAAAAAAAAAAAAAAAAAAAAAAAAAAAAA
>NC_048895.1:100740700-100747473 GCF_011077185.1 Oxyura jamaicensis
AATTTAAAAAAAAAAAAAAAAAAAAAAAAAAAAAAAAACAGGCAAACACACACACACACACAAAAAGCACATATTGGTATTTGTCATATTTAAGAAACTCACCAACATTTGCCAAAATCTACATATTTTTTAATTGTCTTTGGATTGCTTAAGAATATGAAAAACTATTTGCTGTAACACATTTATTGCTGTAACTCAACTGAGTTTAAATTCAGTTTCACCTACATCTTGCTTGTGAGAAATTCTCCAAGTTAAAATTATTTTGACTGACAAGAAGGTCACAAATAGAAATAGTAGAATTCCCTGGAACTTAAACAGATACAAGTACAAAATTTAGACTGCTTCCTTAATGGAACTAAGTTACTCCAGCTGACAAGGTAGCATCCTGCAGGGACCCTTGCAATTTCAGGAAACGTGAAGTTAGTCCTGAAATTATCATTTAAGGAGAAGAGAAAATGTTTATAAAATAGGCTTTTAGAAAGAGGAAAAAAAAAAAAAAGAACAAAAAAAAAGAAACAGATGCCGAAGAACATTCAAACATTCACTTGACTACAGAGCTGAGAAAAAAGATGGGGAAAGGAATCTGTCTCTCTGTCTGTTTTTTTTTTTTATTTTATTTTTTTTTATTTTTTATTTTTTATTTTATTTTGTTTTGTTTTTGCTTTCACTGCAAAACTGACCCAGCAGTACATTAATTCATAGCATTTTTACTGCTCAGTGGGAACTCTACAATATGTATGCACAGTGTCTTTTTCTTGCTCTCATTCTCCAGACAAGCAAAGGCTGAAGCAATGTATAAATGCATACATGGCAGGAAGCCAGGCCAGAGTCATTTACTGTGTTCTGGAAAAAAGAAGCATTGTGTAACGTCTGATCAAGAATTATGCAGCTGTTGAAGATAAGAATATTTCTCTTTCAAAACATGAGAAATGGCTATTAGGTACCGGAAGCTAGGTGACCTAACCTGTCCATCAGTGAAGAGACTGTCTGGAGACCAGACAAACCCCCATTCCACTCTTCTTGTTGTGCTGTCCCATGAGTTCACTTGACTGGTTGACCTCAGATTGTCTCCTCTATTGTCATCATGCTGCAGTTCAGTTCTTACTCATTTGAGTAATCTGATTTATCTGAGTAGCAAGCTGACACAATGTGTTCCCTTACAGGTGCATTGCTATGAACTGGGAGCAAGACCACGGAGGCTGGAAGGTTAGTATCAATATATAAGCAACATAAGCTAAAACAGACTCAAACAAGAGCAAAAAAAAATGGCCAGCTTTTTAAATTTATACCAAATGACAGATTAATAGAGTAAATTATAAACTATGTTGCTTATATATTGATAAGACAAAGGCTCCCTTTTCTTCCACTATTCCGCATACTGAGACTGGAGCCTCCACAGTATGAATAATTATATGTCTATTATAGGGAACTTTTTTTTTTTTTTTAAAAAAAAAAAAAAAAAAGCATGAAAAACAACATCGTCAGCAAAGCATAAATATATCTTTTAAGAAAGACAGCTTACCCACCCAAACTTTAGTAATGACAGAGGGGAAGAGGTCAGTTGCTAGAACAATAGTGAACATGTATCACCAAACCTACCATATCTAATACAGTTCTGGCATATGCTGATTGTATTTTCTTTCATTCTTTTCCTTCATGTTCAGTGCTTTGGGGGTTTTCATCTCAGAGTTTCACTGCTATCTGTGTGTGGATGATACAGGATCTTTCCATATGCTCAGAATAACTTAAATAAACTCTTCAGCCATTTGAAATGTGGGTGTTACTGTTTAAGAAAAAAAAAAAAAAAAAAAAAGATGGAAGGGAAATGACAGATGTTTTTACTCAGCAGTGTGCTCCCATGATTTTAATAAAGATTTTTGATATATAAATAGTGCTTGCAATGTTAAATATTTTTCATGTGGTATTCAGCTGTAGCTTTGTTGTTCTTTTCAGAATGAAATTCAGCTGGAAAAAAATATATGATACAGTATTAATATACATGTATATGTGCCTTTATGATTCTATAAAAGTATATGGTTCTTTAAGATTAAAATAAAACCAGAGTAGGAGTTAAATAGCATTAAAATATTAGAATCTGAGTGTGTAAGCAACTGTTTGCAAATATCCTTACAGACTCCATATGGTTCCAGCAGTCAGATCACCCCACAAGTCTGAGTCAGAAAAATTAGATTCTGTGTAGAGAGGTAGTACACGTCTAACCATAACGTTAGTCCCATTCAAGCCACACATAATCAGGTGTGTATTTAAATGTACATCCTGAGAATGATGTCTCTGTACAAGAAGGTTGGATATAGTCACAAAAATTGGGGTAGATTTACAGTTTACAAAAAAATTTACTGGAAAGATGTTGTTTTCCTTAGTCCTAAATATATGATATTTAAAAATGGGTCTAAGGGCTGGAAAACTGAGATGTTTTAAACCAATGCTCACAGAAATCAACATGCGTTTTCTCACTTTATCAGTTAATCATAGAATGGTTTGGGTTGGAAGGGACCTTTGAAGATCACCTAGTTCCAACTCTCGTTCCAACACCTTCCACTAGACCAGGTTGATCAAAGCCCCATTGTAAATAGTTTCTACCTTATATCTAATCAAAACCTACCCTCTTCTAGTTTAAAACCACTACCCCTTGTTCTATTACTACATTCCCTGATAAAGTGTCCCTTCCGTCTTTCTTGTAGGCCCCTTTTAAGTACTGGACAGATGTTGTAAGACAGAGCCTTCTCTATGTCAAATAACTCCAACTTTCTTAGCCTGTCTTCATATGAGAGGTGCTCCAGCCGTCATGTTCCTCCTCTGGACCCACTCTAACAGGTTTATGTCTTTCTTATACTAGGGACCCCAGAGCTGAACTCTTGGTGGATCCTCATGAGAATGGAGTAGAGGGGGAGTTCCTTGAACTTTGATATCAAGGCTGAAGATCCTGATTTAGCAGAGCCATTGGGCACAGACTTAAGACCATCCTTCTTCAACAAAAAGAAAAAAAAAAAAAAAAAAAGGGTCACATTTAAGTCTAAACACATACTGAAAGTGCGTTGCTCAGTGAAATCTTATTAACTTCCAACTGCCTACAGACATGCCATCATGATAGCTCCCAATGAGCATGGGTGAACAAGGCTTACTGCAGCAGAGCAGAGGACTCACCAAACATAGAGAAGACAAGGTTTAATCTCCAGGCCCCAAGTCTTCCTCCAAATAGTATCTTCTCTACCTCTGGGCATGTCGCTAGGCATTAACTGAGTACTACACCCTTGCTAATTTTACTTAAGGTGGAGTCCATGGCTTTTTATGCATTCTTAACCCTGTGTGCTCCCAGAAGAGGTAGTCCAGCCCACTCCACTTTGCTGTGGCTGCAGGTCCCCATCACTTGCCTTTCACCTGTGCTGGGATACATGTTATCTGCACAGCGAGCTGGAGGAAGGATTCAATCTGATGACAAACGATCTCTATTTTTTTTTTTTTCTTTGTTGTGATGATTTTAACTGGGTAATTTCTTTCAGGTGTTTTGCCATGCAGCCAAGCTAACTTCAAGACAGGTGAAAAGGGAGTGTTTTGCTTTAGTTTAAAGATGGCAAAGGGGAATGTCTGAACTATTCTTTCAGCCATATCATTGCTGCAAAAGCCAGCCCACAGACTTTCAGTATGGTACGTTAACTTTGGTGCAGCATGTGGCTATAACTGTGTCTGGACCAAAAATTTAGATGCAGACGCCTACATTGGTGCATTTTTCCATCATATTTCCAGTTCTGATATTAAAATGGGAAGACTGAGCTCAGTTCTGTCTGTACCTGCTAATGTACACCTACACATAACTTCTGTGCATCTGCTCTTTGTCTGGTAAATTGGGGAAAACAGTTTCCCTGCCTTATATGATAGGGAAACATATTCTGAGGGAAATTGCTTTCACAGCTTGTAAGGCTTTCAAACACTGAAGTTAGAAGCACCAGTAAAGCTGCTTGGATAACTACGTGAAAAATATGAATATGGTTCCCAATTAGAAAATAATGAAGATAATGAGAAGGGGGTATTTACATTTTAGTATCCTGCTCTGCAATTTCACTTTAAGACTGTGCATATTTTAAAGTGATTCATTTCTGCATGGGTCTCTGTCTTGTTTTCATATGGTGAACTGGTTTTAATCCTTCATCAGAGAATGCTGTAAAAGTATTGAATACACACACAGCCAGAATGGCTTAGGGAATTTGATCTTTCAACAGTTTTGTATAGTAACATGATTTAACATGAATTTATTTTAGGGTTGCTGATGCAACACGTAGTATATATAAAGACTGCTAAGGAGTCCTAGTCTAAATAAAATTCAATCACAAAATAAAAAATAAACACTACTACTATTCATGTTCAATTTGTGGACTGCTGTATCCAGTACATTGCCAAAGGTTCTGATTTATGCTGGGAATATCGAATGGACCTTTATTCTCCATACTTACATGCTTTTGTGAATATTTATTTAAATAATTTAATTTTAGATAGGAGTTTATGTATCTTGAACAACTTTTTACAAAAATGCCACATTCAATATAGGGATCAACGCCATTTTTTTTTATCTACAAATGTGATATTGTTTCTGTTTAGAAAGGAAAACACATTGAAGTCATTATTGGAACCAGATTTCCCAAGTGTTTTTTAAGTAAACTGTATGAGAGACTTTGATCTATTTAGCTGACTGATATCACAGTTCCATGCATATGTCCTTCCCAATTCTATTGAAAGCCCATTACTGTTTCAGATCGTATGTTGCATTGCCAATGGGTTTTGTTGCTAGAAATTAAGGCCAATAGCAAAGGGTCTGGAAGCTAAAATATGTATATATATAAATAAAAAAGCTATCTAACATTAACTGAAATATTTTACACTCATAAAAGCAAAAAGTAATATTTTTCATTTCCTTTTTGTCTGGCCTATGAATAGGACTATTGTTTATTTTAGATGAGTGAGGTTGGTGATCATCATCCTTAGAAAATATCATATTTTTGAATCCAAGCTTTTGAAATCTATACTCTAAATTATCAGTTTTAGTCTGTGACTGAGAAGCAATCTCCAGCTACTGTATATGTTACCTCTATGTGCATGGAAGGCTGGTGCAACATTTAGCCTTGTGATTTATCATTTGTGCGCAATATCATGTCATGAAACACTCACCAACCTCCTGAATAGAGTCAGAACAATATCTACCATAATGAAGTACAGTTCCAGTGGGCACCAAATTACATCTTAGATATTTTGCTACTTGTCCTTTATCAAGCAAATGTAAAATTGTAGTGGGGATACTGACAGATTCTATAATTCATCTGTCTGCTGCTTTATCACAGCTCTCAGTAGGTCTCTAATGAATATTTCTGTATGCATGTTTCTGACTGATAATCAAACTAAGAACAAGTCCTAATTGGGTTTTCCAGTGCACAGAAAAGTGCCTATATTACATTGGCAGATATCCCAACCAGTGTTAAATTAAAAGTACAGACATAACAGACTTTTCTTTACTTTTTTTTTTTTTTCAAATAAGTTTTTTTTTTCTTTTTTTTCATTTTATTTTAAGTTGTGAATGTGGATGGAGAACAGGATAGCACAAACAAGCACTTTTGCTTAAAGCTACATATTGCCCTAGGAAAAAAAAAAAATGTAGAGAAGGGGTATGTTGCATCCAATTAAAGTACATAAAACTGTGCCTTTGGGCTTGATTCTCTATAGATTCACACCAAAACAAACTGAAATTTCTTTAGTAAAAATGGTGAAAATAGGATGAACGCTTACATCTTTATCAGACAACTAGTGTAATAATAACTAGTATTCAGGACCCAAATCTGCACACCATTCCTACTCAGGGAATTTTAATGTCATTAAGGATTTAAATGTGACTTGAAGGTAGAGTACACCTCTTTGTTAGACATCCACAACATTAAAGCCAATGGAAACTATCTCTACATGAAGACATGAAGACAAGCTAACCAGTTTCTCTACATATAGACTGAGCAACGCCTTTTAACCTGCAGTGGGGAATTAGATGAGTGACACAAGAAAAATCCACCATGTATTTTCCTAGAGATTATCAAAAATAAGATATCAGTATGTAAGAAGGCAAATTATGGTTATATAGTGCGTGGTTATATATTTCTCCTTAATCACCCGGTACAAGGGACATGATCAAGTTATGTCTGTGGTGTCCATGATATCTATACAGCAGGTAATGGTTAGACTTACATATTTCATGGATGTTAGTCCAGAATCTGTGTTCTACTGCATGCATTGAAGCAGGACTATTGTATATGGCTCCTGTTGCTTTAACTTGATTTTCTACCAGTAAAATAAATTACAATTCAACAGGTTCTATTTACTAGAATCATCAGTGAAGGATTTCTCAGTATATTAGACTTTCTTCTCAGTAGTTTATGGAGTCTAGTTTGCTGTGATTTAAAATATATGTTAAAAAAATGTTAATCAAAGATGCTGAAGAGGGATCCAGTCAACATAAACAATTGGACAGTGTATGGTGAAACTATTTCATAAGTAGGGGTAAAGTGTTTTTGTTGTTGTTGTTGTTGTTGTTGTTTTGTTTTAAGAAGAGACTTGAAAAATCTATGGACACTTACAGCTCTAAATTAACTAGAGACATAGAATAAGTATCACCAAGAATAATATTAGGTACTGTTATTCAGACTACAGTAATAATAAAACAGTAATCACAGAATCACAGAATCACAGAATTTCTAGGTTGGAAGAGACCTCAAGATCAT
>NC_048895.1:100757473-100761171 GCF_011077185.1 Oxyura jamaicensis
TATAAACCCTCTTTTTTCTCCTAAGCTCGAGCCACAGCTCTCTGTTCATCCAGGCCGGTCTTCTTCCACGCCGGCTTGTCTTTGGGCACATGGGGACAGACCGCTCCTGAGCCATTAAGAATTCTTTCTTGAAGAGCGCCCAGCCCTCCTGGGCTCCTCTGTCTTTCAGAACCGCCTCCCAAGGGACTCTGCCAACCAGTGTCTTGAACAGCCCAAAGTCAGCCCTCTGGAAGTCCAAGACAGCAGTTTTACTGATCCCCTTCCTGACTTCGCCAAGTATCGAGAACTACCATTTTGTGGTCACTCTGCCCAAGACAGCCCCCGACCAGCACGTCTCCCACCAGTCCTTCTCTGTTAGTGAAGAGAAGGTCTAGCGGGGCACCTCCCCTGCTAGGCTCGCCAACCAGCTGTGTCAGGAAGTTATCTTCCACGCTCTCCAGAAACCTCCTGGACTGCTTTCTCTGGGCTGTGCTGTGTTTCCAGGATAATGTTTTAAATATCACAGTAAAAAAGTTTAAATATCACAGCAATATGTTTTACAGTAAAATTGCTTTAAAAGAAAATGCACTTAAATTTTATTAAGAAATACTAAACGTTATCAGACATATAACCAGCTAGTGTAACTAGCAATTCTTTATTGATTTCATAAGGATATAATCAAGTGAAACCATTGATTGTGAAGGAAAGCATCTGAGGACGGCAGTCTTACATACTTAGACACTGTTATACTGTTATACAAAATCTTTAACTACATTACAACTTTTCTGTTTGTACTTAGTCTAAGGCAACAAAAATACTTCAAAATCTTTCAGTGACTGAGTTATAACAATATCACAGAATCATAGATTCACAGAATCATAGAATCACAGAATCACAGAATGGTTTGGGTTGGAATTTTGTATTAAAACTTTATTCTGTTTTAGCAAAATACCTGGTTCTGAGGAATTCATCTCTATCATACATTTTCTATTGTTTTGTCCACTCTAATTTTAAAATTATAAAGGCTTTGTTTTAAAAGTCTTAAGAAACAGGAATTACACAGTTTTCTTGGAAACTTGTCACAATGCTGTGAAGAAGAGGGGAAGTACTTTCATCTTCAGTAACAGTAGCATGCATCCTTGAACCATCTGAGAATGAGCTTAAGGAAAGAGAATTCAGAAAACACTTGTGAGAGGATATTACCAACTGTATATATTTGTTGTTGTTGTTCTAGAGTCACTTTTAATTCATCATTTGATGGAAAGCTTACACTGAAATCTGATATCCTCTATCACTGACACCTAAAGAATATCTGTATTACATGTTGATATCTTACAAAAAGATTGTTCTAAGTAAATAACTTACCCATTCATTAAGTTTTATTCATGAGTAATGATGACAGCCATTTCTGATGGTCAACAGCAAGTAGCTTGTGGTAGAGAATAAATGTTATGTACATAAAATGATGAAACATTTCTTGGCTTTGGTTGAGGTAAATTTCCAGATGAATTGGAATTGAGGTGTCCTCATTCAGGTCAAGCAGAAACAACCTGTTAATTACATAAGAAGCTAGAACTGCTGTGGTCAGATGATAGATTAAGGGTCAAACTAAAGCTGAATTCAACAATGAGATTAAATTTTTCCTGAATTTGACCATTGCGTCAATGAAAAAGACTGTCAAAATATCTTCTATGCGTGACTAGGCAATTCCAGGTATTCAGGAATAACAGTGTTTTGCACTTAACTGCAGACTGCAATAGATTTCAGATCTCCTCCATCCACTAATCAGACATTTGAAATGAATATAAAAGTTGGCATAAACTATTAAATTATTGTAATTGATAATTTCATCATTTCCTTAAAAGATTTCCCATGGTTTCTGGTACAATCTTGCAATTTGTATAACACTTAAAGTTTTCTGTCTCTAAGGAACTGAATCCTTCTATAGGTTTTGAACATTCAGGCTGGTGACAATATAAAATGTGTGACTATTTAGATAGAAAAGGAAGAAAAAAATTCTCTCATTAGAAAATATAACACAGCTGAGAGAAAAAAGCAGATACTGTTCGCATGTAAGCATGTGTTGATGCACACATCCCCACCTATTTGATGAAGAAAGACTGATACAAAATCATGACACCATCAAACATAAGAATATAACTTGTAGGGTCTGTGACTTCCTAATCATTTAGTGTTTGTGAAGTACAAAAAGGGGGTAAAATATCTTTACTGAGTCCACCTTGAAAGCTAATATTTCTCAGGCCACAGTTAAATGGACTGCAAATATGCACAGGTGTGTAACACATGAATAGGGTTGACTGAGCTAGTAAAAGGTGTGATGGGAGTATTGTATGCATGTTACTGTTAGCCCAAGCTAAGGAATGTCAACAATATACAAGATATTGCAGAGGCTGCAAGTTAGTAAAGAGCTACAAGGTAGCCTTGTATTAAAGAACAGCTTTATCTTTTTTTTTTTTTTTTTTTTTTTCCTTACTATAGTGTCAATATTCATTTGCATATCATCTGTATCAATTAAGTACTAAATTATCTTTATCTATTGATAGTGGAAACAAAAACCTTAGCATCAAAGAAAGGGACTGCTTCTTGAAGATTTAATTCTTGAGAAAAAATAAAAATAAAAGAAAGAGCTCTTTTGCATTGTAATCAGAAATGTGCACTGAAATGGATGAACAGTCTTTTAAAAATTAGCAATGTGACCCACTCCAAAATAAGGATTAGCAGAATTAAACTCAGTGTAATGATATGTGATTATACACATGAATAGTAGCAAATGAAAGAGTTCTTATGTATAAAGTTACTCACCTGATTAACAGTTGACGGTAAGTTTTAATTTCAAACCTGGCTTTAACCCTTCCATAGATCTCAACTTCTGTTCTGCCTGAAATTGCAGATGTGATGTAATTAGTGAATTAGCTACTCAATAAGCTTTGAATTTTATAACAATATCTTTTCATGTTATTTTTATTTAAATAATTGTATTCACCTCTTGATGAGCTATGTCCCCAAAACCACAGAAATTAATGTAAATATTTATTTAAAGGGAAATGCAAACAGTTCCCTTTAAAAGACTTTTGTTTCTCTCTTCTTATTTTGACCTGCTTAACCTTCAAAATATGGAAGCTGGTTATGTGACTAGGATACCTGACCGAAACCTGAAAGAACTGCATTTCTTCTCCTGATATGCCCATGCTGCTTGCGTGACCATGGACACTTTTTTTATTATCTCTGAGTGTCCATTCTCCACCTGAGAAATCCAAACAGCAGGTTCTCTCCCACTTTCTTCTCTCTGTTTTGTTGTTCTTGTTGTTTTTCTTTTTGCCTACATGAGGTGCAAGCTACTTTTTGGAAAATTTCAATAAAGAAAGAGTAGCTGGTCAGAGTTTGCGAAATTGAGTAGAACAGTCCATAAAAATACAAAACAAAACTAGATAGGATCACCTACTCTGCATACTTCATTAAATTCAGACCACAAGATGTAGGTATGCTTTTGACAGACTAAGCTGAATTCCAACAGTACTTGAGAAGAGAGAATGTCCTCTTGTCCTTTCAGCCTCCAAATAAAACTCTCTGCGCCAAGGGTAAAGAGAAGGGGGTGTTTTCTTTCCCTGTAAACAAATGGAAAAGGTTTTGATATAATAGAAGAACTACCTGCTTTTCTTTTCTTTTCTTTTCTTTTCTTTTCTTTTCTTTTCTTTTCT
>NC_048895.1:100761181-100818435 GCF_011077185.1 Oxyura jamaicensis
TTCTTTTCTTTTCTTTTCTTTTCTTTTCTTTTCTTTTCTTTTCTTTTTTTACTTTTTATTTAATGAATAAGGAGAATGTTGAATAAGTCAATAAAACCTTTGCGGAGTAAGCACTAAGCAGTACCAGTTCATCAACCCCTTTCCAGTGTTGAATTCAGCTTGAAGAAATATTTTTTATTAAAAAAAAAAAAAAAAGCTCAAATTAATAGTAACAGTAAAAATACTTTGTGTTCGTGTTGTCCCAAGACTGTATGAAATCATAAATACTTTAACAACTAGAGATTAAGTTTTCTTTTAATTTTTCTACCCCCTTGGGGGCATTAACCAACCAGATACACAACAGTTCATATCTCAAGCTTAAATTTTAACTCTAGATAGGGGCCTCAAGACACCGTTATAATAGAAATAAAAACAAAACAAAACAAAACAAGGGTGATAAATAATGCTGCTGAGGTTTCTTCTGTTTCAAATTTTCCTCTCCACTTTTTCAGAATTTGGTAAGTCTGCTTTGTATTCTTCTATATTTTTTTTCCTCTGATCATGTTAACTTTATTTATGTTTACTCTACCCAAACTTTCCTCTTCTATGGAAAGAGACTTCCTTTGTTCCAAATAGTTGAAAATGCTTTGTCTTTTGGATGATAGCAAAACAGCCAGGCTGGGATGGGCTGCTTGGCTCTGGAAAGAAAGGTATTACAGAAAGAGCAATTTAAAGTTAGCAAGGAATTAATCCTCTCCTTTCTTTGCTTTCCTTATATTTCTTTCTCAAAAAATCACTGATTTAGTTGACAAGGAATCTAAATGTGTTTCCTTCTTTGATTTATACCTACTACTAGTCAACACCTTTTATTCAACATCAAAAAATATCAGTTCACTCAATTTTTAAACTATTCTGCACTTGTGTTTTCAAAGTCTCTGTTGATGAAATAGAAGTTCAGGTGGGATCCCACCATCCCTTTTTGTGTATTTGTATTGTGTTTACATGACAATCATTTTGGTAACAGGCGGGCTGCAGAGATGGCCTCTGTGAGAAGAGCCCAGAAGTTGCCCCATATCAGATCAGTGCCAGCTCCAGCTGGCTCCAAAAGGACGTGCCACTGGCCAGAGCTGAGCCAGAGAGAGATGCTGGGTGGGCCTCTGGGAGAGCAGACTGAAGTAAGGGAAAAACAACAACAACAACAACAACAATGATGATGCATAACTGCAGCTGGGAGAGAAGAGTGGGAAAAAGGGAGAGAAGCAGCCCTGCCATCCCTGAGGTCAGTGCAGCTGGAGGACAGGAGGTACTCCAGGCACGCAGCAGAAGTTCCCCTGTGGCCTGTGGAGTTCCCTGGTGGAGCAGGCTGTCCCCCTGCAGCCCATGGGTCCCACATGGAGCAGATCTCCACGCTGCAGCCCAGGGAGGAGCCCCCGGTGGAGCAGGTGGATGTGGCCTGGAGGAGGCTGCGGCCCATGGAGAGCCCCCACAGGAGCAGGCCACGGGCTGGAGCTACAGCCCATGGAGAGGAGCCCACACAGGAGCAGGGGGCCTGGGGGGAGCTGCTGCCCGTGGGGGTCCTGTGCTGGAGCATTTTGCTCCTGGGGGATGGACCCCGTGGTATGGAGCCATGTGGGAGCAGTTCTTGAAGAGCTGCTGCCTGTGGGCAGCCCCCACAGGCTCAGTTTGGGAAGGACAACATCCCGTGGGAGGGACCCCACGTGGAGCAGGGACAGAGAGTGACAGTGAAGGTGTGGCAGAGACGAAGCATCATGGACAGACCACAGCACCCATTAACCGTTTTCCTGTACTGCTTGGGGATGGACATAGATGGGGGTTGATGGGGGGTTGATGGGGGGAAGGTGGTTTTGGTTTACTTTTAGTTCTTAATGTTCTAGACTGCCAGTGATACATAATAAAATATATTATTCTTCCTTCTACTGAGTCTGTTTTGCTCATGATGATAATTAATGAGCAAACTCCCTGTCCTTATCTCAATCCTTGAGCCCTTTTCTATCATATTTTCTCCCCGTTACGTTGAGGAGGGTGAATGAGAGGACAGCTATGGTGGAGTTGAGCTGCCAAGCAGGGTAAAAACACCACAGTATTCTCCCTCAACTCCTTATAGAACATTAATATTACATCTCATATCTGCACTTTTGATACTGATGTAACCCATGTGGTATCAAAAAACAAATACACATCTGACCAGATTATCAGTGTTTCAGTTTGTGGTCAAAGGATTGAACCATTCAAGGTGTAATTTGGTGCAGAATTCTGTCAAGGTGTGGTCACTGTTGGCTGCATTTAGGTTGATTGCTCCACAGTGGGTACCCATAATTTGAGGTATTTCCTTGGAGACTGCAAAAGCAGGTTTAGGTTGAGAGTGGGTGAACCTAGAGAAGAACAGAGGTTCCTAACACCCCAAATGATGTGGAAATGAGAATAATAAAAGCCCTTCAGAGACCACTTTGGGTCTTGTCTATCTGAGATTGGGAAGGGTGATATGATTCATCTTTCACATAAATTAAATATAATCTAAAGGTAATGAATAGGATCAGACTCACCAGAAAGAGCAGGCTGAGTCTTGGATTTATTTTAGTGTGTTTTGTTCTGAACCCAGAGTCTGTACATTTCTGCAAGAAAGATTTCTGTAATTAAAAAGCTAACAGCTGGGTTAAATTGGTTGTTATGAACAAAGTGTCTTGAAAGTTCATCTCAGAACAAAGGTTTAATGTAAACTGTCTTTAAGGTTGAATATCCTGCTAAAACATGTTTGAAGTAATTAATAAATAAACAAAATCTTGGCTTCAAAAAACTGAAAGTAAGGGTTAATAGAGAAAAATGATGCCTTTGTAGATATGATACTTCCCCCTTATATGTTGTGAATAATTGACAACCATGGGGGGCTTTGAGGGGCATTGGGGGGCTTTTTTTTTTTTTTTTTTTTTTTTGTTTTTCAATTTATTTATTTATTTTTAAGAGGAAAGAAAAGATTTGAGTTGGCTCTGGTCCCATTGCCATGAGGTGGCTGGAGCTCAGCCATCTGTCACAGCTGCTGCTCACCTATGCTACTACTTTAATTGACAATAGACCCAGTGCCCTTCAATAATTGGGGCTCCAGCACAAGTAGGAAGGTAATGGCACCCTTTTAGCATCCTACAGTCCCCATCTGTGCACCAGCCCTGCCTGCCCCCTCAGCATGATAGGACCTGGAGGCCATGCTGCCGGCTTCCCAGGTGAGCAGGCCTCAGGGAAGCCATGACCACAGTGAAATTAAAAACCTCCCCAAACTCACTGGAAGATCTTAATCCCGTTTCCAGGGTACACATACAACATCTGCCATTCAGCCCTTGTTTTTATATTAAAAGAAAAACAAAGAAAAGAAAAAATATATATATTTATGGACTATCCCAGTAAGAGTTTTTTTTTTTTTTTTTTTTTTTTTTTTTTGTTAAATGGCCTCTCAACAGCATTTTTAATTAAATGTTTTACAGTGTTTTTTTTTTTCCCCATCACAAACACCACAGACACCAAAAGCTTTGTTAGAAGTCTTTCTAGGAAGTATTTCTTCAAGGCTTGTACACAGTGGGGGGGCAAAGCCAGATCTCCACTGTCATCAGAAAGATCAGCCCTTCCCTTATGCCATATGTATAACCCTGGTCCCAGAATATTTCATCCAGGTGTTTCTCTGTCCCTACAGGCATTAGCTGGCACAGTATGAACAGCTGATTTGCAAGTTTTGTGTCATTTGATAGTATTCCTATAGCTGCTGCCTTCTAAAGTGGAAGTAACTCAGGTTTCCACAGCAGCTGCATGCATGCTCTAAAATAAAGGCCTACTCATATATTTAAATTTTTACAGCCCTTTGGGCCTCATCTAGTGCATAATGAAGTAAATAGAAACACTTCAGTTTGCTCCAGAGAGATTCGGTCAAAGATTATAGGGTAGTTTAAGGTTTAAGGCAACTCTTTGGGGATAAATCTCTTTCTTTGATTCCTTCAAACTGAATTAAGGTACATATGGATGTCAGGACTCGTCTAGTGATTATAACTAGATGAGAAGGATTGATGAGATTCTTTACTTCATAGAAAATAACTTTTGTTTTCTAAGTTATATTAATAATAATAATAATAATAATGCTATTTGGAATTGGAATGATTTACAATCTCATGTAAGTGCTTCCAGACCTGGCCAGGCCAACTGGCCCGCTATCAGGGCAGCCTGTTTTTGGTGGGAGCACTGCCAGCATGACTTTGGGTTTTGTCATACCTCGCTTTAGCATCTTTAGCATGATTTAAACCCTACAAAGTTCTTTCTTTTCTTCTTTTTTCATCCTCAGTAATAATAATAATAATAATAATAATAATAAAGCTTTCAGCTTTCCCAGTTTATTCCCCTTTTCTCCCAGAAGCTCAATATGCTTTCATAATAACCTTTGTAGAGAATTTAACTCATGAAATTCTTAATATTAGTGATAGGTTTATTATTGGGAAAATCTCCCTGAGCTAGTCCAAAACTTATTTACCAGCTCTTGTCTTCAAAATTGTGAACTTTTTCTTCAGTTTTTGACATCATGGTGTTGACTGATGTTGCACTAACACTAAGTAAATTACTCCAAGGACAGCTTGTAGCAGAGAAATGGAGTTTAATATATTTCAGTGTTTTCAGTCCCTTAACCACATATCAGCAAAACTTCACCTGAAAAAATAATGAAACTGTGAGCTGAGTGGTGGGAATTGTTGAAATGAGAAACATTACACATGAGTTGTTAAGTAGCCAGAGATGCAGTTACTGCACACTCATCTCTTGAATACAAGAAAGGACATTTAAGACTTGGCAAACAAATAAAGACAGGAAGTATTCCTAACAAAATATAAAATTAGTCAAAATTGCTGTAGTTGGAAAATGTTGCTGATGTGTGATTTTTCCCTACAAAAAAATAAGATTACGGAGAGAAAGCGAGTCACCTACACACCTACACAAGTGTACAGGAAAGTCTTTAAGGATGTTTCTATCTCAACATGAAGAACAACCCATTCTGTTCAATCCCTGTCTAGTTAATTTTCTATGGCATAATTTTAGACTTGCAGATTTTAGGACATTTCTACATCACTGATGTTTCTCAAAGAATTAATTGCAAAACAGAAGATTCTGTAATAATTTAACTGAAATTATTACTGGGCATAAAATAACCTGGCAGGAAAACGATGACTCCAAAACATTTGTTTCTAGGATGTTGGCTAGCTTCATTTAAAATTGTGTTATTTTATTAAGCTGGTTTACAGTGTCATTCCAAAAGCAGTAAACCTAACTGTTTAGTGAGAATCTGTAGCAGTGTCACACACTTCTCAATTGAATGAATGAATGAATGTAATATCCAAACAACTTCAATGGCTTCTGAAGGCCATCTAAAGCTCTAAATGTTTATGTAAATGGGATTGGGATACACTTCCAAATTTTACCTAAGGAAAGATATTAAAACCAGATAAACAGACAACATGTGAAAAGGGAAGAGCAAAGGGATCCTGCCTCCCTTTTGCGAACCTGGAGCAGCCTCACATTCCAGACCATCTGCAAGCTGCAGAGCCTGTGCGGGCATGTCTGCTCTTCAGCTGCATGCACAGGACACACAGTTAGATACATTTCCTGAAATTTATGGGTTAGGCTTTAGATTTATGTGGCAAAGACTTTAATTGCCCAGTGTTTTCCTAAGTTTAGAGCTCTGTTTTCTGATGCACCTCCTATGGGTTACTTATGAATAGAATCCCAACATTAGAAGCAGTTATTCAAAGTAAAAACTTGGCCTCCATCCAGCATCTAAAAAAGAGAGAAATTGAAGCAGAACTCATCTCAGATTCCAAAGGTGTTACTCCAGATTTATATGAGTGTAACTGAAAGCAGAAGGAAGTTCATTGTCTATTATGTCAAACATATAAGATCTTTTAGACAACGGACTATAGATACCAGACAAAATGCATTCATATGTTCTGCATCCTATTTATTGAATTTCTTCACTTGGAAAACTTCATAACTTTAAATGCAGTGCTCCTATACCGTGAGGGGAACTTGGAATAGCTAAAAAAAAATAATATGTGGGAAAGCTTTATGTCAGTTCTCACACAAAAATCTGTCCAGAGATTGAGATAAGCAATTCGAAGACACCCAGAGGACTTCAACGTTATTTCTCAACTTTAATTGTCAAGTAAAGCAGTCTCACTGTTCTCTTTATATATGTATATGTATGTATATATATATATTATATGCAAAATGAAAAATATCTGTTTCTTTTAGCCAACAGTGACAACTTCATGTACTTCCACCAGTCATCACATAACAAAGGATGAACACTTCCGTATTCATGGTAAGGAGCTTTACTGTTAGGTTTGAAGTACATGACATTTTACTGCTGACAATACATGTTATCTGAGGATGAAGCACAGCTTCTGCAAAGTCTTAAACTCTTAGTATACTGTGTTATATCACTATTATATTACATTTATATGCTGTATTATATCAAGTATTTATTAATATACTGTACTGAATATCACCTTTTCCAAGGTAGACTTTTGGGGTTTTGTGCTTCTTCAATATTTCTTTATTTTTAACATGTTTTTCTTCTAGGAACTGAAGCTTTGACTTTCAAAAATGTAAGAGTGTAATGACACTCACTTCACATTTTCTCACGTGCCCCAAGTCACTTGTGTTACAGTATCTTTCTATATCTTGCTTAAAAAAATAGAAAACAAGTATTTAGATCAGCTGATTTACAGGGGAACATCTTCACTTCTGGTGTCACCTGAAGTTTTATTAACATATTGTTGATTCTTCTAGCTCTTTATTAAAGATAAACAATATCATGAAGCCTTGCCATACCTCTGTAGCAAATCCCTCCTGGTTGGTTACCAAGCATAGTTACTTTTCTCTTTTATGTCTTCCCAAGCTACCCAGCTCATCAAAGTTCAACTGAATGCCAAGTGGATTGACTTCTCTCATGTTTTCTTCCCCGAGACACGCTTTTTACTACTGATAAATGTCAAAGTGACTTTTTGTTTGTTTGCTTCTTTCTTTCTTTCTTTATAAAGCAATTCTGAATTTGCCTGCTTCAGGAAAGCTCCTTCTGCTGTGGTCAGAGAGCTTTGAAGAACTGTCTGCAAAGCTTCCTTAAGGTACGCAGACAATGTAACTTACAAACTTGTTCTGCTTGAAGTAAAAACAAAAATATTCTGGTCTAGAAAACAATGATACTAAAAAATGTAATGTTTGCCTTCAGAACTAACTGAAAGCTTCTTAATTTTTTTCTACCCAGCAATAAAAAGTGTTAAGTTGCTCCTGGTCTGAAAGAGAACGAGAGATATAAGGAAAGGGCTACCTTAAGTAAGGGTCCAGGTACAGGTAATAAATCCTTAAGTAAAGTGTGTTGCTCTGGTTTCTGTTGAAGTGGTGATGGTACTGTTGGGTGAAAGAGTTTCAACCCAGGGAGTCAGCAGCATTCCGGCTAACTAGAGATATGCACCATAACCATACCTCAATGTTTAGCTGCGTGGCAACTGCAGAAGCCAACCCAGTCAAGAAAATTGAGGGAAACTACAAATCTGTGTATATACCAATATTCAAGAGAAGAAAAAAAAAATAAAATAAATAATAATAATAATAATAAAAAGTTGTTATATCATGATGACCCTGATTTCTGATTGATACGGACTCTTGCTCTGGGGTTCCCACTGCACCCTGCAAGTATGTTTGAATGGTCACAGTTTGATCCCTAACACTTAATACTGTTAGAGATACTCATCCAACTGAACAAGAAAATTTTGTGGGTAATGGTCATTTGGGGATTTTAGAATAAGTGTTAGTTTCTAGTTGATAGGCAGCAGTACCTAAGCTCACAGTATAATTCATGAGATATATTAGCTTAGAGATATTAGCAGAGATCAACTAGCTAGTTTACTGAAGAAATGTAGAGGAAAAAGTTGGTGCTGGAATCCCAGCTCTGTAGGATTAGGTGATGGTTAAGTGGGGTTACGATGTTTAAGTGAGGTTTTGCGATTCTAAAATTTGGACTTGGAAGGGTAAAGGAATGGTTAGGTAGTTAAATCTCTTTGTTCTTCTAGCTCTCTTTTATAGTCTTCAGGCTGACTACTGAAGTCTGTCTGTGTTTCGTCATGTAAGTATTTGCACTGTAAAATAAATGTGGATTGTTTAACATTCCCTTCTAAAAATGTGTGTGTACATGTTCAGTTCCATTAACAATAGGGGTGTATGCGGGACAGGAGAGACCCGGACCCCAGGAAATTATTGCCTATCTGCTGTAATGGCAATTGCTTATCTCTTATTTAAATAATCAAGTTAAACACCAAACAAATCTTCTAAACTCTGTTTTCTGTTAAGCTCAAAGAAAACGTGGAGAGAATGAAACACAAATCCTGCACAGGAACAATTACAAAAAAAATAAAAAAAAAAATCTCAAACACTCTCCTTCAATATCCTGCTGGCAAGATGTATAGTCCCATCCCATTCTGAACCCGCCCCCCTCCCAAAAAAAAGGAGGAAGAAAAAAGAATAATATTAAAAAAACAGCAAACCAGTTATAAACACGTCTCTATCTTCCAAATGCCAGCTGAAAGACTAGATTCCTATCTACATGAGATTAGCAGGAAATACAAATTATTATTTATTGTGGACTAGAAATTAGTTTAGGATAAAAGCACTCACATTCACATTTTGAAACAGCAGTGTGAAATCAGAATTTGTCTGTTAATTAAGCCACTGGAGCTTCATAGCAAAGATTTTACTGTCCTGTTGTATTTGACCTTCTACTAACTAAACTGGCTTTATCTGTGTTTAGGTGACTGCTAATATACCACAGCACCACTGTACCACCAGATCTCATTCACTAGAGAATATTTCACATTCCCCATCATAATACCATAAAACTCTAGAAAGGATGTAATAGGGATATATCATGTTATTGGGTTTCTAAGAGCAATAGAAGAGTTAAGGATTACTAATAGTATCGATAAAGTCAGCTGCTAGTACAGGTTTCTTTTTTATTAATATAGTAATACGTTAAAATCAATATGTACCGTAACCTAATACATTAAAATCAATATGTACAGTAACCATGTTCTGTGATCACTATCTTGACTGTAAAGTTTTACAGGGTGGTAATTAGGGCTTTGAATGTGATCTGAATAGGGTAAGTTGACACTAACTTACATTCTGATGGTCAAAGAGATGTGATGGTATCTCCTTTACAAAGAATTAAATAACACTCCAGTGTTTATGTGCCCATCTGAAAGAAGCCAGGTAAGGGGGAATCAACACTTTTAAATTCTTTACAAATTTAACAATGTTTTTCACTCCATGAGATAAAGCCTAATTGTCTATACTATTATTTTACAATGATATTCCTGTTGCATTTTGGAAATATAAAATCAATTTTGCAATCAAAACTGGAGAAACAAAATACTGAATTTGAGGGCGTTTTTTTTTGTAGTTGTCATCCAAACTTTAATTTTAAAACATCCTGGACTATTTCTTAATCTGCTACACAGATTTATTCTGCTGTATAAACAAAATCAGAAAGTTTTTTAGCTGTCTTATTGCTATTTGGCTACTGCTCAGGATAATCAGTGGGAAGAAGAAGCCTGCAGGATCCTGGCTTTAGTGTGTCTAGGCTTAAGACACCAACCTCCAAAGTAGCAATGCTACTGTATTTTTCCTAAAGGTCAAGAGCTAAGGCATAGCTTTACTGCAGCAGACAGCTAAATTAGAAAAGAAAAAAAAAAATGGAGACTTAAAAGGTGAAAATTTAGACATAGCAGCAGCAATTAAGATAAAAGACATACATAGCTCAATTGACTGCATCTAACTCTCAGTTGGGTCTGAAAACAACTCATGAAAGTCCCAGACAGTAGTCCATGCAGCCTGGTGTCTACAACTATTAATATTGGACAATCCAAACATCATGTTTCCTGTTTTCCTAAGTGCTCATTTTTACGCATTCATACACTTGTCAACCCTGCAAACAGGCATCTACCTCTCCTTCAGAGCTTTGTGGTGGTCCAGATTTCACCTTTTGTGACTGTGACTAACATTACTAACTGCCTATAATAAGATTTCCTGCATCACAATCTATAGCAATCATACAGAAAACAGGCAACACACCCTGCTTCTGGGTTCTTTCCAGATTGGAGACATTCAAATTCAGGTGAGACTTACATGAAAACAAATCAATCATTAAGTGATATTTCAAATAAAAGTGCTCCATCTGTCCATGACTGCAGGAATAAAAGAGCCAAAACTGGAATAGAATAGGACACAGGCTGAAAGTACATCCTGAAAGGAGGTGAGAACTTTGAACTTCCTGATGTAACTTATTATTCCAGGTAGTATTCCAGGACCTGGAATCCCTTCTCTACAAGCTAAAATCCATCTCATCTAAACCTCCTCTGTTTCTGTGATTCATATTTCTAGTTGCATAGTGCTTCAATGTCCAGAGACAGAGATGGGCTACTGTGGCATGTCCTAGAGCAGGTGTTACCTAACTTTCCTCCAATGCTCCAAAGTGAATTTAAGAATAAGGAAAGGGAAGTGTTTGTTAGAATATTTTTCAAGAGGATGATACTTCTAAGTGTAATTTCTTTCCCCTAGGCTACCAGCGGAAAAATATCTGAGTATAAATATCTAAGGGGAGGGTGTCAAGAGGAAGAAGCCGGTCTCTTTCCACTTGTGCCCAGTGAGAGGACGAGAGGCAATGGGCACAAACTGAAGCTCAGGAAGTTCTGGCTGAATATGAGAGGGCACTTCTTTACTGTGCAGGTGACAAAGCACTGGAAAAGGTTGCCCAGAGAGGTTGTGAAGTCTCCTTCTCTGGAAATATTCAAAACTCTCCTGGATGCCATCCTGCCCAATGTGTTTTAGGTGATCCTGCTCAGCAGGGGGGCTGGACTAGATGATCTTCAGAGGTCCTTTCCAACCTCAGCCATTCTGTTATTCTGTGATACTATAAGCACATCCTCAAGATAAAAGTATGTAGTACCAAATATCTCCCTTTTGCCTTAGATGCTCGATGGAGAGAGTTAGATATCTAGACTCCATGGTTCACATTACTTCTGTGATCTAATGAGGCATCACTACATCTGCTCTAAAACAACTAAAGAATTATGGGAGGGAAGAATTGAGAGGATTTTGTTAGAAAAGAAAAATTGTAAGGAAATGGAAAGTATGTTAAAAGAGGAAGAGAAAGGAAGATTTTTTTCATATGTTGTTTTAATAGCAAGTATGTTAATTTTTGGTATAGTCTCTTGTGAGTAGGACAGAATGAATGAGAGAAGTGAGAGGTACTCAGGAATTACGAACTTTATAACAGAAGTTGCTAGTAAAGCAGTAAAAAGGGTGTAAAAATATGAAAATAAGTTTCTGAGGTTTTGTCATGCATACTCTAAATTCAGTAAGATGTGATGTAGTTGTTAGAAAATACTGAGTAACTGGAGAGAATCTGTGGATGCCAAGAAACATAAGAACTGGTAGCATAGATGTGATGATCAAGACCTCACTGTCTGGCAGGAAGCAGTATAAACAGAAGAGTAAGCAGTAAAACCTGAGGAATAAGGGGGAAGAAGAGAAGATGGGGAAGAAGATTCAGCAAGTATAATGTTAAGTAAGTAGGAAAAAAAATAAAAAAAAAAAATGAAAAGGTATTTACTCTACAAAGAATAAGAGGATCTGGGAAGTGAATTGAGAAGAGAGATTGAAGGTAACTGTAATGGAAGAGAATGTTTTACAGGTAGATAATAAGAAACTTTTTAGTTTTATAAATGTGAATTCAATCTGATGCATACATTAGAATCGAGGCTAGAAGGGAATGAGGAAGGAGTCAGAAGATCATGTTGTGTCCTCAGGCAGAGAGAGTCCATTCATAGCAATGCCAAAGAGAGAGGGACAGGGAACAAGGAGAGGTGGATGAGGTGCAGTAATGACAAAGGGACCAAGGAGGTATAGATAGGCAAGGAAGAATGAATAGATAAATGAAGTGGTTGAAATGAATCAAAAACAAAGAAAAAAAAAGGATATTTGAACTGAAAAATGAGGAAATGTACTTTAGCTGAACCATTTGGGAATGGCACTGGGATCTGAATAAGATGTGGTACAAAGAAGTCAAAGTTGTAGAAGTAAATAGCAAAGGCATTGATAGGCCTGACAGTTTTATTTTATGAGATGTCAGCAAGATCTTAGATTAAGCAAAGGAAAACTGAAAGTTGTAAAGATTTTTTGAAAGCATTAGTTGGGAGAGAATATAAATGGAGCCTGAAAACTTACTCTGGAAGACAAAAGAGATGTAATTATAAAAGTTATATTCATAAAGAGTATTAGACTTCAAGAATTTTCTCCAGAGCATTCAGCAGAGCATGAGTAGGAACTGGCAGTGCCCATAGGGCAAGTTCTAAGAAAGAAAGGAGAACAATGAACAGCAAAGTGGATATAATGACCAGTATGATCAGACAAAGACTGGGGCTCTGGGCAGAAGCAATTTAGGAACTTGAGCATTGGGTGGGCAGGAGTTAAGTTTAGAATATGTTGAAGTCAGAATGAGTGACAGACTGAAAAACAAGTTTGGCAAGGGAATAGAGAGATAGAACATGAGAGCACCAGGGTTAAGACTGGGCAATGGAATACTCTACAATAGAAAAAAAAAAAAAAAAAAAAAAAAAAAGTGCATCAAAGACCAGGTCATAAAAGGAAGTATGATGTGGGGCAGAAAGGCTAAGCTAGAGAGCATATGTACTTTCAAGGAGAAACATCTTGTAAAATGTGGCTTAAATTTTTAGAGTTCCATTTAAACTGAGCAGCTCTTCAGCAAACAAATTTCCTCACCTGCCTTCATGCTTCCCTGACTTCCCAGAAATCTTTTCTCCTTTCTGGATGATGTCTTCCTCCTCAGATACTGTTAATGTATGTAATCACCCTCTAGTGCCTTTCATCTAACTTGGCATAATGTACATTTGAAAACCTGTCACAAATGGACCAGTTTGAAATGATGCTGTAGTGCATAAAAATTAGTTCTCCTGCCCTTTGGCTGCTGAACAAGAAAATTGATTTTTGTGCATTATGCAATGAATTTAAATGGTATATTTGAGACAGCTTTGTAAACATAGGACTTTGTAAACAGAAAGACTGGAGGGAATCAAACATATCCAAAAGCAATAGAAACTATTTTGAAAAGCCATTAAATCATTTTTTTTTTTAACTGTTGCCCATCATGTCATTGGACTAATGTGCATGATTGTCTATGTGTTTTATGAGTTCATTAGAAACTCTGCTTCAAAATGCAACTGGTCACTGCTTCAGCTTCCATTTCTCATGATGGCTTTTAAAGGTGTTTCTGGTTACAATACTCATGCCATATTGAGAGTGTGCTGTCATCCAAGCAATCAAAACATTCTTTGTTTTCTGAACAGTGATGGAGGATGGAGACAAGGGATCTGGAGAGGAGAGGGGGAGATATTTGGAGAACTAGTGGTTGCCACTGACTTGCGTGGCCACTGCCTTCTCAGCCTGTACACACTCAAGCTGTATGTAAAAATCCAGTGTTCAAGGTAAGGTAACATACTCAAAGAATGTGGACCCAGCCCTGATGTTAATGCATTTCCTGCCCTACACATCTCCTCCTCTTTCCCCTACCTGCACAAATTCCGCACTGAGTGCTCACAGGGAGCGATGGGAGTGCAAGTACTGGTGCCACTCCATCAGGGATGACAAATTAAACACTAATGTGTTTGCTAGAGGCTCAGTTGCTGGGCTGGGGTGGCAGATAGAGTAACCCCCCTGCTTTGTGACCTTTGCTACTTCTACTGGGGGTGGGTGCAGAGAGGTTAAAAAACAAATACTCTGCTTTTGATCAGCAGTGCGGCACTGTGCTCCAGCCCAGCCACCTGAGGGGGGGAAGAAATCTGTTTGAGCTTTCTGCCTTCTCCATGGCAATACACTAAATGCTTTCTGCAGCTCAAGCATTATTTTTAAATGGGTTTAAGATCCTCTGTGACCAGGAGCAGACTCTTTACACTGCATGGTTTTATGTCTTACAAAGATCAGCTGATCTGAAGTGAGATTATTTTCTCAGAAATTAAGCAAGAAAAGATGTATTTATTAGCAATTCATCTGACTGAAATATTCTCCTACAACCACCAGTTTCTCTCTCACTAAGCAAAGAAAATAAACTATTAATTCTCCTCTTTTTTTTTTTTTTTTTTAAAAAAAAAAAAAAAAAAAAAGAAATCCTCAGGGTATGTGCAGGAAAAGTAGAAGCTCATCAAACTTCTGTTTGTTCCTGGCAGAATCAGAATCTCTGATGAATGCTTCATTATTATTTTCATTCCAAAAGGGAAAAAATAAATAAATAAATAAATAATTTCCAGCACAGTTTACACTCCTTTAAGTGACACTTTTTAGAATCCTCCTGTTGCACATTTACAGGTTACAGGTCTGTTCTTAATCTTTCTGAAGTCAGGTACCTAGTACTGTGGAGAAGGCTAGATAACTGGACCAGAGCCTAATGTCCCCACTTTAGATACTGTTTTAGAGCAGTACTGTAAGGTGTGCCAAAGGCCTTTGCTAGAACAACAAATAGCTTTCCACATAAAGACAGGTCTCCATTACCCAGAACAGATCAATTGCTCTCAGCATGACTGATGAAGCTGAGGTGAAAGTACAAAAAACAGAATGATGCTAGCTCAATATTTTAATTTTGGTAATGAAAGTGATCTATTGTTGTTTAACTAGTAATTCCAAGAATATCAACACAGAAGACAGGGTAAAAAATGTTGGTTAGAGCATTGTTTATGTAGCCAGATTTCAAGCAGAAACTAGTTGTATGTAGTTCGCAAAACATTGGCATTTCATCATCTTTTATTTATGGAATTCATTAAAATGTGAGACACTAATATACCACGCACAGAAGAAATCCTATAAACTATTCTCCTTCGTATCATCAAACCCATCAACCATACGATAGTAGATGGCTTGGAGGAACACCTCATATTCCAGTGATGAGCCATTCTTACGGATGGTTCATGTGCCTTAGCAATTGTTTTTCAAAGAACACCCATTTGTTTCAGTGGCACATCAGGACAAGCCAAGTAGAGCTGCAAATAAGTGGTGGAGAGAGAATTCACCACCTGCATTTTGGCTGTTACATTTTAGATGTAGTATTTATTTTGATAAGCCCCTGGAGGAACAACTCTCCCAGATGCACAGTATCTGCATAATCATCCAATTTTAGAGAGATTAAATATTCATATCAGGCTTCTTGAGTTGTGGTAATGTCCCACTGGGGTTCTGAGGATCCAGGAAGAGTTTTGCCACTGCATAATGACTGGTGTCTGTTGTTCAGGCTGTCAGAGTTAGTCCCCCATCACGCCCAGTTTAAAGACAAGATTTTGTGAACTCTTGAGAATGGTGTTTTTTTCTCCCCCATATGAAGAGGAAAGATATTATGAATTCAATAACACAAGATAGTTTGAAGATGACCAGACCTGCACAAAGGCTTTTGGTACACCTGTACACTGAAATTTATTATCTGTTGGTTCAATTTAGACCCATCTATTAACATAACTATCTCAGATGAGGCTGAGGTGAATAACAGGTCAAGTTCATGGATATAATTAAATTAAAAAGAAACATTTATTGAAGGAGTGGAAAGAATTTGCCAAGATGCACTCGTTAACATCCTTTCAAAGTTCCTTCTAGTATTTATTATTATTATTATTATTGGTGGTGGTGGTGGTTTGTTGTTGTTATAACATTAGAATATTGAATGTAATTTTATTTTTAGCACTTAAATTGGGGATGAATGTCTTAACTTGCCAGCTTTGATTTGCTCTGCTACATACATTCACCTTCTGCAAAGCAGAAAACTTAAAATAGTTTCTCACACAAGACCTTCAGGTTAACAATTTGACGTCATATTTTTATTAGGAATAACATTACCCTAAATGTCCTTAATTATACTGTCTTGTTCATAGGTAAAGAAGCAAGAGTCCATCCATTGTCAAGCATTTGTGAAATGGGTCACTGCAGAGCTGTAATGTTAGCAGTAGTGCATTAATGCCATAATATGGTGTCATGGAACTTTAGGAAATAATCCCGAAAGGGACATCTGACATTATGCAGATGCTGTCCAAAAAGTTTTTAAAACTTCAAGGACAGAAAGTCTATAACCTCTCTTGACAATATTTTCCAATGGTTGACTCCATACTGACAGAAATTTTAGATTTGTTTTCTTTCGCTAACAGACTTTATTTATTTATTTATTTATTTATTTCCCTGTTCATGGTGTATTTAATAAATGTATATAAATGCCTGAAAGGAGCATGCAAATAGGATAGAGCCAGTGGTACCCAGTGACAGAAAAATCAGGGATCTACAAGATTTATCAATTCAAACTCCTGGCTCCACACAGGACCACCCCAAAATCAGACTATATTACTGAGAGTGTTGTCCAAACACTTCTTGAACTCTAGCAGTCTCAGTGTCGTGACCGCTGCCCTGGGCAGCCTGTCCCAGTGCCTGACCACCCTCTGGGTGAAGAACCTTTTCCTAACACCCAGCCTGACCCTCCCCTGTCCCAGCTTCATGCCATTCCCTTGGGTCCTGTTGCTGTCCCCAGAGAGCAGAGCTCAGCACCTGCCGCTCCACTCCCCTCATGAGGAAGCTGCAGGCCGCCATGAGGCCTCTCCTCAGTCTCCAAGCAATTTCAGCTTCTCCTCATGTGTCTTTTCCTCTAGACTCTTCCCTATCTTTGTAGCCCTCCTTTGGACACTCTCTAATAATTTTACATCCTTCTTATATTGTGGCACCTAAAACTTCACACAGTACTTGAGGTGAGTCTGCACCAGTGCAGAGTAAATCGGGACAATCACTTCTCTTAAAAGGGGTAATTGGCACAAATTGGAACACAAGGAGTTAAATGGGAAAGCAATGCATTGCTAGAATCTTCTCTCAGGAAATACATAGTTAAAATTTCTCTATATTACAAAGTCTGGTCTTCTGGATCATTTCTGTAGTTTCAGTAAACCTTATCCTCAGAATATTTCTGGCTTGATGCTCCAACCATGATAGCATCTTTATCTTTGTCACCGGGGAAGCCACCAATTGAAGTGCTCCTCACCAAGTAGTTAGTTTTCTATCATGGTACAAAAAGTTCTGGTCTCCAAGGCTCTTCAAAGACCCAAGTATGTCCCGTGTAGAAACTGTGTAGGGCTACAGATATTTCTTAGGAATACAGTCTTTTCCTACAGCTTTCCCAGATATTTTATATGTTCTATCAGCATACAGACTCGGCATCTGGCAGAGAAGCTGGTCATTGGTAGGATGCAAAGCTGGAACTGCAGCTGATTCAGAATGCCTGTCACTGACAGTGGCAATACCAACTGTCCAGTACCTGACAACTTCACATAGGTAACATGAGGATATTTTGCTTTTTAAATGTAAATTTTCCTAAACATAAATTCAAATAAACATGGCATTATTTATAACAAAAGTTCTTCATAAGTATAAAATTTGTTTTCCATTTTATACTCAGAGCAATAACTGTAAATAGAGCATTAATGTGTTTTCCAACTTTCATGTGCTTCTTGATCCTTTTTTATAAGATTGAAGGAAAAATATAAACTTTGTTTTCCCTTGGTTCATCTTATTTGATGTAAGAGAACAGCAAGGGCAGACTTCTCTGCTAAGGATGTCAAGCTAAGAGCTCAGGCTGACATCAAAGCTGGTAGGACATAGACAACAAGAGTGTAGGCCTACAGTATCTGAACAAGGACAATATGTCTGGTGATAGTATCCATGTAAGACACAATCCAGGGATGGCCAGGCACAGCGATGAGACAGGACCAAAGTCAAACCAGGAAGCCAATGCAGCTGGTCAGGGGCAGCATGCAGATCAGTGAATTACATGGCCAGACACAAACATGGCTGCAGTATAGCTCATGCAAGGGCCAAGGATGACGGTCTGAGCTTAAATGCATCTTTCTAGCACCCATGAAGGCTTCCCAGAAAGTTTCAAGTCTGGACAGCCTCTTTATCAAAGTTGGCCTTAAATAAATTGGCCCAGACAGACTTGGGAAATGGGGGGGGGGGGGGGGCGGCGGGCAGTATGATCTTAGGGCCCAGACAGCAGCATGAATGAATTTAAGAAGAGATTGGACTTGGCACTAAGTCACATGGTCTAAACTTTTGGGTAGACCTGTGCAGTGCAAGGAGTTGGACTTGATGATCCTTATGAGTCCCTTCCAACTCGGGATATTCTATGATTCTATGATTCCATGAAAAGTAAGGTGTCTATCTCATATGTAGGCATCTGCATTATAAACATTTATAGCTAGTTCAAATAAACTATATCTTATACATTGCAAGATATGTTTCAAAAAAAAAAAAAAAAAAAAAGGAAAATTTTGAATCAGTTTTTACTCTTCATAAAAGAAATGCAGAAAGTGAGGGAGAGAGAGGCATCTCAGAGAGGCCAGTTTATAGGGTAACAAATCTTGGCTGTATATGGATAGGCATCACATCCAATTTATATTCAGACATTCAAGTTTTATAGGCTTCATCTAAAGAGAATACATCCATCACTCAAATGTCTACATACTGAGAATATTGAGTAGTCTCAGAAGAGTGGATTTTTTACCACTAAAGAATAAGTTTACAAATCTAAAAACAAACAAACAAACAACAACAAAAAACAATACAACAAAATAATTTGTTAATCATAAACATTGCAATACAAAGGAACATGATTCACTTGAAATTGGTTTTGAATAGTTAACAAATTAAATAAGAAAATCAACTCATTCATATCTTAAATAAAAGTAGATTTAAAACAAAACAAAACAACAACAACAAACTGACTATGCTCAAATACTACAAAAGCTTCTAAGCATGCTTTTGAAAACCAAACCAATTCCTTAGGTTCCTGGAATGTTTGGGGGGCTTAGATAATAATTTTGGAAAAATCATGAAAAAATGGCATATTAACTTTTATGTAAACATAATCTTCATAGGGGGTAGCAGTACAGTTTACAGTATAGTTTAATTGTCTTTGCATTTTGCTTTATAACAGAGTGATAAAATACAACAGGTTATGATAAAAAGGAGGAAACATTTTGTTTGTTTGTTTGTTTGTTTTTTCTAGTTAGACTTTCACCAATTTCACATCATGAGATGCTGCTTGTCTCAATAGTTCAACACAAAAGGAAGCCAGCAGATGGAAGCAATGAAAAGCAGAATCCTTTCTGTACTCATTGGCAGCTAGTGTAGTTTACTGACTTTCCAAATGTATAATATACATTACCATAGCTTCCACTCCTCCTGTGTCAATGCATGTTGGATGAAGTGTCCTCCATTTCAGTGCAAAAAGGAAAGAAGTAAAAAAAACTTAAGTAGACAACTGAAAATAGGACATGCTTGTTCTATTTCTACAAGGCAAAATCAGATGTTTCAACTTCCATACTTTATATGTAATTAAGCATAGTATAATTACAAACTACTAAAATAGCTATTTTGCTCTGACTGTACAGAAGGAAAAACTTTGGAAGTAACTAGCTTAATTTAACTGAAGAGAAAGGAGTTCAGTTCCTGGATGACTAAACAGTTGAGCAGACATGGCAGGTTCTTTTAGGCTAAACAGCTATTTTTGTTCAATCCTCATGTGTTTATTTTTAATTTGTAGTAATATAAGTCAGTGTAATGTACAGTACAGATGCAATGTAAAAATTATGAAACTAGGATTTTGGTGAAATAAAATGAAGAATATATAATATTTGAGTAAAATATTTTAGCTCTGAAACAGATCATCAGCTGATATAATTCAACCTCCTTTCAATGACCACTGTGAAACTCTAGACTTTAATAGTAAAAGAAATGAGAAATAGCAAAATAAGAGAAACATAAATTTTGCACTGAAAGTTTTAAAGCCAGCAGGCTAGCGCAACAGAAGACAAACTATTTAAATATGGTAGTCTATTTCTAGTGTAAGTGTAATTAAAATTTTCACTGAGAGTACTTAATTATGGCATCTATATTTTACTGGTAGCATGTAAAACTGTTCAGGGAGAGTTTAAAAAATGTTTGAAATTTATGTAAAATTCGTTACCACATTCCACCAGCTGGGATGTAGCCATGTATGCTGTCAGTCTCACACCAAAGTATGTTACACTGCTCTGACTTTTATATGGGAAGCTGAATTTATAATAATTTGGAACATATCAGAGATTGGAAAGTATTCAATCTACAGTGGCAGTGAGATGAGACTTGATGCATGGATTGCATTTAGAGGGAAATGGGAGAAACTGAGCAATAGGTTTGTTACGATTCAGAACTTTTCTTTGTAACATGCTCTGGTGTACCTCATGTCCACAAAAAGCTTGTGATCACTCTCCCTAATCACTATCCTGTCTTCCTTCACCCCAAGCTAAAACAAGCCGTATATTCAACTCTCTTTATTTTTAGAATGACTCTGAGTCCTGTCTATTCTGGTTTTGTTTTCTTTTTACTTTCACACTCCAATAAACCTAACCCACTTTCAAGGTACTAAGACAATTTAACCTGTCCATACAAGGACTTAGTGTATTTCAGTATAATGTGTTCCATTTGTACTTTTTTTTTTTTTTTTTTTTTTTTTTTTTCTAAGAGAACCATATGTTGTGAAATCTTGACAATGGTAAACTACCTTTGTCTTCATCTATACCAAACTGCACAAACATAACAGAACCCAGAAGAACACAAGAAACTTAAAAAAAAAAAAAAAAAAAAAATTATTACCCAATATGATTTAATTTACAGAATTAAAGTGTGGAGAATTTGATTAGAATCTGGGAGCTTTTCTTGGTTGTTGTTGTTATTGTTCATTTTTTGTTGTTGATGTTTCTAACAAGGTAGCTATAAGGGAAAAATGAAAAGGAGAGGAGAGAACTGTCAATATGGAAAAACAATGTGCACTTCATAGAGGGAAGAATCAAAAATTCATTTTACTAACTCCTATTTCTCTCTCAGTACCACTTCTATATGATTTTAGTTTATGATCTTTCTAGATGCCTCTCATCAAGGTCATTCAAATCCTCTGTATTCCCTCTCTATCTCAGTCCTATTTTCATCTCACTGTCACTGAGTTTGGAGCAGCAAAATGTTTAAAACAATGATATTTCCCCATAGTTTAATGACAAGGAATTTATGAAAACTTTAAAAAATTATTTTCAGATTTGGAACAAAATTCTCATAGAAAAATGCTTTATAATCCTTCTATGACAAGGTGACACACTTAGTGGATGAGGGAAAGCCTGTGGACGTGGTCTACCTTGACTTCAGTAAGGCATTTGACACCGTCCCCCACAGCATTCTCCTCAGGAAACTGGCTGCTCATGGCTTGGACTGGCGCACACTTCATTGGCTTAAGAGCTGGCTGGATGGCCGGGCCCAGAGAGTTGTGGTGAATGGAGTCAAATCCAGTTGGAGGCCGGTCACTAGTGGAGTCCCCCAGGGCTCGGTACTGGGACCAGTCCTCCTTAACATCTTCATCGATGATCTGGACGAGGGGATCGAGTGCACCCTCAGCAAGTTTGCAGACGACACTAAGTTAGGTGCGTGTGTTGATCTGCTTGAGGGTAGGAAGGCTCTGCAGGAGGATCTGGATAGGCTGGACCAATGGGCTGAGGCCAACGGTATGAAGTTCAACAAGGCCAAGTGCCGGGTCCTGCACCTGGGGCCCAACAACCCCAAACAGAGCTACAGGCTGGGAGATGTGTGGTTAGAAAGCTGCCTGGCAGAGAAGGACCTGGGAGTTTTGGCTGACAGTCGGCTGAATATGAGCCAGCAGCGTGCTCAGGCGGCCAAGAAGGCCAACAGCATCCTGGCTTGCATAAGAAACAGCGTGGCCAGCAGGTCCAGGGAAGTGATTGTCCCCCTGTACTCGGCTCTGGTGAGGCCACACCTTGAGTACTGTGTTCAGTTTTGGGCCCCTCGCTACAAGAAGGACATGGAGGTGCTTGAGCGAGTCCAGAGAAGGGCTACGAAGCTGGTGAAGGGTCTGGAGAACAAGTCTTACGAGGAGCGGCTGAGGGAGCTGGGACTGTTCAGCCTGGAGAAGAGGAGGCTCAGGGGTGATCTTATTGCACTCTACAGGTACCTGAAGGGAGGCTGTAGCGAGGTGGCGGTTGGTCTATTCTCCCACGTGCCTGGTGACAGGACGAGGGGGAATGGGCTTAAGTTGCGCCAGGGGAGGTCTAGGTTGGATATTAGGAAGAACTTCTTTACTGAAAGGGTTGTTAGTCACTGGAATAGGCTGCCCAGGGAAGTGGTTGAGTCACCATCCCTGGAGGTCTTTAAAAGACGTTTAGATGTAGAGCTTAGGGATATGGTTTAGTGGAAGATTTGTTAGCGTTAGGTTGGAGGTTGGACTCCGTGATCTTGGAGGTCTCTTCCAACCTAGACTATTCTGTGATTCTGTGAATTTATTTATTTATTTATTTATTTGGCTGAACACAGGATAAAAGGCAATTTCATCAGTACCAATACTGGCACCTGTGCAATTGCTCATACTTAGATTTCTTTCTGCTTGTCCATCATCTCCTTCTCTTCAGAGCAACTCTCTTCAGGGCATTGGACACCTGAAAATACATGGTGTTTTATGTGAAAAAATAATAACAATAATAATAATAATTTTTGTGTGTGTGTTCATTAAGTGTGCAATACCTTTATGCCTGTTTGTACACACTACCCACTCTGGCACTCTGGATTATACCTTCAGTAACTGTCAGAACATCTCACTTTCCACAAAATTGCAGCACGGCTGCACATTGGTACACAAATATGGGTGTGTTTTGCATCAAACTCAGGACGGACTAGGGTACATGCACATACCTAAGTCTTTTCCCAGTGGCTTACCTTTACATGCACATACCTAAGTCTTTTCCCAGTGGCTTACCTTAGCCCCAGCATTCTTGGGTTCCACAGTATAAATTTAAGCATAAATGTAAGTTTAGAAGGAGTTTTCACTGTCTGAATGGGATGAGAGCAAGAGTGATACAAGCAGAAAGATATTTTCACAGACTTTACTACAGATAAAGAGACTTTCCTTGGATCTTTTCAACTCCCTCTGTTCTGAGGTGTTTTGAACTCTGCCTGGTGTTGTGCATGAGTGATTTCTTAATACTTTATATCTCCTATCCAGCATTATCATGAGAATATTTGTCAGCTGTCTATGAATTAATTCCCTTTTGGTAGCGTGGATACTTTCTTGGGAAAGAAACTCTACTTTGGGGATGTTGCCATTTGATGTGTCTTTATCCAAGTAGTTCAATCAGGTAAGAAGAACTGAACCCAGAATTTCTTCTGGGCTAGCACGCCTTTGAACAGCCATTAACTGCAACTGCAAAATTTTTGTTTGTATGTTGTCTTTATTATCATAATTATAATTATAATTAATAATAATAATAAATAATAATTTCATTTTACAGAGAGGAGCTGTGACATTTTCCACAAGCTACCACGGGCAGTTGCCTATTGTATCTGTAACTACAACTAACCCTAATGGCAGCTAATTAAAGGAAGAAAAGAGACACGGACACCTTCAGTTCCTGAACACTGACACTGTTGGTGTTAGAAAGTATTCCCTTTAAAGAGTTCAGCAACTATGATGAATGACCCAACTGCCTTTTACCCATGGAGATCTAGGCAGGAATATACATTCAAGATTAACTTGTTGTTACACTCCTTTCCCACTTTTCCAGTAGATATTCCAGCTGGTTGTTATTTTATGATGTCATCACCTTTAAATAATCTTTCCAAATGGTAAGACTATCAAGACTTGTCAAATTCCTTGAGGAAGTTTGTCTTCAATTAATTAACATTTTTTCCACACGAGGTATTTTTGTAAGTAGCATGTATCTCTTGTGCCTCTGATTCACTGAGGTAAGCACTTCAGAGTCATTGTGCTTCAGTTTTCTTGAATGAAAAAGCAGCAACACAACTTTTTGATTTTTAGGACTGTTTCAGGTTATATATAACATTTTACCATAGAAGATATAAAACTCTGTACATATTAACTGTGTGGCCTTACATTTGCAATACTTGTTCTGGAAATGACATTTTCTTCTTATTTCCATCCAACATCAAGCCGAAAACAGTTCTTAAAAATTAGTGGCCTATGATAAATACATACTGAAGAATCAGTATCTAATTTTAGCTAGACTATATTATAATAAGTAATTACTTTCTCTCATATCATGTTTACATAGCATGACCAAGTTTAAATACCTGATTCAGTAAGGCCCTGAAATGAATAATATTGCTCCTTGCAGAAAGAGTATAAACCTTTATTTTATTATTTGAAAACTTGTGCAGAAGTTTTAGGTTATTCAAGCTCCTTGTTGATTAATTAATATCTTCACTAATACACTGGGAATGTACATAAAGAAAACTTTGCCTTAAACAAACTTTTGTACTGTTAGGTTTTAAAGTACCACTTTCCCTGGACCATTTCTCTGGATTTTCTGTATGACAAAGACTGTCAGTAAAACAAACTGATTACAGTGTTTTCTAGTTCTTGATGAGGAATGGATGTACATGATGATACTGAGAGCCCATCCAGCTCAGGAACCAGTTCTGCTTCTCTTGCAGGATGAGTTCACCAGACGTGTGCTGCCAGCAGTGTGATCTTGTTTCTAGCAGAAGAAATGAGATCAGATGTAAAGTCCAGAACAGTGTAATGAGAGTGAAGGTTTCAATATCTGTCCCTCAGACTTTTTTTAAAGGTGTCATGGCATCAAATTCTCCTTTCTACTAAAGAGACAATTCTTGAAAGTTACTATTGCTGTGGTTTTTAGCAAGAAAAAAGTCATGGATGGTAGCAGAACTGACACAAAACTCAATAAAAGTATATACGTATTCAGAATGTACAGTATTTTTTACAGACTGACTGTGCAGTTTTGCCTTCCTGAACAGCTTCTACAAGCAGTTTCATTGGATTACAACTACAGCCAGACCAGGCAAGTGACATTATCAGTCTCACAGTAATGCGAATGAGATTACATGTGATAATGTCAAGCAGCAAATGTTGAGGTACCCAGTTCAATCCGGTGTAAATTGATTTTTGAGAAAAATTACACTTGAATCAAAACCTGTACCCAGACTTTATAGCCAAAAATCTTTTTTCTTTGGATGGTTATTTCTCTTCTTTTTAGTTGTTTCAGAATACATTAAGCATACAATAATTTTAGTGTTTATGTGAAATCTAGATTTGAAACTACATGATATTGATTGCTACATCTACATTTCAGCATTCTGGCTGACACAAATGCATTGACTGCATGACACTGTCATATGAATACTGATAAAATGTTGTTATACTAGAGTTTTTTGATTAATTGAAAAATTTGAGATAATGGTGAAGCTTTTGAAAAAAATCTAATTTTCAGAGAAATTCTGGAGCCCTAAAGTTTTTGATAGCCAAAACTTTAAACTGTTGGCAAAACTGATACTTGAAGTGAAAGAATATGAAGAAAAATGTTGATTGGAAGAAATAAAATCTCATTAAAATGGTTCAAGGGGAAAATTGGTTCCTGTTATCCTGATCAATATGAGAAGATAATTTAGAGCTATTCATACAGTTCTCCTTGGCAAGAGCTTTTAGGGCACTTAAAGGATAACATACACTTCCTTTCCTGGGCTCGTTCATGGTGACTAGTAATGATGAATCAAAGAAGAAGAAAGTCCAACATAGTTTTTCATGCTGTTAGTTGCTGGGAACATGGAAAATCTGTTTCCATCTATTGCCTCGTCACCAGTTTTCCTCCCACCCTAAGTGAAAGGAAAAGCAGGAAAAGGGCAGAGAAAAATAAATAAATAAATAAATTGAATAAAATGATGATTGCTATTAGCTGTGTTTTTGCCCAGTTCCCAGAACAGTGAATATTTTTTAATTTTTTTTTAAGGATGAACTCATGCAGATCTAATGATGCTGATTCACAGACACACTGAGGTAATGCACTTGAGATAAGAAGGACATGGCATCATTTCAGCAGGTCTCACAACGTAAATATTAAAGGGAATTTCACTATGGCATCAGCTTTTACTGTAATCAAAGACTCCAAGGTATGATTACAGTTAAACAGATCACGCAGTGAGATAGACTCACTAAGACAGTAAGATGTTCCTGATCTAAAGAACATACGGCAGGAGACACAAGGCAATTCTTTAACTGTATAATAGAATATAATATTATATTATGTCTTTTAAAAAGTCATTTTAAGCTATGCTCCAGCCAACTGTTTCTAGTTAAGGAAAAAAACCTAACATGAGGACTGCACATATTTATATCAAAGTTAAATACTGTGGAAAGAGAATGTAAAATGAGATTTTTCCTCCCAGGACAGGATAAGTAGCAATTAAGTGAAGTGTGCAAACAAAGTGCATTGTTTAAAGACCTGTGCTTTTTTTATGTACTGCATTTCATATTTGGAAGGACATGAGAAAAACCATGGTTATGATACTTATTAAAAAAAATATTGAACTCAAATATAATATGGCGTATAAACATGTGTCTCCTTCCTTGGGAGATCCAAGACAGCTCCTGGAATTAGTCTGCTTACCTTTTAAAGAGAGTCCTGACCTAAACCTGTCATAAACTGCTTCTGCCAGGGCCTGTGGTTCCTTTCCTCTCCCAGGGGAGAACTGGGTGTGAGATGGAGAGTTTTATTTAGGTAGGGTACACAGCTGTTTTGAAATATAAATATTGCTTCACTTGCAAGATTGGAAAAGCTTAAAAATGAAATATTTTACCTGGAGAACACAAGAAAGTGAGGTTTGGGTCAGATCTCCCTACTTGTGGGCATCCCTCTAGGAGGGGCCCCAATGTTTTTCAACATCCCTGCTGAAAAACTATGAGCATTGAACCTTTGCCATAATCTCCGCATTGCTAGGACAGTGTGGAGACCTCAACCTCCATAGTTTGCTTCAGAGATGCCGATGTACAACAACAGTACAAGCTTTAAACAGTTTTTGCAAGTGAGAGAGGAAGCATTCTGAAGCAGACTGCACTCTCCTTGGGCTAGTTGTACTCAGGATAGTGTTGTGACTCCACTGTTGGTGACAAAGGAGACGTGTACCCACCATCCAGGCAAAGGAACCTCTGATGGACAAAGTCACAGGCAACTTGCTTGCAAGAAAGGTTAGCATGGCATTTCTCAGACTTTATTCTTTCCTTTTGTGAGTTCTGTATTTTTTTATATGTACTATATAAAAAACATAAAATATTTAAGCACTTGTTTTTTACAAAAGGAAAACCCCATAAAAACAGACTGATTTACAGGATAGAGGTGTAAGATTGTTGCTTGACTGTTTTGTTTTTCTGGGCATCTCTTAATCTCTTGAAGATATTCCAAAAAATCTTCATTGTTTTATTTCCCCAAGAAAAGTTCTGTGCATCTGTTTCCCAACTTAACATGTTAGTTGTCTATAAGAAAAACTGGCCTGCTTATTTAAGCTCAGTCATTGTATATGAAATGAAAGCTTTTATTGTATCACATTACTTATATGGTGAGGTAGGAGTGCAAGTGTGTAAAAGAAGTCCAGTATCTACATTTGTTCATTCATTGCATCACTGTATTTAATTGCCTATTCAAATGAAACAATAATGCTTTTGTATAAATCTGGTGTTTAAAATCTAGTCTACCATGTAATTCTTATTGTACCGTCTACATTTTTTTCATTTCCTTAATGCTCACTTGACACTTTGCAGAGATATGCAAGTATCTTACTGTTTGAATTAACATCTGTTTGGGAGAGGCTTTGCCAGGGAAGAAGGGATAATAATGTAGTGTGAAAGGAAATGTGCATGGGTGTCACATGCTGAACTCTGGTAGAAGTGACATGTTTAATGCCACTCAGCTTTATTTGTTATTAGTGTGCCAAGGGGTCTCTTTTGTGCACACTAAATCTTAGCAATGTCAATGTATTTATCTAAGTATGTTTGTATGCCAGTGAATTACACAGAAGTGTGTACTGGTGCTAAAGCTGGCTAAAATTCTGTATTTGTGCCTAGCTGATCTAACTCCCTTCAGGATTACAATTGTAGAGAAATATAGCTATTAATATTCATAACTGGCAGGAGGCACAATTTTTTTTAATCCATTGTGTTACTAGTAAGCATCTAAAAAAGTGGCATGACTTTCAGTGCCACTAGGCACTGCCATTCTGGCAGCTTCTCGTCTCCAGACATTACTTTGAAAGATTCTCCTTAGTTCATTGGAAGAAAGTTTGCCTGAAAAGAAAACTTTTGATAATAACTGACATAGGTGTTTCCTATCAAATTACACTGTAAAGTTGGAGAAGTTTTTCATAAAGAAACATGGCCAAATAATTAGAAGTGTCTAATGTTCCTCATGTTAAGTGTAATTAAAAAGCAGTGTTGCTCAAACTGTTCTCCTGCTGTCACTATATCTTTCACTGTAAAGTATTTTCCTCAGACTATCCACAGGCTTGTCCAGCTCAGCTTTCTCTTACGAGTTTTAAAGTAAAAAGTAATGCTGCCTCAGAGAGGGCTACAGAGCACACACAGTTGATCTTGCAGAGACTGACCTCAGCGACACACCTCCTCCAGCTTATAAAAGCTATTTCCAGATTAAATGAACATCCCAAAGTGCCTCTTTTCCACAGTATCACTACAGACTTTCAGCTCCCCCCCTCCCCCCTCCAAAGAGAATTGTTAAATATGTGTCAGCAAGTCTAGATATATTGGCTGTTCAGTGAATATACTGATACCTTCCTGCAATATTTAAGTTATCATACATATCCTAGTATCAAAAACTCATATACCAATGTACCACAAATTTACCCCCCAATTATTATTATTATTTATTTTTTTTTTCCCAAAGAACAACTTGTCTCTGCAGGTTGCCAGTAAAGATTCAGTCTAGCTCCTACCTGAAAATATCTCTACTCCCAAAAACAGCTTTTGACTTTTTAGAGCAAAAACTGAGTGGGCGTAAATCAGCATAGGTGGCTGGGTACAAGCTGAGAGAGAGGCTAGTGAGGTGCCAGCACCATTGGCAATGTCATACTCATGGAGGCACAGACATTCACCTATAGCATGACCCTAGCCCACAGGCAGATATGCCATGGAACTGCTTTTCCTTTTTGTATTTTTCCCCCATCCAGTTGCTTTTATTGTAGCATCTTACTGTGCATGTAATTACATAGATATATATGTACCTTAAGCACATGACTCACTTAACAAATATATATATACATATATACATATATATAATACAACTTTGAGTAGTTACCAAGGAAAAAAAGTGTCCAAAAGTGTATGCATGTGTGTTAGTGAGATGTTTATGCTCACAAATTCAGAACCTGGGTGCCCAAAGCAGTAAATTATGCGCACTTTCAATCTCACTTTCATGTGTTTCAATGTCATACATCCATAGAAAAGTTAGTAAATATGAATCATACCGGTCTATATAGATATTAAAGGATTCTGATAAGCTACAAAAATAAAAATAAAATAAAATAAAATAAAATAAAATAAAATAATTAATTAATTAATTAAAAACAAACAAACAAACAAAAACAAACAAAACAAAACAAACAAACAACAACAACAACAACAACAACAACAACAAACGGAAAATTGTACTTTTCTGTACTTCTGTGAATGCTGAGTGCAAGCGAGCAGGAGAGCTTGCTTTCAGTGAACAGCACGGCCAAGGATCAAACCTCGCTGGGACAGGGACTGATGGCCCTGGGCTTCGTTGAAATGGGGTCCTGGGCCCATGGACAGGGTTAGTTAGGTTTGTTAGTGCCTTCAGGCTCCTTCATGGCTTTGAGCAAAATGCAGTTAAACCAAAACACTACCCACCCAGACTGCAATAAGAGAGACTCTTAACAGCATTTTGGATAATACTAGTAAATACTTAGATTTTAAATTACTCTTCAGAAGGTTTGGGGGTAGGGAGGTCTTTGAGGTTACCACCTTAAATGTCATGCACTCATGCATGCACAAAATAAGACAATTTATATTTTATTTTGGTGTGTGTCCTGCTGTCAGGGACACCCACCACTCATAAATTCTGAATTTTGTGACCAGCTTGAGCTCCAGTTAGGAATGAAACCTCTCAGTGTGACAGCAAAAAGATTTTGTGAGCGTACCAGTCAGATCCTGTAAATGAGCATGCTGGTACCAGGGATTACAAAAATATTCTCATTACCCAGGCATCTGACTTTTGTGGTTAAATGCATATCACAGTGACGGGAAGCATATCAGCTGGCTCCACTGGTTCTGACAAAATGGATGAATTTTAGTAAAATGAGAGGGCTTATATTCTAAGGATGAGAGAAGGTTGTTAAGCAGACCTATAGTTACTAGTACATTGCCATGGCTTCTCAGAAATGAAAACAACATTTTGCTCAAACCCTGATCTTCCAAAATAACCTGTATCCTGTATAACTGTACACAGCTTTGCAGCATAGATCTTCTTGTTCCAAACTGGATAAAAGGCAGATTTTCCCTGTATTTCTTTGAAAGCCTGGAAGTTTTAAAACATTTAATATACTACATTCTTCATACTTAAAATGCTAACAATTTAAATGTCACATTAGAATGGACATGTTTCTTGGGAACTGGATGGGAAATGCAGCCTTTCTTTTGCCTCCTTGTACCGAGTGAAGACCCACAGCCAAGATCAGCACAGAGGTGAACCATTCATACACCAGAGAGACTTCCCAGCCTGTGATCACACAACTACTGCTGGTCCATACAGCAACAGGAAAAAGACTGTAAAATGATTGCAAACCCCCATATAATGCACATTTATATGGATTTTCTCACACCTGCAAGAAAGTACAGGATTAATGTGGGAAAAATAAAAGTAATAAACTAAAATCTACAATTCTGTCTCCTTTTGGCAAGGTGCAAAAAAAAAGTCTTTTTTTTTTTTTTTTCCTTTGGCTGGATGATTCTATGATTAAAAAAAAAAAGTCAATAAACACCATTTTAAATCTGACAGTTTTAAAGTTTCTAAGAATATTCAGATAGCTTATTTCTAGGTACAGATTTTGTCAGCAAGTTAAGACAAAGTGACAGTAAGTCAGAAATCTCATTCTCAGCTACTTTAATTTTATTTTTTACTGTTAATTACAATTTTATGTTTCAGAAACTTCAAATGCTTTGATATTCAGATTCTTCTCTGGGAGCTTGCGTAATACTAAGTAAAAACTTAATCTTGATAATAATCTTATTGAAATCAATAGAAGTACTTCCTTGAAAAACTTCTTATTAACCTAAAAAAAAAAAAAAAAAAAAAAAAAAAAGTTGCATAGTTTCCTTTGCTGTTAATATTAGGAATAGTATTGTACACAGTTCTTTATTCCTTGAGACATATAATTTGTTCATAAATCAAGTGTTGTGCCCAAATATTCATTCTTAGCCTAATTTCATTTTCCTCAATATCCTGTTACACTATTTTTGAAGTTAGCATATGCTACTAAAAATGTTTCTTTATAACACTTAACAAAAAGATGTTCTGCAAATCTTCCCTTCATTCTTGTGGAATGCTTTTAAAGAAAAGAAGGCACTTATTTCCTTGTTCCTGTGTTCTGTATTCTCTGATTTCTTATTTTTCTCTATAGGTTTTAATTTAAAGCATGTGCTAGTATTTTTGTTGGCTCACTCTGCTAGACCCAACTGTAACATCCTTTTCCAAAATGCCCACACAATAAATTCTACTCAACCATAATAAATTGAATTTGAGTAATGTAAACTTGACACTAACATCAGATTTAAGGGTTTGGCTTAAATTTATAAACACAAGGAAATTCGTGGCCCTGTAAATTAAAGTTGAAAAAGGTTCATTCATTCTTTCATTCAGTAAGATTACAATGGTATCAGCCTATTTATTTAGTTCATCAGTCTCTAGCTTAGAATTTTCTGCCTTACTCTATGTCAAACAATCAATGCTATTAAGGACAGTTTTGTGCGAGTGAAGAGTTTTTGGGAATTTATTTATTTATTTTGTATAAAAACAAAGAAACAAACAAGCAAACAAACATATCTGAATTCGAGGGATTCCGAAAGTAGCCTGATGTACTTTAATAACCAAATATCAATTGAAACCTATTGTACTGGTAAGGATGAGGTGTGCTGAAAACACAGATTTATTTGCAGGACACGATCTTTACTTAAGAGAATAAGCCTCCAAGGGTTTCCTTGAGCACCATCCTTGACTCCAGATGGAAGAGATCTTTCAGGATGAACCCCACAGCCAGCCTCAGCCCCAAAATACATGCAGTCTCTCATGCCCAGACTTTCCTGGGGCATTTCAGTTCACAAACCATTAGTGGACAGACTTGAAAACCTTCTGTGGAGCTACTATAATCTCATGGTCAATGCAGGACAGCAGTGGCTCTGCACAGAAGGTGAGGAATGTATGCATACTGATTGAAAAATAAATATACAGTTAATAACTAAATAGATTGATATATATTTAGATAGAAAAGGAGAAATTAGTCAAGGCTCCTCTATAGCCTGCGCATTTGTTTGTTTTAAAAGCCTGCTCAAATATTCACTTCCTGCACGTACATTGAGAATTAAATCTCATTATATGTATGATATACAGTCTATACATTAAAAAACAAACAGACGGTTTGGTGGAAGGAAAAGGGTGTAAATTAAGCAGTTAGAAGCAAAGTAACATATTTCTTTGAAATATTATGGTGATATCTGGTTTTATTCTGAGAGAAGAATGCACACTTTGAAATCACAGAACTAGTGAATCTGTCATGGCAAGGCTGACAGACACATAGTGCACCCTGGGCAGAAACGATGGCAATGGTCGCCTTATGCATATGAATAAGTAAATAAAATATGTTCCAGTAATAATAGCTAGACTTCCAAAATGTAAGGGTGATGCAGAATAATTGGCTAATCAACATTTTTGAAAAGTAGGGATTTTTAGTAAGTGTATGTCTATGAGGAATCAGAAGCTTTGAAGCTTTAAATCTTTGAGGGATGGGGAAGTAAGCAGAGAAAAACAATGCTGTTACTATTACAGTCATTTAAAAAGGCAAAAGAACAAATCAGTAACACTACATAGATCATCATATTTTGTTGTAGAACAAAATACTTGTGTCCTTACGCTAAAAAGATTTTAGCTTTATAAATGTTTATTATGGCCCAATTCTCCTAGAAATTGCTTCAGTTTTCCTATTTTTTTTATTTTAAAAAATAATAATAATAGTGAGCTCCCATCAGTTCCTGTAGTTTCCTACAATATCTCAGACTAGAGACAGAAATTTCAATGGTAGGCAAAAAAGAAGCCTGGCAGGGAAGAAGTGCATAATGGTTGTTGATTTATTGTATCCATTTGGTTTGTTTTTTATTCTGGCACTGAACCATCTTCATCTCTGACTTCAGCAGAGCTGGTGTTTTCTCTCAGCAAAGGACATAAACAAAGCACGGTATGGCAACCTGAAACCTGACTGCTTTTACTGATGCTTGAATGGTGTAAGAAGAACGTGCCATCCCATGGCTTTGATTTCAAGACAGTGGAGGAGATGCAAAGCAGATTAAATCCCCCAGAATGGTTTACCACAACTGTTTGGTCTGTCCCTTTCTGCTCTGGAGGATGCTGTGGTCTGCGGGAGCACTCCCCCATGGCAGCCCTGCCCTCCTTCCAGCCCTGCAGCCCCAGAATAAAAGAGGGATGCCGAGCCGCCTAAATTCAGCCGGATTGTCAATGTAGCCGTCCACATTCTCAGCCTCAGTGCTATGCTCCATGACAACAAGGTGAGACGGCAGAGGTTACCCGAACAGCTGCTTCCTAAGCCAGAAATTCCAGGCATTGAAAACCATCTGTCTATACATTCACAAATGTATATAAGGGCAATCTATCAGGCTGCGGCACTGCAGCTGCCACTCCATCAGGCCTGCTTCCTTTCTCGACTCGGAACAATAAGAGCTAGTTCTTCACTTTGTGTCACACAGAATGGCTGATTTGATTAAGTCCCCAACTCTCATTATGCTAGGTAGGGGTGTAGAATTTCAATGATAATCCATAATGCATGACCAGTTTGTCTCCATGGCAACATAAATTCAAGGTTACTAGCTCAGACGCATAATTGGGTGTGCATTGAGTGCAGAAGAAGGGCTGTTAAAATTCTTGTCATAGAAGAGTAGCATCCATCATACTGTCTGAAATTGCAAAGTACTCATAATCAGAAAGAAAAATCCTTGGAGAAAAATGTTAATAAAATAAAAATTACGTCTAATATCATTGTTTAAGTTTAGAAAACCAAAGTGGTTAAAGTATTTTAGTTAATAAGAATGGAAAAGGCAACTCATTAAATGCAGAAGACTTCAGTTGAATATGCCCCACCCCCCAATATTTGCATTGTAAGATGGACCCAAAGCAGTACAGCTCTGAATCTGGCTGATTAGCTTGGGATCTAATCCATATGATACAGTAAAAGATGACGCTTCGCACGCAGAAGGCACAGTCTTATAGACATCGTTTGTCCAGTTTGATCTTGTGTGGGTAAACATAGCTTCAAAATTAGCTGCACCAAGGATAAAAGGACTTCTGCATGCTGATTTTTTGCTTTGTTTTGTTTTGTTTTTAATTTTTAGATGTTGCCCTGAATTATTGCACTATACAGCAGCCATTTTAACTACACAAGATGAAATAGGTAAGGTCAAATTGAACAGATGGAAAGAAGACATTTAAAATCAGACTGAGAAAAGCTCTAGCATGTATATTGTAGGGAGTGATCTTACTCCAGCAGATGGATGGAATAGATGACCTAGAAAGTCTTTTTTTGGTTTGTTTTCCTCATTTCTATGCATTTGTAACTGCAACATACCTGAAATCTCGCATTTAGTATATTATTTCAGTATGGGGAGGGGATTGCTTTTTGCTTTTTCAAAAATATTCTGATATAACATCTCTTCTGTCTTCTTCTAAGTTAGCATGATAGATATGACGTTTGCATTACTTATTCCCCAACCGGTCTTGTTTTGATGACAATCTCTGCTTGCAAGGAAGAATAGGCAAATGAGATTTTACATGAGCACTTCCAAGATGTCTGGGGCTTAAACCTAGCCTGTCATTACATGAGGAAAGATCATTAGTAAATGAATATTTTCCTTAGCTCCAACCCCATTTTCCTTGATATTGCCTGACTTGTATGTCTGTTTACTAGGCTTGGAGAATACAAGCTGCGAAGCTTCAGCATACGGTTTTATTTATTATGATTTCTAGTAGAATTTGACATTATTTCAATTTAAGTTTCTGTAATCATAATAGGAGAGACTTGTCAAAGGAATGAAACCTCAGTTTACACCTTTTGAGTCAAACCTGACCCTTTTTTCTCGGACTACATTTTTATATAAATGTGTTGGAGATTATCATGGTTTGTTGACTGAACTGCTTAAAAATAACAATAGAAAATTCTCATCATATGGAAGTGGAAAGACTCAGTAAAGAAAGCACTATTCCAGCATGCATTTGCTGCAAATATTAACCTAATCTGTTTGGGTTTTCCAGATTTCAGATCACACTGTCTCCTAATCTAGTCTGCATTTACATTTTGCAGACAGAAACCTTAGAAAATTTAGTGTAAACAGAATTAAAAGTGAAAAAATACAATAAATGGAAAAAGAATAATGCAATGGGTGTTTGTTTTTGTTTGTGTTTGTTGTTGTTGTTGTTGTTGTTTGTTTGTTTGTTTTTACTTTTTATACATTTTTACAAGTTTATTTCTGAAAGGTCTATATATCCAGAAATTATGATATTTATTTAAAATTCATTATTTTCAGGAGGCTAGAAAATACAGGCACTGACTTGCGATTTTTAAAATTTATGTTTTGCGCTAAACCATACAGTTCCTTTTCTGAACAAGTGTGTCTAAGACATGCTTTTTTGTCACCATTTTAAAATGATTCAGATCTGCACCTAATTTCCATTACAGAAAAGTGTGCTGGATCATAAGCTTAAATGTACATCGTAGGCAGCAGGATTTTTCACATGAGCGAGAAACGGCAAGATCAGGTCCTATAGTAATGGAGGCTACTGTTGTATTATGTGGAATTCATTTTTGTCTGCATGTAAGACCTGTTTATATATATATATATATATATATAACATATATTACTGCTCAATATCAAGAAAGGACTGTATGTTCAATGATGTGTTTTATTTCAACACTGTTTGGTTTAATATGAAGCTTGCAAATATCGCATCTGGAGGTGTATTCTCCTCTTGATGTGCACATGTAATTCCAATTAACATTAAGAATGTTAATGAGAATATGCCCCTCTAGGGGCTGGAGAGGGGGAGGTGAGGGAGCAGGTTTGTAGTTCTGATTTAAATAACAAGTGACTTTTGTGGAGAATACCAGCATGTGGTCTTATGCACTTATATTGTGGAAATGCAGTGGCTCTGAATAAGAGTGCACGATTTATACACTGATGCTCAGTGATGCTTAGCCAAGTGAACCCATTGTCAGGGCAAATATTAAATCCCAATGTGCCTTCTCCAGAAGAAGTATTTTTAAGAATGTTTAGTCCTCTTTTTGTGCAGAAGTATAAAAGTCTGTACTGAGAGTGGATTCCAGTTTTGTGATTGTTTCTTTTATTATTTTTTTTAAGATTAGTTTAGTTTGAAGAAGCAAACCATGTAATTACTTGTTGTTTCTCAAGTGTGAAGAATGTATAGTACAGCTTTCAAGGCCTTAACTAGTAACATGTACCTATATTTTGATTAATTTACTTGTTCTTCTTTTAGTGTTCTAAGGAAGAAGTACATTTAACATAAGAGTTCAAAACAACAATAGCAGTATCCAGCTAAAAATGGCTATTAAATCATTATATTTTCTTTGGAAGTGTGATGTCACTGGTGATATTTTGAGGAATTCTGTGTAAGCAGAAAGTAAGAATAACTACAGCGCTTCCATTTTTGAAAATGGAAGGTAACAGATTGTGAAGTGCTTTTAAGGCAAGAAAGTATGCAATATATATTTTATAATTGCAAAAAAAAAAAAAAAAAAAAAATGTAGTTAATATTAAATGGAATTACCATATTATTTTACCAGATAAAAACATAAACGGTGTTTATGCATAGAATATATTCTCCATGTTACTCAAACAGACAAAAAATACATAATGAGGCACACAAGTATAACCTGCAAAGTGGCGATGAAAAAATGTGTAGAAAAAAAGAAAGACAAAATCCTTTATTGTCTTAAAAATAATCTTTTTTTTTTTTTTTTTTTTTTTTCTGGTAGTGTTAATTGTTATTGTAAGATGTAAAAATAACCTAGAAATAAAAAGACGTATTACTATTTGATGTCCCATCCATCTCTTTTGTTATCAGTGATAGAAGATACCCTAAACAATATAATTTATTATCTGTTTTGTCAATTCTTTCTGCATAAACTTTCTTCATGACTTTTCAGTTTACACATGGAGAAGTGCTGTTCATTTTGTTGATCTGACACGTCACATTTCATTGTGTTGATTTCAATGTAAGTGCTATCGCAGGATGTGCAACATGCAGCCAGCAGGATACATTAAAAATGTAAAGTGAAAATGTGTGTTTTGTACATGTCTTTTCCTGTGACACATTTTAGGTCAAACAGTAGAAACGCTGCTATTTGAACAGCTATTCTGTATATTTTATCTATTGGTCTTGGTATCTGTAAAATGCACATTTTGTACATACACAGAAATATATTTGAAATGATAAAATGTTGAATGCCCCAACATTTCAGCTTATGTAGAGTATGATCATCTAATCTTGGCTATATGGGTAAATTGAGGCTTTTAATAAGACTAGTATAGACAATAATGTCCATGTGTTTGGAGACTATAATCCCAGACTTATATTTGTCCTCCCAATTCCTCTGCAGTTCTGGGTATTGTTAAGAAACAAATGTATTTTGTATAGGCTGGTGTCAATGCTCATTCAGCCCTGTCTCTCAGCATGAAAAGCCTGTATGTATGCATATATACAAGATAAGATGAGGTGGGAATTTTAAGAAGGCATGACGGGAAAACCAGGACTATTATTAGCAGATGCAGGTGAGTGAATCTGTTTAGGAAAAGCAAGGCTAGAGTAATTTTATTTATTTATTTTTAATAAGAGGTTTTCATCCCATTAGTTTATTTCTTCAGGTTTGAAAAAGAGGGCAGTGTTTCCATAGAATAATTCTATGCATTCATTTCACAGCCACTGGGGGAGAAGATTTGAAGAGATCAGATGAACAGAATAAAGAAAACAAAACAATTTAAACAGATTAACAGAAAATAAAAGCACATGCATAATAGTTGATTAAATGTTAAAGCTTTGCCCACCACATATTGAGAGGGCACACGTGAGCAGCAAGAATCAGGAAACAGGTTGGTCCCAGTCCTGATTGTCCAAGAAAATTTCATTAGAGTCTATACAGTCATTACAGAAAAGATCAGAATTTGTCTGTCTGGTTCTATCAGTGCCATTAACTTGATTTCATTAGGCATAAAAAATATTAATAACATATCTCGAAAGAAAAACAGGAACAGAAAGATCCTCAGAAAAGAAGCACTTTTGGAAAAGTATTTTAAAAAATCAAAACAAATGATAAACTTTGAGCATATTTTCCTTCCAGTGACAATTTGTGGTAATAAATACACACACACACAAGCACACACACACAAATATATGTTAGTTTTCCACCACATTTCAGAGACTAAAGCAATATAGAGGTGTTCAAAGTTTAGGAAAATATATATGGAAATGAACAAACAAAATAGCACTAGTATTCTTTTTAATTTAAAGTCATGACCCTGAATATATATATTTATATATATATATATTTAATTGAATAAGTGTCAACCAGAGTTTGCAAAAATAACAAGATGAAGTTGTTGTGGTACCTTTAAAAATTATGCAGATATGAGAAAGCAGACCTGTAGAGCTGATGATACTTCTGCTGTTGATTTGTCTGTTAACATATTGCATTGCATGAAGAAGAAAATGTTGAATGAGGAAAAGGCATGACAAGGATGAAATTCTCTGACCTGTGCTCTACAGAAGGTCATGTTTGCTGGTCATAATCTATTAAATCAGCAAATGTAATACACATTATTTAGGTGTTTCAAGGATCAGTGACATTGTGATTTCCAAAAATTTGCAGCAATACCTTGTGTGCTGAGAAATTATCACAACTCCTCATAATATTGAACTCGTCTTGAGGTGACTGAAGTGGGTCAGTAAGTTAAATATGTCCACAGAAGCTCTCAAAAATCAGATTAATTATTTTGGTTCCTGAAGACAGCACTGGTAGCCTATCTTTATTGTTTTGAAGGGAAGGAAGGAAGGGAAGTATCTTTTTCCCTCATTTAAACCTTTTCCAAGTGTTTTCTAAGTAAGATAAAAATCAGTGGTATGTTCACCAGGAGTACCAGTGGTGTTGGAATAGTCCAACATTTAATTCCCTCCACAGTACCTTGCTGCTGCTGTTGTTGTTCAGGGAACAAAAACCTACCCTGAAATAGATTTCCTATCACAACTGCTTTCCTATCAGTTCAACTGTTTCAGTTAAGGATGTGATTTATTTTTAAACATCGTGCACAGCCCTTTTGAACCTTCAATGTAGATGGAATCATATGTATTATTATACCAGTATAGCTTGTTCATTTCCCTTTCTGCACTGGAACTAACTATCTTGATATCACAGAATCACATTGGAAGGCTGGAAGGGACCTCAAGAGATTATCAGGTCCAACCCCCCTGCCAAAGCAGGTTCCCTAGAGCAGGTTGCCCAGGTTGCTGATATAATCACTTTATATCATTATAGCTGCATTTGCAAGGGCGAAGGTGGAATGTGACCTGCACTTTTACTACTTTGAATGAACCTGCATGTTTAAAGCAGTACAAACTCTATGTTTAAACAGGGCTTCAGGCCTAAGAGAATTATGAATATAAGTAATTTACAATGTCTTTTGAGCAAATTGTTCCAAGAACAAACCCCAGTCCTTGCCCAAACTCCTAATTAATGAAAACCATCTAAGCCTGATTATCATGTAGGGCACAGTACATGTGTTGAAAGGATTCTAGTCAGATTTTAACTGATGCGATTGAGCACCTACAACCTTGTTTTCCCCTTGCCAAGCTCAAGCAAAGGTGTTTCATCATAATGGGAATTATTCCCAAGTCAATTTTCACAAGTTTTTTTTTCTGTGTCCCCTTTCAATCCATATGATCATTTCTTTTTAACAATGAGGAGGAAAAAATAAAGACACTTTGTTATACTGTGAATATGTTTTATTACCTTCTGACTCAAAAGTGCCTGAAAATATTTTACTCTGCCTTTACAAAAATCAACTGCTGCTCTGCAGACAACAAGCAGGGAGATGTTACACTGAGGATTTAAATGTTTTAAAAGTTTTGCACATGACAGAATGCAATTAAAATGAAATAAAAATAATAACAACACAGCATTTGAATAATAATACATATCCCAAAGCACTTCACAAGTAGGTCAATATCATTATAAGCATTTGATTGTTACTTACTGTAGTGGGAATAGTTGAAGAATGAAAAATTTTTTAGCACCTTCTCCCTCTGTTGCAGTCCCACAAAAGTGACATTTTCTATGGAGCTTCCAGATGCTGAATACCCAGACATGGAAAACATAACCAACGCCTAATTTAATCTTCAGCTGCACTATATCAGAGTTATTTTCAGTGTTTCTTATTTTTTAATAATGTAAACATTGGAAATCAGAATAAAATGCAGTTTGGTTACCACCATTCAGCTTATTTTTATCATTAAATCACTTCAAGGTCTAGATTCAGTATTCAAGTCTCCTGATGCTGTGAGGTATGGGGGTGGGTATGCATCTTCTGCAAGACTAAAGCAATGCTGAACATAGCATAAGAAATTATTTAGAGTAAAGGAAACCAGTTTCTCATACCAACATCAGTATTCCTAACCTACCAAGAGTTTTCATTAGATGATACTTAACTCAGATAATTACCCTTCTAGCTGACATAATCCATATGAAATCACAATATCACTATGCCAAAAAGAGAAGCTAAATGGCTATTTCACTCCATACCCTTCAACTGATTTTGCAACTCATTTAAGGCAGAAAATTCTCTCCAGTCCCCATACAAGTGGACTTGTCATCCATACCTTTATGGATAGAAACATTCTTTTGTTTTTACTTGATTCTTCTGGAAACAGACAACATTACATCATCAAAAAGCTGTTTAACAGCAAATCTTTCTCTTTTACATTCCCTGGGCCTCAGATTCACTACATTCAGAAAACTCTCCTCTTGCAGTTGCACACTATGCAATACTGGTTTCACTCAAGTCAGTCCTAAAGGAAGAGCCCCAAACTGGGAACAAGCATCCTTTCTTTTGGACTCGTTGATCTTGGAGGTCTCTTCCAACCTAGACTATTCTGTGATTCTTTGTTGCAGGACCAGAAGACCTTGGGGTACAGGCACCCCACTCTAATGTGCAGATACTGAAATGTATTTCCACGATCCATGGGCAGCGCTCTCTCCGCTGCCAGCTCCCCTTCACAAGCCTCTGGGCTTCCCTGCCTCCCCATTGTCCAAATCCCTTGTTTGTTCCCAGCTGGGCTACAACTGTTCTCCCCTCAAGTATTTCAGCTCTGAGGTTCCCAAGCGCAGAATACAACTCATAGGTTTCCTCAGAATATGAATGTAAACATGTTTAGTCTGTAGCAAGGCTTGACATCAGCATGATGCATGGCTGCTCTGCAACTTATAAGCTATTTGGGACAGGCACCTGTGTTTTTTCATTGTGGTTATCCAACATAGAACTGTTACCTATTTCAGAATCTTCTAGTATTATTATTAAAAAAAAAAAAAAAAAAAAAAAAGGCCATATTTCACAGAATCACAGAAAGTTGAAGGTTGGCATGGACCTCTAGTCCAACTGACTGCTCAGGCAGGAGCACTCATAGCAGGTTGCCCAGGACCATGTCCAGGAGTCTCATGAAGACCTTCAAGGAGGGAGAATCCTCAAACTCTCTGGGCCAGTGTTTCATCACCTGTGCAGTAAACAGACTAGATATCAACAGACTAGATATACAATATAGCATAAAACCTGGCAACTATATAACTTCAGTCATAAAAACATACAAGAAAATTTTGAAACAATAAAAGCAAGCAAAATGTGTCCCAATAAACCTACAACTGGATTATCATACATTTCTGATTAAAAGACAGTATAATAGGTACTTATCAAATTAAATTAAAAACAGTGTGCCAGGTATTTTCGGGTTTGTTTGTTTATTTGTTTGTTTGTTTCTACAGCTCCTGAATATTTCTCTGGTTCATTCATAGAGATGAAAATATTATACAATATTGCACATTATTAAACCTAACCTCTTCACCTTGACACTACTCTTTCTAAATTTCATCAACACTTCCTTGTTTATTGCATCAAACATAAAGGAAGATGAATTCTTTGTGCATTTTATTCTGCATTCCCAACTAACCTTGAAGCTAATTTGCATCTAAGGTTTGTTCCCCTTGATCTGTGATACCAGTCTCAACCCTTCCTATATTTTGGAAAACAAGACCTTATTCTTTTTCTGATGTCCCCCTTGATGTTTGATACTTGTATTCTTGAATTAAATTTACTGTTTTCCTTTGTCCTAATGCCCTAAAAAATTAAACAATCTTGGGCAACTGCCAGTTGGTTTGTTGAGACCGCTGTCTAATATGATGACTATCTGTTTTTTCATTTTTGCCTTATAACTCCCTCCACGCTGTTTTATTTTCTCTTGTATTACACTTTGTGAGCTTATCAGGACACAAACCTTCATTAACTTACTATCTGCACAGCAAGTGGGACTACAAGACACTGATTCAAGTCTGATACTTTTCATTTCTGTAATAAGAACAGAAGTCACAAAAACAGCACCATTGTAGCTGTATGATGCTCAAAGATTATTTTTTTTTTGAACGAAAAGTCCTTTTCCATACTTTCCACTGACTGATAACCTCTACACATCCCTTTCAGTTTATTTTTTTCAATGATGTAATTGGGCTAAATATCATGAAGAGGAGGCTTTTGTTTTGTGAGAAATGCTGAGAAAGCTAGCACTGTTTTAGTCTCCCAGTGTGAGTTTTATCTCATTTAATTTAACACACTTAAGAATAGTTTCTGTTTCGGCCATGCTTGACTTTGTTTGGTCACATGATAGTAAGAAACACCTCCAGAAAGATGTTCAACTGTCAACTGACACTCAATATGGGCTGAAATGGGCACCTGTTTCTCCCCCATATTTACACAAGAAGTACATGCAACCAGCTTTCTGATGTTTGAGCTGAGAGAGATGAATTTCACCTTATAAGAAGTACCCATTTTGCAGAAACATATACCTCTTGATGAGGTGTATTTTCTTGGTTATAACTTTTTACCTTTAGATAACTGCATATTCCCCCAAAATTTGAAAGGAGCAAATCAGACATTTGAGTTGTGATGTATCAGAGACATTTCACCAGAACATAAAGCCTATCATCAAAAATGACAACCCATGTTCTTTTGATAACTTTCATCACTGACAAAGCTGGACAAAAAGAAGGAAACGAAGAAAAAGGAAAAAAAAAAAAAAAAAAAAAATGTTAGTAACATGCCACAGAATTTCTCTAAGAAAATGCAAATGTTATTTGAATGTTACAACTCAACTCTGCATTGTTAACAGAGCTCTCGCTACCAAACATCTACTTGCATAAAAACATTTATTATGTTTTTACAAATGCTGAATGAACCATCCAAGATCATGTAGGAACTTAGAGCAAAAGAGTATCATTAGTAACAGGAAATTAACAATGTGATAAAAGATTACTAAACTGCTGAAACCAACATGTGACCTGATTATGCTCTCTGTTCAATGAGAACATTAAATCCTTCACGTGGTCAGGCTCTTAATAGCCACATTGCATTAATATCAACAAGTAACCAAGTCTGGGAAGAAACTGTTTGATTAAGAAGTTTATTTGGCAGTAAAGTGTAGGAAAATCATCACGGAAGCTTTCTGCATACTCTGGCATAGCACAGGATAGCTCTGACTCAGGTAATAGCTGTTTTCTCTATATTGGAATATTTTATATTATAAAATCTTGTCTGCTATCTGTTTTCTTCTCCCATTAATTATCATACACAAAATGCACTCAGGATCTTTAGTTTCACTATTTTAAGCCACTGTAATCTCATTTTTTCTCATCTCTAGGCAGCATTTCACAATCACTGAATCACAGAATACCTGAGATCGGAAAGGACATCTGGAGACTGTTGAGCAGGGTTAGCTAGGGCAGGTCACTTAGGATAGCATGCAGTCTGGTTTTGAATATCTCCAGGGATGGAACCACCACAAAATCTTTGGGCAACCCGTTCTAGTGTTCAGAAAGACAATAAACAAATAAAAAGGTAAAATGCTTATCTCTATTTGCTTCAAAGAGAAATGCATACACAACAACTGGAATTTCAGTTTGAAATATGAAGTGAAAGAGGCAGATAGGATGCATGCCCTGAAGCTAAGGTTCACTTTACAATTCATTTACCCATGCTAATCAGTCAATAGATTTGCAGAAATGATGTGTTGATTTTCCCTCTTTTAATTTAGTCATTTCTGTTAGCTGCCAAAATTAATTAAATAAAATGTAGCTCTGAGAGCTGACATATGAATCAAAAATAGCAGGTGCTTTTTTTTCGAAAATGCTGTCAGCAGCCGAGTTTCTAGTCCCCCCATGGTATGTGAAAGTGAATGGGCAACTTTGGCTTCCCAGAAGAGTTCCGCCTTGATTGGGGCATATGCAAGTGTTGCGTGCGAAGTTGGACAATGCCAACAGAAGAGAGTGAGTAAGCCCTTCAACATACCTTGGAAGTTGCATCAAGCTCTGGTTGGCACCTGGCAGGTCAATGCAACCTCCAACAGAGCAGCATGAGCTGTAAATATGTCTGTTCATGTCACCCTGCAACACAGAAGGCTGTGCCTCTCTGACAGTGTCACCATGAACCCTATGGAACCTCAAGCTTCTGGACAATTGGATAAAAACACAAGTGTTCACAAGGTTTGTGGATGATGTCCACAAACATTTTTTATTTTTTATTTTTTATTTTATTTTATTTTTCAGTTGAGGTTGTTTAAAAGAATTAATGTCAAATGAAAACTGAGGAAAGTAATTTCTAGATCACGTTTCATATAATTTGTTGTTTTCTAAACATCTTCCACAAAACAAACAAACAAAAACAATAAATTCCTGGCTCTAATTAAAAGTTCTTAGTGATACACAGAGATCAATAAGATTATTTTTTTTATTTTATTTTATTATTTTTTTTTTCTAAGGACTTTAATGAAACTCTAAAAGTTTTGAAAATAAATGTAGGTCTATTCTGAATGCTGAAAAATGAATTAACTTAAAAATTGTTTGCATTAGGAATAATGTTTGGTCTCCACATAATGTTCATATAATCTCAAAACTTGTTGAATTGTTTCTTCAATTTTTATTTATTATTATTATTATTATTATTATTGGTCAGAATGTACAGACCTATCTATGACACCTATAATTTAATAATAATTAGTGGTGATGTACCACATCTGTAATTTGAGGCTTGGCATATGAATGTTAAACTGTCAAGTTGTTCGGTTTATTCTCTTTATATTGATCAATGTTAATATAAAGAGGAGGAAAAATAATTTAGTTTGTACAACTCTTAGTTGTCTCTATGTATTTTTTAAGGTAAAGATCTTTCTTCCTGAAGTGGATCATTTATAAATAAAAGTAATGCACCACTTAACAGACTGAAAAACAAGCAACAGGTGAGATAGTATGAAAGAAAGAAGAACTATCAAGACCAGCAATACTGGATATTGAAAATGACATGAAGCTTCAAGCTAATGCACATAACATTCTTCAACACCCCCAATCATTTTTTTAAAGTTGCTTAATGTACAAACTCCATTTCTACAAGCTAACTTCCATGGAAGTTGCCTCCAATAATAATACTGCCTCCTGAAAGATGTGCCTGGGAGGGAAAACACAAATCTTGGCATTTCAGAAGTGCCCGTTCACAGCACTAGCCCTAGAGGCTGCTAATTCCTTTAAGCTCTTCATGTCTTGCACAAAGGAGCACCAATTATTGGCCAAATTCTGTTCTCATCCTCAACCATCCAAGAAACAAAGAGGGAGAAGTTGAACCCCACAAAATCAATGGCAAACTTCCCACTGGTATCACTAAATGCAGGATTTTACTGAAATTTGCATATACTTTTATTCTTGTATGGGTAAGAATTTCTGGTTGTGGATTTGAAATTGTTTCAGAGCAATGACTGTGCTTCCTACTGTTTTTGAGATGCAGGTAAATATTCTTTAGGTATCACTGTTTAGGTCTCTCAGAGCTTGTGAAAACTGTCCTGGGTTGTGAATTCGTGGTGGTTTTACCCAGCTGGGCAGCAGAGCTCCACCCCAACCACTCGCTCACAACCCATCCTCAAAGGGAAAAGGGGAGAAAATATGACAGTATAGGGCTCAAGTGTTGAGATAAGCAGAGGAAGATCACTAAACAGTTATCATCACAGGAAAAACAGACTCAGCATAGGGAGATTAATACAATTTATCACTTATCACTAACAAACTAGAGCAGTGAGAAACAAAACAGCTACAACAAACTAAAAACAACTCCCCCTCCAACAACCTTCTTTTACATCTTCCCCCCAAGCAGCGCAGGGGAACGAGGAATGGGGGATGCGGTCAATTCCTGAAGCTTTGTCTCCACTGCTCCTCCATGGTCACTCTCTGCTCTTGCTCCACGTGGGGTCCCTCCCATGGGATGCTGTCCTTCCTGAACTGATCCTGTGGAGGCTGCCCACAGGCAGCAGCCCTTCAAGAACATGGCTCCCTACCATGGGGTCCATCCCCCAGGACCAAACTGCTCCAGCACAGGTCCCCCATGGGCGGCAGCTCCCCCCAGACCCCCAGCTCCTGTGTGGGCTCCTCTCCACGGGCTGCATCTCCAGCCCGGAGCTTGCTCCTGCGGGGGCTCTCCATGGGCCGCAGCCTCCTCCAGGCCACATCCACCTGCTCCACCGGGGGCTCCTCCACAGGCTGCAGTGGGGAGATCTGCTCCATGTGGGACCCATCGGCCACAGGGGGACAGCCTGCTCCACCAGATACCTCTCCGCAGGCTGCAGGGGAACTTGTTCTGCATGCCTGGAGCACCTCCTGCCCTCCTTCTGCATTGACCTTGGGGGCTGCAGGGCTGGTTCTCACTCCTCTCTCCTAGGTGCAGTTGTGCAGGTGTTTTTCCTTTCCTTCAACTTGCTCTCCCAGAGGCCCACCCAGTGTCACTCCCTGATTTGTCTCTGGGCAGTGGTGGGTCCCTTTGGAGCTGGCTGAAAATGGCCCTTGTCTGATATGGGACAGCTTCTGGACTCTGGTCAGAAAGGCCACCCCTGCAGCTCCCGCACTACCAAAACCTTACCACATAAACCAATACACCACGGCAGAGCCAGAAACAGCTCCAAAAAAACATCTTCCAGATTTGCACCTTAAAAGGGAATATGAACATTACATGTCAGCACTGTTGCCTTTGATTTATTAAGGCCTAGCTACTGACTATATTTTAGTTTTCCTACAGAGATGTTTTCTACACATTTTTATAGAACTTTTCCCTACTAAGAACCAAGCTGTGGTAGGTTTGGTTTGATGAGATTAAAAGTCATATCTGATTTAGGTTACGTCTGAGAAGCAACAGTAATTTTTGAGACAAAAATACAACCATGCAACACTAGCAGAATTAAAGATATGCCTGAATATACTTAGCAAATCTGACCTATTTGGAAAGACAGCTTCACTGAGTATGATCGAGTAGGTGTACTTATCTGTTAGAGTGAGAAGCACAGGGAAGCTATGAGAAGGGAAGATTCAGGCACAACCTGGATGAGCCCAGAATATGATTGAGAGAAATAGAGAGGAGGAAGAGGAGAGAATTTCTTCACCAGGTGGTAGAAGGAATACTCTGAGCTGTGCCACAAAGTCATGTCCTCCCAAGAAGGAAGGACCATGCATCTTTGTGAGCAGAGAATACTGAGATCTGACTCTTATCATGAATTTTTCTTCTTCCCTGGAGCAGCATAAAGGACCCTGGATTTTAGCTAGTAGTATATTATGACTGGAAGATTTAAAGCACATGACTGCCCTCAGCATCTAAATTGAAGTTCCTCCACACCAGAAATAATAATAATAAAAAAATAAATAATAATAATAATAATAATAAAGAATTTAACATCAACAGTATTGTTTGAAGCTAGCCCTTGTAGTCAAGGAAACTATTTTTACAACCAATATGTGCAAGCTCCACTGAAAAAAACTTGCTGGAAGTCAACTGAGTTTTGTTTATTTTTTCAAGATGTCATTACAGCTGTTTTTAAAAAACTTTTATAAATATTCATTTTAACCACCAGACTGTCTGATAAATGCCCTAATAATAATAATAACACTTTACTAATCATGTAACAAATCCTCATAAGTCTAAACTGATTCTTATTTATTTACTACAATTGAATTTCAAAATTGCATTTTTTCACATTTATCCACTGGAGCCTCAGATTGTTCTTGAAATCAGCAATAATTGCAACAGTATTTGCTGTAGCTGGGTTAGACAAGAGGATTCTTTGTATGACTCTTTTATTACATTGTCAATATATTAATACAAGTTATATGAACAAACCTGAAGAGACAAAGAGCTATTTGTTATGTTATTATCCAAGAGTGAAAGCACAATTCTTAGGGGAAAAAAAAAAAATCCACTAGGGACTGTAGCTGAACAAAAGGTCTAAGTAAAGTAGGCTTCGACACCTGATTATATGCAAACCTAGCAGTGTAACCATGCAGGGATTCCCTTCTTGTGTTTGCAGACAAGGATTGAATGAGAAATGGTGAGATAGCAAGGGAGTGTGCAAGCTTAATGATATGCCTATTTTTTTTCTATCAGCTGCTAATCTGTATCTCTGGTGATGATTACTATTTCATCTCCAGAGAGATTTTATTCAGAAACATCAAAATGACATTACAATTGAATGCCTTGTGTTTCTTTAAGTATAGAGCCAGATTGTTAGCTCTGTCAGGCACATAAGGTAGAAAGTCTTCCCATTTCATTCTGCTCTTTGCCCCTCCCTAGGTGATGCCAGCAGCTAATGGCAAGAGGAGGTAGAATCCAGCCTGCTCATCTGATGAGAAGAGAACTTGTTGGCAGGAGGAGCTGCACTTGACCTCAATTCATCAACACAAGTCTGTATGGCTGCTTGATGGGTGATTCAGTTTGGAGAAACAGAAATAGAAGAGAAAAGCTGCAAGATAGACCATGCCTCACTTTCTGGTTTGATCTCAAGAGAAAGCAACACAGAGATGCCACCCAGCCATGTCAACCTACAGGTATGCAGGGCTACTTCCCACCCTCAATTACTACAAGCAGGACTCTTTCTCTGAGTAGTCCTTCTGAAATCAGTTCACATCCTTCTGGCCTTGGGCACTACTGACTGCACAAATTGCTGAGTTCATGGATAATCAAGGTTTTACTGATGTATCTGCAACTGTTGTAAACTAGCGACTTCAAGAACTTGTCACAGAATAGCCTTCCCTCCAGCCTACTCAACATTCAATGTCCTAGATAAGTGTAATACTTTTTCTGCCATCGCTATCCTAAGATGGTTCCTGGATGCAGATAGTTTAAATCCAGCTCATAAATGTTTCCATGAGTTGCAATCATGGCTGGACTACACTGCCAATGCCCCAGCATCCCTTCCTGTCCTCCACGTTCAGAAGCTGAAATCTGTGACTCAAGTACTAATTTCTGGAATTGCCAAAGCCTCCAAAGAGAAATATCCCTAAATATTTAAACATTTCGTTTGAGAAAAATCTAGAACCATTTACTTCTGTTGTGGAACTATTTAAACGTATGGTTCAAATAAGGTCTACAAACAAGATTTTTGGCTAAAGTGAAAAGTTCTGTTAATTTAAAATTCCCTTCTTCAATAAGAATAAATTAATCCACTTCTACAAATCTTAGGTAGGTTTCTGTTGAAAGCCATAGATTATTGCTGCTGATAAATAAGGGTTTATACCAAAGACCATTGGAAATCAAGTCTGGAGTCAATTCTTTTTGAAAATGCTAATAGCCTGGGCAAGTTAATGCAGCTTGTCTAGATGGCATTTCTTTTTTTGGCAGGAACTCTCTCCCCTTAGTTGAATAGCAACCATCACGTTCCCTTTGTAAGTGCATCTTCATGTAGGAGATCCTATATTCATTGTGTGACTCAGGGTAAACAGTTACTGCCAGAGTCAAACCAAAAAGTCTGCACCTGGCAAGGACATTTTGCAGTCACTACACATATAGACAGCATATCTTGACAGAATCCTTTATGGTGAGGATGAAACAGGCCATGCCTTTATAGCATATGAAGAAAAAATCATCAAAAGGGACAGAAATCACCACTAATCTTCCTGGGCTGAAGCTTGGTAACCTGCATGAAGACCTCATGCCTTCCTCTGAACATTTCCTGAGGGTGCAGCAGTCTGTATCATTCTAACTAAGCAAAGCACAAGTCCCTTCAAGCTGAGTGGTGAATTAATTGTGCTCTTGTCACCGGTCAGTATAAAACCAGAACAGAGTGTGACTGCTGTGTGAATTACACATGATGCATAGATGTTATTTGTATGTTAATAACCGTGTGGCCTTTTGCTTTTCCTATTTATTCCCTGTGCATTGTCCAGATGCGAGCAGGTAAAGTGACCCACATTCTCCTCTCTGACACATCACATGCTGCATTGCCCATGCACAAAGCATGCAATCAATTTTTCCCCCATTGCATACCACAAACACAGAGGCAACCTGAATCACACAGACTGAAGAAGAAGCATCCTCCCCTCCTCCTGGACAAGCAAGCAGATGGCAGAATAGCAGCACCGTTTTGCAGCTCCAAGACCAAAGTAACAGATGTTAGATTGCTTCACTCTTTCTAGAGCTTAAATCTTCCAAGAATTTCTGGAGTTTACCTGGTTTTCTCTTTCCTACCATCATTCACAGACAAGGAAGAAGGCTCAGAAAACAAGATTATGCAGGTCTTTAGCAATGCCTGAAGCCACAGTGTCAGCAGGGATAAAGTTGGTGAGAAGAAGGTGTGGCCAATGGCTGAAATATAGGGTGAAATCCTTCAGAATGAGGATTTTTGAAGATTATTACAGGGGGTAAGAAATTGGTTAAGAGAGATTTTAAAAGGGAAAGATTTTAGCTTCTTACAAGTCTATCCTGAATGATGTTACAGGATGATTCAGTGATATCTTATGTGCAAGCTGGATACATAGAGATTTTATTGAAAGATTATTAAATAACTGTGGAAGATGAAGCATGTTAAAACCAGTCTTCTTTTCTTCCCAATAGGTGACTGATTTTTTCTTTTTTTCTGATTTTCCATTAGACTGAATAGTTATGCACAAGGAGCATCTTCCAACAAGTCCCAGATCCATATTGTACTTCCACTGCTCAGAGCAGCATCTCCATTCAAATCTGAATCTGAGCCATGCTCCATTTTACTTGTAATTCAATTTTTATTTATATCACAATCTAGATTGTCTTGATTGGTGTAATTATACCATTATATTATCAGTGGAATTTACATTATCAATGCACTTTAATTATCATTAAGGATCTTGGTCTCATTTGATCTGGAGTTAGTCCAAGGAGTTTGAATGAAATATTCCAGCACTGCTTTTTGTAGATGCACTCAGGGTCATGACCTAACTGTGAAATGGATAGTTTTAACCCCATACAGATTAAATAGATAGGAGAAGAAGGAAATAATCTGTCTGGAAGCTGTTAGAGTTTTCCACATTGAGATATAAATAGGACCTGGTTACATAAATTGCTAATTTTAATAGTGGTAATCAAAGTCCTTTAAAAAATTGCACTTTACTTGGTTCATGCATCTATTTCATTTTCTCTTGCACACTTATTAATTAAAATGACAATTTTAAACTTTACTTTTTGTTACAAATGATTTCAAACTATCATTGTGTTGTAGTTTAATTGAATGCTGGTACCGAGAGATTGATTATTTCTGAAATGTGCAGGTATACTCCAAAAAAAATGTTGCTTCTGATCACTGTTTTAAAGATTATTTCTGCAGTGACTGAACTTCATAAGCATCCTTTTCCCATCTCTTCACAACTATCACCAGAGACATGAATTTCAAAAGCAGCCAAAAAGACTATATTACAGGTCTATCCACAGTCTGGATTATGGTTTCAACCGTTCTACTAAGAGCCACATTTAACTCTTCCCTGTAAGAAAATACTTATAGCGTATTAGAAGCCTTGAGATGAGAGCACTGCAGGCAGATTCTGTGCTTGTCCCTGTTTCTCTGAATTGAAGTAGGCTGCTAAAAGGAAAATTTCATTTCCTTTTTGTTACAGAGCTGCTGGCTGCCTGAGATTGCTGATACAGTGAGGATATGGGCAGGGATGTCTCAGTGAGTCCTGGAGAGATTGCTAACAAGATTTGTACATTATCAGGAGATCACTGAAGTTCAAGAACAAGGGAGGGACACTTAGACATTTGCAAAAATAGGTGTTACTGTTGGCCTCAGAGACAGTTGATCAGGTCTGTGGTCAGTTTTTGTTAGTTGATGGGTTTTTGTTTGTTTGTTTTTGATAATTCATCTAGTTTTCTTGTCACATAAGAAATTGTCTCATAATGGTGCTTACAGATCATTGAAAGATTTTTTTTTTTTTTTTCCCAGAAAGCATGTTCCTATTTGAAACAATAATTATCTCAAATTTTAGTGTGCATTTCCCCTCTTCTGAAAGTTAAATATCTCACTGTCATCTACATTAGCAGTATTCTGTCACTCCGTTTTATGTTTATTCTGCAGGAGGTGTCTACATGCTGTATTTAAAGACTTGCATGCAGTTGATACTTTCTGGAAGGTTAACTGGAGGTGCCTCATATTAGGATACTGTGCTTCCTAAACTAATATCTGATGTGGCTCAAGTGGCATTTGAATCCTCTTTGGAATGAGGTGTCTGAGGTGCCAAATATGTTTTCCCACTGTATAACTGATACATATGGAGGTGAATCCTCACCCCACAGGGACAAGAATGCATCCGTCAAGACCTTCTGCTGCACCTAACACTCCTTTGCCAGATAACCAGGTTGTCTGTCTGCTCACCTACATTCCCTCTCCTGCTTTGGGGTCACTCTGACCGGCTGTAAGAGCCTCATTCAGATGCTGGCATGCCGCCACACACTGTCCTTTGTGGCTCCAGTACCCACGAGGTCCGTGCATCCCATCATATTCCTGGCTGGTGATTGATCGCTCATGCATTGTGCATCAGTGCGACCTCGTGCTGAGGTCCTTGACATCATAGCCTGCTGGGATGAGCAGAGCTTGCTGGCTGCTTGTGCACGTCTGTCAGCTCGGAAAAGGAGCGGAGGGAAAAACAGACAGGGAGTCCCACTCTAATGGAAAGGAACAGAGGTTGAGCACATTTGAGATCCCAGCACTGTGTTTTATGAATACCATGGTGCAGCTTCCACCAGCGTGAGCTCTTTTTTCCTCCTATGGAGATCAGGTATTCCACCTTTCCTTTCCAAGGTCTATACCCAAAATTAAATTCCCATCTTTCCTTTGGTTAAGATGGATACATAAGGAGAGGAATAATATAAAATCATCATCGTTTAGAGCTTGTTGAGAGGAACTATGGACATATTACCGATGGCCCAATGCCAGTGCTGTTGAAATTCTGCTTGTCACTTATTTCTTTTCCTCATGGAAGTTGAGATCTTTCAGAGTCCATGGGGAGGGTGCTTTCATTAAGGAACTGTCCAACTGATCTCCACAGGAGAAAAAAAAAAAAAAAAAAGAGCTCTTTTTTTTTTTTTTTTTTTTTTATCTTCAGAGAACTTACCCAGAGAGAAGGAGGGAAGATAAAGATGAGACAGAATGAGATTCAGGTGAACACTTGTCAGAAAGAGACAAAGACCTCACAGCTATAAGTCATAGCAGTTGCATTAATACATGTACAATCAATATGATGCAAATGTGTTTAGGTGATCCCCCCCCCAAATTCCAGTTAAACGAGTAGAGGAACAGGACACCATGGGATATCTGACCTGGATGCACAAAGCCTTTTTTCAAATGTATGGAAATACTCTGTGGTCTTCAAAGCAGTGAGCAAGGTATTTTGACTGGAGAATGACAATGCAGTGAGCATACACACCTCATGTAACAGCTGTAAATCATTTAGCATGACACACAAAGTCCATACAATATAGACGAGTACTACAAGTCTTCTAGCTACAGTTACCCTCAAGCTACATTTAGGTCCTTACCTTTTTGTAAAATTGCACTGTGAGTATTCCTTGGAGCACAAAGCTGTTTCTCAAAACAAGTTTCAGCCTCAGAATTTCCTACCACCTTGCTGCAGAACTTCAGCTGTTCTGATTTAATTGAGTCTGCAAATTCCACACTTCTTTTTCCTGAAAATTTGATGTTGTTGACTGGGGAGGGAAGACTCCAGGAGAGTTGATTTATTTTGCTATGCTTTTTCTTCTCCTTTACACATGCTGAGAACTACAATGCTTGAGTACTCAGCAATTAAACTTACTAATTTACAGTTACTTAGTAATGGCTGGATCCTGAGGGTGTGTATGTTGAGAGAAATTAGCACTCAGTAGTATACAGAGGGCTCTGCATTAACTGACAGATAAAGATTCCTCCCATGAAGAAGGAAAGTGGTCCCGGTGAAAGCATGGCCTTGAAAGTGGAGTTAGTCATCTTCCCTCTGCTACTTAGTACAAGCTCACATAAGAGTTAGTTTTCAGTGTCTAGGACACTGTAAACATACTGTTTTGGGAGATGGTGTCTTCCAGCAGCTCCCCCACTGGCCATTCTTTCTTGACTCCAATATTCATTTTACCACAATCCCCTCTGCTAATGTAGTTTAATAGATGTTTTTCATCTCTGTAAACTAAATAAATCAAGTGATTAAACTAAAAAAAAAAAAAAAAAAAAAAAAAAAATTACTCTTCAAAAGAAGGTGTATTCTTGAGTGAGCTTTGCTGAAAAATGTAGTTTTTCCTGGGAACAATGGAGTAAGTCCTGGAAAGGTACAATTCATTATAAGCTAAGGGTAACTCTATGACCTTACTACATTGTATTGGCTACAGAGTAAATCCACCAAAAATATAATTAATTTTAGGTCTAAACCTAAGTAAGTAATTAAATAAGAAACATTTTCATTATACCCCAACTTTCTTACTTTGTTCTTTTCTCTTACTTTCCTAGAACTCCCTACAATTACCTAGAAACCATAGGTGCGATGAAAAGAATAGCCAGGCATTCATGGTGAAGATAAGATTATTCAAACATTTTCCAAGAATGGTTTAGAAATAATTGATTCTCCTCTGGGACCCAGGAATGGAAAAGAGGGCATCTCAAGCTCTCTTTCATCTTATTATCTTGTTTATTCCATTATCTTGTAGTCAGTTCAGATGTAGCTCAAAAGAAAGCAGACTCTGTTATATTTAAAATTCTCTTTTTCTACTCTCAACTTACAGCAAGACAAAAGCATATTATCCTACAATACTTTAATTTTACTATACAAGAGAGTCTCTTTAGGGGCAAGTACTGATCAGAAAATTCTTATGATTAAGTACTATGTTTTGGGTTCATACCCTATATCTCAGCCTTATCTTGCTGCTGGTCAAAAAGATTGGGTCCCTTAATATATGAGCTCTGTCTCCCCTGCCTGCAGCTAGGCTCAAACATGCATTGCTCAATATGGGAATTTCTCTTCTTCCCATTCAAGGTTTTTTGAAGATATTTTTGAATGCCATTTTTCTTCTTGTTCAAAAAAAAAAAAAAAAAGTGTAATGAGAACAACATGAGGAGGGAAGATAACAGAAACAGTGCAGACACCATTCCATTGCTGATGAAGTCTGGAGGGCTCAGGTGGGAAGACTGGATTGGATGCTCTGGAAAAATAAGATAAAAATAAAACCATTGTCCTCCTGTTGATGTTTTACACTGTTTCTGTTGTTGTTCTCATTACTAATATATTGTTCATGGAAGCAAACATGAGTGAGTTCTCAACCTGTCCTCCTGGGGACAGATATGGCAATGGAAAAAGAGGAAAGTTCAAATGATTCAGTTAAGTCTGTAGAGAAACCCAAGCCCTAAATCCGCTGGCTGCTACCATGGTAACTACATTTATAATGGAATGAAAGTATAAGATACAGATAACATTTCCTTTGCTTTTGACTTATTTGTTTTTCCTACAGCACCTTTCATCTCATCAACATCAGACTTGTCTGTGACCACCTCAGCTCAGATGCTTTGCCCTCTCTTGCAGAGTATCTGCACCTTCTGGAGGGCCTGCTCTCCAGCCCAGATATCTCCTCAGGAGGTTTACCAGCTATCCTGAAGCCACCTATATACCTTTAATTTGTCTGCAATTAAATCTGCATAATATGGCATGCCTCTTCTTGGCATGGCTCTTTTCTGGTTATGCTTCTGTCAACACTATTCTTTCCTTCCAAACAGCCTGGCTCTTGAGACTTTAAAGAGATGGAAGGAAGAATGAAAAAGATTATTGTAAGAATGAGAGTACCAACTGAAATGAAGGGTTTGTGAATATTAGAGTAAAATTAATTTATTGCATAGTTTTAAATAAAAGGAATTGAGAATAACTCTTAAAAAGTTAAAACTTCATTTGTATAGATATATTGTAAACAACATAATACAGAAATTAATAATTTCCAATCAAGTTTACATGTTATTTGTTTGTTTTTCAATCTTTGAGATGAAAATTTAATTTGTCACTTACCTATAAGTAAAAGTTGAAAGAAACGATAAAGTTCTCAGGAAAAAAAAAAAAAAAAAAAAAGAAAGAAAGAAAAAAAAAAAGGAAAAAAAAAGGAGAAAGTGAGAAAGAGAGAAGGAAAGAGAGAAAGAAAGAGAGAGAAAGAGAGAGAGAAAGAGAGAGAGAGAGGGAAAGAGGGAAAGAGGGAAAGAGGGAAAGAAAAAGCGAGAAAGCGAGAAAGCGAGAAAGCAGAAGAAAGGAAGGAAGGAAGGAAGGAAGGAAGGAAGGAAGGAAGGAAGGAAGGAAGGAAGGAAGGAAGGAAGGAAGGAAGGAAGGAAGGAAGG
>NC_048895.1:100818445-100987737 GCF_011077185.1 Oxyura jamaicensis
AGGAAGGAAGGAAGGAAGGAAGGAAGGAAGGAAGGAAGGAAGGAAGGGAGGAAGGAAGGAAGGAAGAAAGGGAAAAAACTAACTTAGCAATGGCATCAGAAAAATCACATACTTACAAATGTAAAATTCCAAACTGGAAAAAAAAAAAAAAAAAAAAAAAAAAAAAGTTGATATTCCCTTCCCAATATTAATGTACTGTGTTATTATTATTTTACATAAACCATGTAAGACACGTGGGGTGCAATTTCTTGGGTGCAGTGTGCCAGCTAAAAGCAACTAGTGTAGAGAAATAGAGCTTAATTTAATTTTATTGTAGGGAAATAGTTCTAAGGCAGTAACCTGGCTCCTATGTCTGCTTGGGGATGTGCTGCTGTGTTGACATCTGTTCCTACAGTACTCACAAAGAGCTGGTTTGGATGCTTTCAGCAGGGTAATATCAGGTGCTATGGTGTTACATATCTGCAAACACTATGTATTACTTGGGTTTTGAAGAGCAGTCCCTCACCTGCATCAGTCCAATGGCAGAGCTTTTCCTTGGGCTGGGAAAGCTGTGAGTAGTCCCATTCCCAGCTTTGTATGTCTGTTTTCTCATCTGTCTCCACTGACCACTTTGGCAGGAGCCTCACTGGATCTGCAGAGTTTCCTGACACACAGGTGTTCAAAGCTTCACTGTTTCCCTCTCAGGTTTAAGTTGCTTTCCCTACAAATGTCACATTAGTAGTGTTTGTCTCTTCCAAAATTTGAGTCACTTTTCCTGACTGCTTTACTGCAGATTGTTGCCCGAGAGAAGTTACGGGTATCTCTTTGTAGCAAACAGATGTTGTCCTGAAATCCCACACCTATCAAGGCTGCATGGGTTGTGGATATTGATCACAATCCAAACATCTTTCCTCTGTCTCACAGCTCACTTGTCTTCTTTTCAAGGCCATTTTTCATTCTCATTGATTTGGTACACTGCTTCTAGGTTTCTTAACTTTGCTTAATTAACAACAAAGTTCAACCTTTTTCCATTCTATGGGAATAAATATTTCAGCAGCTATTTCTGCAAAATGATTGTTGTATGAGGATTTTCCCTCCAGACCGAGGGAGAGTACAGAGGATGAAGTATAAAAGGTTTTACTGCCTAAGAAACACACTGCAGCAAATTTCTGTGTTTGTGCTCTTAGCCTGGTCAAATGAACGTTAATGTGATTTAGCCTTCAGAGAAATCTGAAGTTTAGATTAAGCCCCATTACATCACAAATGAAAATGACTAAAACTGGTATAGACATTTATGAGCAGCTATGGTTATCATCCAATGTCTGACAACTTGTTTTACTTCCTTAACTCAATTTTGTGTTCAAACTCTAAAGGAGGGAGGAGTGTAATACTTTACTTGTATCTCTACAGATAGTTTAATACAATTTCTATCAGTAGACTAGATCTGCCAGACTATTGAGTTCATATCAGTCAGTAATATGCAAATTGTATGGGGATCCAGTATCCTCTGATATAAGTGGTTTGAAATTGAACATATATTTTCCTGTTGAAGCAGTTCTCCGGCTTTGCTGCTAATTGTGTGGTTATCTGGCTTTGGAAGATGTTCCATTCATTTTGTTGACTTTGGCAAATGTTAATCTAATTGCTTGTCCATGTTATGAGGTTTCCATGAACTAATCTTCCTTTTTTAAAAAATAAATAAATAAATAAATAAATAAATGAGATGGATGTTCTCATTCACAGATACAGGATTCTAAAATGCTTGTTGAATATTGATTATGGAGTCCTGTTGCCTACTCTGTTCAGTTTTGTTGTTAGAGTCTTTTATATTGTTGAAAACCAGACAGACAATTGAACACTAAAAAAAAAGCAAAATGATCGCACCACCAGTTGGATATATATATATATATTTTCTTTTGATTTCATTCGATGAGATCTTTGGGATCATACTTAAATGATTTCCAGTCATTAAACTCCATGCTCCAACCTAATTATACTAATGTAAAACTGAACAGGAGGCTTAGGCATTAGGTAACTTGGCAACCCATTTCTTTTCCTTCTTTTTTCAAAGTCTCTTTTACAGACACATGCTGCTGAATGCTGGTCTTATAGCTCAACACTTCAATCACTTTCCCTCTCCTTCACTTCAGGAGTTCATTTTTGAAGCAAATCACCTGCACTTACTGTGCTTTGGCTCATATTGTGGAGAACTCTCTGAGCACAAAACCGTCCCCCCTTTTAGATAAAACAGACTGGGAAAGATGTGGTTAGGCTCACACCTCACTTGTTCCAACAGCTAAAGAATATTCATTCCATCCAACCTGATCAGAGCTAGTCCAAACTAACCCACCCCAAAATACATACAGGACAAATGCAGGGTCCTCAGCACCAGTGGTTTTGCTCTGGAAATATTCTCCTGCTTGGATGCAATACTTGATAATGACTGAAGAACGTAATATTTTATTTGTTTACATGTCCACTAAAATTAGGTATTCAAATAAAATATCAGTCTGGCATTGCAGAAGTGGCTACTAAAGGCATTAAAAATATGCTTTGTCCACACACTAGTGGCTAAGCTCAAGAAAGGGAAATTTATGGGAAAAAATGTTATGGTTTCTAATGCATAGTAAATTAGACCACATAATATTACAAACCCTCCAGTCTTAAAAGTTATAAATTTATTTAAAATATTCCTTCTCATTATAGTGTTGTTGCTAACACACATGTGCCTGGGGTTCTACAGGTGGGCTGGAAATATTCTGGGGTAAAAAATAACTGTTTCCTGAAAACAGTAAAAACTGCTCTGACATGAACAGAAATATGTTAGCAGGAAGTGCTTTCATCATTGACTCTGGCTAGGTATTTAGAAAGCATTATGATACTTCCTATTGCCATTGATGATGATACTTACAGAGATATGCAAATACCCTACTCATCTCCCTGCCCCAAAAGGGCTTCCTATCCAAGAAAGAAGATTTGGTGAGACTGGACAAAGGCTATGGCAGATATTTGTCATTGGACAAATACCTTCCAGGACTATCTGTGCTTCATTCCTTCATTCTGTAATCCGCTAATCCTGTCTTCTTGAAGGATTTCAGTGAGGCTGGAATATTAAGAAGAAAATTGAAATACATTGCATTTATCTGCACACCAGTATCCTTAATTATGTATCATTTGGTATTCACCCTTCCTCACTGTCTTGCTAAAAATAGTTCTGGTTATCTAATCAAAACCCAGAAGCAGGTCATGAAGCTTGGGGACCTATGAACAGAAACAGATTAACAAATATGAACAAATTCTGATACACTACTCACTAATTTAAGTAGTTTTTTACTCCTGAAATAATTGATTTGATCAATAAAGAGTTTTTTTTTTTTTGGTTGTTGTTTGTTTGTTTTTGTTTTCTTTTGATTTGGTTCGGTTTATTACAAATAAATAGGTGGTATGAAAGGTGAAAGGACTAAAGACCCCAGTCTCTAGTCTCTCAGTGAGGCTATTTATGGAATAGATACTATTTATTAGGACTAACAACAATGGAATGGATCTTGGAGTTAGTACATGAAATAATGATTCTGTTACCCAGAAAATGATTCCCTGAAGAGTAGGAAGGACAAGAGATACTTCTGATTCTTATTTTTTACTTTAATACTGTATATTTTAGCCATCCCTTCTGTTCCAGGTTAATCTCTGTCTTCTTTCTATGAAAGCTATGATATTGATATCATGTAACAGCTATTACATACTCGTTGTTACTTTTCACAGCTGTTTCATTATGAGAAGAAAAAGATACTGGCTACCTGCCAATTAAATACATGGAATTACCATTTTCATCTATTGCAATAGCCAGTTTGAGTTGTATTCATGATGTTTTCTGTTAATGTAGATAAAATGACAGCATTGGCAAGAGAGAGGGAGTGTTTTTATGATCAGAATATGTGTGTTAAAATATTCAGCCTGTTCAGCAGACTCACAGATGTTTTAGTTTTGAAATGCAAGTTTTGAATTGTTGGTAGTATACTGGTGGCTCCTACCTGCCCACAGACATAAGATCCCCCACCTCTCTGCTCATCTTCTGGGTTTTGGTGCATAATGATCAATAAAAGGAAAGGTTGCATGGGCATACTTTCCCACCTACTTCCTATTCCTGCTTTCCAGTTAAAAGACTGCATACAATTATGAGCCCATTAAGCAGTGTTAGAATACACTAATATCAGAGTGCTCTTTTTCAGAACTGGATCGCTTTACAACAAAGCTATATCTTCTCTTACTGTACATCAAGAAGACTTACAGAAAGCAGATATAATCAGCTACAGCACTTTTAAAAAATATTTCCTATAGAGAACAAAATGCATCACAGTTTCTGCTACCTATGTAAATTCTGCATAAGATAAAGATTAAAAACTGTTTTTAATTCATTGTATTCATCATCAAAATGTGATGCTAACTCAAAGCTACCATAAATGTCTTAATGTCAAGCTAGGATTCTATGCACGGAGGCACATGCTTGGGATGGAGGCATGGGATTTTGGCGGTACAAATCTTTGGAGCATAAATTAAGGCAGTTTGTGAAGGGGCCAGCGGGCTTGAAGCAGGAAGGAGTGTTCCCATATGGCCTAGTGCAGTGCTAAATGTCCGGTCCAGGAGCTTTGACCAGTATATATATATATATACATGCATATATACAAAGAGAGAGAGAGAGAGAGAGAAAGAGAGATCACCTTGGAGATATCTATAAAGAATGGTTTGGTTGCTACTCCTTTAGACAGCAGAAAATTAAAACACTTAGTTTGGATAGCAGTGACAAGTGATGCAATGTTTTCAGTTTCAAATGCCATGGGGAAGGTGTTTAAGAAATTGTAATATTCACCTGGGAGGGTATAGAACCTTCCAAAAACAAAGGCCTCCTGATACATCTGAACATGTATGTCCTTGAGGTAGATAAGTGTGAAGAAGAATGATGAATGAGGGAGAGAGGCTGTTGTTATCTGAACATCCTTCTCCCTAAACCAAAGCCACAATTGATACTGTGTTGTGTGGGCTCTGGGGTGCTTCACTTGGTTCTTGCCAAGACCTTCTCATGAAGAAGCAACCAAAACGAGTTAAGCTAAACTGAACTCTATTTGAACTGAAGATTTAAAGTCTGAATTAGATTTTCCACAAGGGATTGTAGCATGCTTCTGAACAACAATAGTAGGAGCAACAACAAAGGCTTAAAACTCCAAGCCACAACCAAAAAACTCAGTTTCTCGTTAATTAGAAACATATCCCTTCAGCAAAATTACAGACAGAGGTGAGAAGCAAACACAAAGGAAAAATTAAAATAAACTATAAAGAAAAGAGGAAAGTAATCTTTTAACAGACTTTAACATTGTATTGTTCTATTTGCACCCCCCCAAAATGGATCTGTATTTATACAGATCCATTGAACTAATATGCAAATATTCTTGGATGCATATTTCCTCAGAGCACTTCATGTTGGGTGGAGAAAATAGGGTTATCCCCATTTAACAGGCGGGGAACTGAGGCATGAGAATCCTATCACTGATACATAATCAGCCCCTGGGAGATGCAAAGTCTCCAAAAATGTCCTGAACACTGACTGGCTTTCTTGTGCTTCTTGACTCTCACTGATAGAGATAAAATAAATCCTACATGAGTACACAACTGGTTTAAGGCTAAAAATTTGGGTGAATTCTGTAAATAATAAATAATGTTTTTTTTTATTGGCTGTCTCACTTTTATAGCCCTTAAGATGCATTCACTTTCCATTTTCAATGTTTTCCATGCAGTTCTGAGAAATAGGATATATATTAGACATATATTAACTATATAATATGCATTATATATAATATGTTCTCAATGAAAGATTATATACTCACATAAGATCATGATTCAAGCACCTGGAGACTAAAATTATTTAATTGTACATCTATATATAAGTAGTAGAAACAAAATATTTTTTATATATTTATAGGTGTATTTACATATGCATGTACATGCATATTCTGACCTTGTAAAATAGGAATCTCTAAAAGTTGGCACTAGCCTTTTGGATATAGGTGAATTAAATGACATTTGAGGAGATTACAGTAATAAATGTCAACTAATCAGCAACTCATCACAAAAATAAGTGCAGGTTGATGTAAAGATAATGACAAAAAAAAAAAAGAAAAAAGAAAAAAAGAAAAAAGAAAAAAAAAAATAGCCCCTCTCTTTCCATCCCTCCTCTTCTTTCTACAAACACCCTGTTCATACTTCTGCTCCCTGAACCCCCAGCTGTGCCCATCCCACTCCCCAGACTCCGGCCCTGAAAGTTGCCCTGTGTGGGCTGAAGGAGCTGAAGGGGTTTGAGATCTGCCTCCTCTCTCAGCTGCCAGACCCTCTACAAGAGGCCCTTACTTCAAACAGATTTAAATAGCCACTTTCCAGGTGTCTCCCAGCTGGCTAGTAACCCAATATCCTAAGGGTTCATGTACCTATTTTTCTTAAATTTCCTCAACTTCCCTTTCCTCTGCATCAACATCTGGCATCAACCTAACCACAAGCTTGAATACTTCTTCAACTGTTCAGGCCTATTTTTTCATTATCATCAGACCTTTTTTTTTTATTTTATTTTTTATTTTTTTTCCAAAAATCACAATCATTGCAAACATATTTTCATAACTTTCAATCTCATAGGCCTTCCTGAAGGCAGGATTTTATTACTCTTTCTACATGATTAAGATTGCTTATGTCATTCATGGATCACCCCCAAAAAAATCAAAACTGCACATCCCCGTTGATTTATTGATTTCAGTAGACTTAAAACAGGATAAATGACATGTTACACCATGAGATCTCAGAGAAGTATACCAATTACAAAAGACTGCAAGCAGTGAGTAGATTAGGAAAAAGTGCCATCCAGAAGCAGTAATCTAACTGTAATTTCTCTTCTTCCATTTCAGCCCAACTTTGACAGTGCACGTCTATAGTGCACTTTTTTTTTTATTTATTTTTTATTTTTTTTTAACAGAACTTTTAACAGGTTGTGTCTAGGGACAGTTGGTTTAACATTACTTAAGAGGCTGCAGTGATGCACCAGATTCTGTGGGAGGAGGACACAAAGGAGAAAGTATTCTGCTAAATATCCTGGTAACAAATGGTAACAAATGGTAACAAATCTGAACTCAATTCTGACCTCCTAACCCTAATTGTATGAGCTGGGACAAAGTACGTCTGTCAATTCTGCCTCCATTCCCCCAGATATTACAACATATTTATCCTTTTCAGGGAGGTAAAGGTACATTCACTTATGGACAGGAAGCATACAGTGACTGTTTTAGAATTAAATGGAAGTATATTAACAGACAGAACATGACATCATTAGTGTAAATTAGTAAAACAAATGTTTTTGCTGAGATTTTTAGAGGTGAATTTTTTTATTATTTATTTATTTTTTTTAAAAAAAAAAAAAAAAAAGACTTCTGCGTGCTTTCCTTTAAATCCTTCTGAAAGGACTGATTTTCTAAAGGTGAGAGCTCAGTGTGAGAGTAACTCCCGCTTAGCATATCTGAAGGTGAACACTCTGCTTGAGTTGTTATCCAAAGCCACTACCTGTGAAAATCCTGCCATTATTCTTGCTTGTCACTGAAAAGTACGACAAGAATGTTTGCTATTATTTAGTTACACAGATTTAAACTTACTACATTTAAACAGGATATAAATCAAGTTTTCCAATCTATGTGACGATCTTAAAATCAATTATTTTGAGGTTACCGTCAATAAAATCCAGTTATGCTTTCAAGAGATATTTTAGGGTTGATCATCTTATATTTTCAAGTCAGACATATATTTCTTCCCTGTGAACTGAAGAGCCTGGTTTTGCTCTTCTTTGAAGTCAATGGGAGTTTTATCACTGTTTTCAAGGACAAGCAAATTAGAGCCCAAATTTGCATCTGGAACTATGTACAGTAGGGTTCTCAAGTGGCATGCAACTCGTCACCACAATTATAGTAATTTTAATCAACCTCATTTGCTGTTTGCTTCTCTGAGATTTCCAGGAGAATTTCTCAACTGCTCTTCTGTGTTAAGATCCTGCTACCCTTTCTGTTTTACAAGCCCTGCTTTTATTCTGTCATTCCTGCTGCAGCCGAACTGGAGCAGTTTAATAAACCTCTTGTTACTCACATCTTCTATCCATATGTCATTGACTTAAGCAGAGCAGTTTGTCAGGTTAATATTTTATACATTTTGTATTTAGACTATTACTTAGCTGATCCACAACAGGGGATTATAGTCAGGGATAGGAATATTGAGTGCCTTTTTCTTTTTCCCCACGTGCCTGTCTCCAAGACAACTGGATAGCTGTATTTAAAAGAGTACAAAGACCAGGCCATCCAAGCTCATCCAAGTCTTTTAGCAAGTGAATGCTCTGTGGTTTTGCATTTTCAGGCAGGCCTTTCACTCCGTCCCCCTGACATCTCTTGCCTCAGGCCCCGATGGGTGGGAACTCCGACTGGTAGCCCAGCTGATAATTACAGCTATTAAGCTGCTGCTAGTGTAACTCCAATTTCCTTTTGTTTCTGGTTTTATCTAGTCTAGCTGGAGCGTTTCACTACTGATAGTCATATTTAAAAGCCACAGTGATATCCTTCCTCCCCCTCCCCCCCCTCCCCCCTTTCACTCAGGCTGGTGATTATTAGGTACATCCTCTCTTCATTCAGTTCTTCAGTTTGAGCTTGCTTGCAGCGATTTTTCAAAGCTCGTGTTTTCCTCATGGATTTTAATATAAAACAAAATAAAATGAGAATAAATAAATAACATGTGGCCATAACAAAAGATCCCTGGCAACCGTAAATTAACAACAGAAAATGCCCGGCAGCACTGTAGGCGTTTCTCGTGCCTTAGCCCCGTAGCAGCCAAGCAGAGGTTGTAGCTCAGTTTTAACTAACCACGATCTAGCATTAATGTGAATCTGCTCCTGAAATTCAGTTTAGCAATCCCTGGATTTCCTCTCCCTCTTTGGCTCTGTCAGGAATAACACCATGCATTGGAAATGCAATGTTTGAGTGGTCAGGCTTCATTGCTCCCATGTATATTTTTTGGCCTGATAATTACATTAGGGATATGAAATATGTAATGTAAGGTTCCTATGAGAATTTGCCTCTGAGCAAAGTGCTATCACATGTCCTGGGTTTTCAAAGTGTGTTCAATTAAAAAAAAAAAAAAAAAAAAAAAATCTGTCCAAACAACATACTTAGATGGGCAACTATAAGAAAGATTGTGCTGTTCAGCTTTATGTGAAGCTCACTGCAGCTCCTGAAGATAAGGGGCTGTGATTCCTGTGCAATGCCAATTTTTATTAAGACCATTTTATTCCTTTGACCATGAGAGGCAAAAACTATTGTGATTCAGATAACCCTTCAGACATTTCATATTCCACAAGGATAATATATTTGTATGATTTTATTTTTTATTTTTTATTTATTTATTTATTTATTTTTTAAAAGCCATTTCCATCCTCTTCCTACAATGATTTGTTTTGCTTCATTTCAAACAACTTCTGTACTCTGCCATGTTTGTGAGCTCAAATCCCTCAAAGGGAAGAGCAGAATATTTACTCGAAATTCAGACAAGATTTCATGTGCTGGCCACTTCATATCAATTAACCTAGGTGTGGAGATAAACTTCTGGTTTTGGACCCACATTACAGACACCTTATCAGTATGAATGTGGATAAAATGGATTCACATAAAATGAATTGTTGTCACACGTGATTAGCAGGGCCTGTGAAGTAGTGGCAAACCTTCATCCAGAATTTTGTTACAGTGAATTGTGAGCCTATGTTTTTTGTACGACTGTTACCGTGTACAGCTGATAATGTTCAGAAAGTTTCAGAAAAGCACAATACATTAATTAAATAGCAAATAAAATGAATTAATAAATGTAAACATGAAAAAAATGTCTCCTACCAGCCGGTCTCCCAAGCTTATATTTCTTTTCAGAGTTACTATTATGAGATGTAAATCAGCAGGCTTTAAATAGATCAGCAGCAATAAAATATTTTGGGTAGGGGGTTAAGATGAAACAATGAAATTGTTCAATCAAAATCTGTTTGTTTTTTTTTTTTTTTTTTTTTGCAGGTAATGCATTTCATAAATAGATATTTTCCTTCCTGTTTTCCAAAGAAAGCATTGCTTTTTTCTCACATACATCCACTGAAATCTGAATGTCCAAAAATATTTCTTCAAACAAAATTTTTCAATTTCACTTTAAAGGGGATCAAAGTGTTTTTGTTTTTGTTTTAAGGAAACACTGGAAATAATAAATAAACACTTAAAAATATCATTTTCTCTGATATCATTCTGCCTGGGAGTAACATATCCTCAATCTTTAGGATGAAACTTATATTTATTAAAAGTAAGTAAATAAAAACAGTGACTTCTGCTTCCAGAAGTGACTTCTTTCCATTTTCACCAGATTCTGTTTTAGACTCTGTCTAAGGGAATACAGTTCTCTCCTGGCTCAGCAAGAAATAGGAAAGCTGAAACCAAACCAGAAAATAACCTGAGGCAGGGAAAAGGGAGATAAAACTGATGCAGGAAATAATTAATAATAATAATTTAAAAAGTCAGGAAAATAGTGCCTGCTTCACTCGAGAGAAAATAGGGGATGTGAGTGAAATAAAAGAGATGAAGGGAGATATGGGGGAACCTTCAGCCAAGCTGACACAGTGATAGACACAGCGCATGCTGTGATATGGGTGCTTTAGATGTATGGGGCTGAACTGAGCAGGTCAGAATTAAGTTGAGACAGAAGATGGACTGTTCCTCAGAGGATCATGGTCCCCCGTGGTTGTGCTAAGACATGGCAGAAAACAATAACATCAAGGTGCAGCCACATTCAGTGCCATCCACTTTCTCATTGAGTGGAGGATGAGAAAGGCTGTGAAGTCTCTTCTCCCCACCTCTATCACTCATGTTTTGTCCCTGGTGATATGCTGTGGAGCTGCCTGAAATTTCCATGGACTGTTGGGATTACAAGTATGACAGACTTCCAGATGATTCTTGCAGTAAAGAAGGTCTTCTCTGCACTAATTATTATTTTTCCAAATTTTAAAGATCTGTAAGGATGTGTCCTAAATCATCCACAGACTTCATCAGTTGAAGCCATGTTTTCTTAACATGAATGTGGAGCTCTGAACAAATATCTCATTAAATATCAGCCCAATATTTCAATAGACAAAATTTATTCAGATTTCAGAACAGTCAGAATTACAACTGTTTTTTTTTTTTTTTTTTTTTTTTTTTTTCCAGATCAGTGGTAATGATATATATATATATTTGCATCAACATGAAATTTTTTATTATTTTGTTGCCCTTTCTGCCTGTTTACAAAAGTGAAGATTTTGTTATTTGTAGGGTTTTAAAGCTGGGATCAAGCTGAATAAGGGAAAATTCAGACACTAAGTAAAATTTTCTGAAAGCAGAAGCTATTAGACTATGTAATAATATCCCAAGGGAAACGGAACAACTCCATCAGTTGTGACATTTAAAACTAGACTGGACAATGCACTAATCAATACTCTGAAGACAATTTTGTTTTGTCATGAGGGTGGATGAGGTCTTTTCCACATCTAATTTCTCCAAATCTGTGAAGCAGAAAAATGTCATGCAGTTGAAGAAAGAAATCGAGAACTGGAGAAGCACTGAGAAAAATAAAACATGAGTTTATTCTAGGATGAGTCCTCACTGGTATCAACTGTTTTGAAGTTCTGGAGCCCTGATCTCCAAATTCATTGTGGATGAAACAAAGTTTTCTAGTTTCACAAAATTTCATCACTGAAATAATCAATTCAGACCAAGAAAAGTCCTTGGTGATATTTCTGCTACTCCCTTTATTCCAGCTAGAATTTCCTCACATTGTATGGAGCTGGTATTCATGTACACAGTGATTCCCTATATTATTTTAAATTAGTTCATATTCTATGTGTAGAATTTTCCTTTAACTATTACAGGGAGGACCACATTAAAATCCCGTGTTTTAATTGTTGAGTCCCTTAAATAAGGATACTTTTATTGATTGTTTATCATGTGATAAATTCAATTGCTCTGTGTGCGTGTGTCAGTTTAACTCATCTGAGCTTGAAAAAAGGGTTTTTCTCCATGACCATATTATGCAGCACCTTCTGCAACTGTAACAGTTGCTAGTCTGGGAAGGACGTGACAAATGCACTGCCTTCCTTAGAGCTTCCAGCCCTAACTATTTGTCAGCAAATTCATTCTACCCCAGTGACCTGCTAGTCAAAATGGTATTGAAGCGCATCACTCTGAATGACAAATGAGGAGAAGCAGCAAGGGTAGAAATGTAGCCAGTGGGTACACACAGAAAAAAAAAAAAAAAAAAAAAAAAAGCTTCTCATTTATCCTTAGATCTGCTAGTCAACTTTTTCTGCAAAGTACTTGAAGAAATGTGATGGTGAGTTTGTTTCAGTGATAAAAATTAAGTAACATCTTGAAATGGGAATGAGGTTTCCCTTAAAGTGATAAATTATTCAAAATTATCTTCAATTCCTGAGTTCTGTGTTCAGACATATTGAAAATATGAATGCAAATAAATGTCTGTTTCTGTTGAAAAAATTAAATATCTTAACTTTTTTTTTTTTTTTTTTTAATGAAATAGAAAAGATCCAAAAAGTTTCTCTGCAAATTAGTTATATGTCTCCCAATTTTAAGATCTTCAGGTGGATCTCTTTCAATTATTCATTCATAGAATATTCATAGAATTATTCTCTGAAATAGGAATTAGGATAAAACATTTTTCTCTTCTATTCTATTCTATTTCAATGCAATAAATATAAACTGTAAGTAAAAGAGATCAAGAGATTTATTGATTTAGCTGTATTTATCAAAACAGTCAATCTGACACCACAAGCACGGTACACTAATCATATAAAGGAACATACCCACAGCTCTGCTGGACCAGACCAGACTGAAGCAGGGGCAGCACTGTTCCCATTCCTTCTAATGTAATGAATACCACTCTAGAAAGCTTGATTCTTGCTAAGCCTCAGCTGGGTGTATGTTTCTTTTTTCCTTGGAACTGATCACTCATCAGTTTTAAGAAGTGTCCCAAAATACAGATGACGTTAAGAGCTTGATGCCAGGCTATCTTTCCTTTATGAGACACTTTGCAGGGGTTAGTTAACCTGTGCTTGAAATGGTTGACATTAACTTAAATGACATTAACTTAAATGGAGGCTGTTCAGGTTGAAGTCAGGGTTATGAATGGAGTTAAAACTGTCTGGTGGTTGGTCACAAGAGATGTTCCCCAGGGCTCAGTACTGGGGCAAATTTTGTTTAATATCTTTACTGATCAAATTGATGAGGGGATTGAGTGCACTCAGTAAGCCAGCAGATGACACAAAGTTTGGCAAAACTGTTGACCTGCTTGAGGGTAGGTAGGCTTTCCAGAGGGATCTGGATAGGCTGGATTGATGGACTGAGTCCAACATTATGGTATTCAACAAGGCTAAGTGCCGGGTCCTGCACTGGGGTCATAACAACCCCATGGAGTTGTATAGGCTGGGGAAGTGTCCCTGGAAAGTTGCCCAGCATGAAGGACCTAGGGGTGCTCATTGACAGCCAGCTGAACATGAGCCAGCAGTGTGCCCAGGTGGCCAAGAAGGCCAATGGCATCCTGGCCTGCATCAGAAACACTGTGGCCAGCAGGTCTAGGGAAATGACTGTCATCTTGTATGTGGCACTGGTGAGATCCTGAATACCTTGAGTACTGTGTTCAGTTTGGGGCCCTTCACTTACAAGAAGGTAATTCAACTTGTCAAGAGTGTGCAGAGAAGAACAATGAAGCTGGTGGAGGGACTAGAAAAAAAGACATAGGAGGTACAGCTGAGAGAACTGGGGCTGTTTATTCTGGAGAAAAGGAGGCTCAGGGTAGACCTCACCACTATCTGAAAGGAGTTAGCAGTGAGGTGGTTATTGGTCTCTTTTCTCAGGTGACAAATGATAGGACACAAGGCAATGATCTCAAGTTGTGCCAAAAGAAGTTTAGATTGGATATCAGGAAGAATGTCTTTGTGGAGAGTGGTTAGACATTGGAACAGGTTGCCCAGGGAAGTGGTTATGTCCCCTTCTCTGAAGGTATTTAAGAGATGCATGGATGTAGTATTTAGGGATGTGAGTTAGTGGTGGACCTGAAGTGTTAGGTGGATTGTTGAACTTGATGATCTTCAAGGTCTTTTCCAACCTAAATGATTCTAGATCATTTGAATTGTGCTAAAAAAAAACATCTCTTGAACATCAGGTCTAAATGTCTATGAAGGACCCGGACCCACCACCACATAAACTCCTTTCCTCCCTTTTTCACAAAGACAATTCATCATTTGTCCTCTGTTTCCCCAGAAAAAAAAAAAAAAAAAAAAAAAAAAAAAAAAAAAAAAAAAAAAAAAGAAAGAAGCTTTTCACCATGCAAAAATGTACAATTTTGGAAAGCAGATAAATAAATAAATAAATAAAAATCCCAGCCTTCAGGACCTGACTGAAGAATAATTTTCATTTAATCTAAGGGATGTAACTTTGGGTATATTGGTATACTAGCACTGGAAGTACTGCATGAAAACAAATTAGTCTTTCAGATAGTCAGGACTGCACAGAGCAGACCAAAACTGCCATCTTAAACTCTATCCAAAAATCATCTTCATGGCAGTGCATATCATGAGCAGAGATAAAAGATACTCTCCCTATATCATATTATGAGAAAGGAGTTTTATGCAACATGAAATGCCATTTTGTATGTTCTTATAATAATTGCCTGTGCAGCATATTTTAGTATTCCATATCTGAGGCAATAAAAACATGTCACAGGCTTCACATCTTACAGAAGAAGCTTTAGTTTTCATGAAGTAACACATAATTAAAAGTAACAAACTTGTCAACATATACTACCTGAATATCCACCAAGATGCTAAAAAAATTGGACAGACTGTATTTTTCCTTCAAGGAAACTTAACCGTAGATACACTCTTATATTTTTTGAGAAAAAAATGTCACCTCATATTTGAATTCAGCTATTGAGTGTAACTGGTGGAAGTAGTAGTAATGTAGTAATGTACTAGAAACCTAATAGCAATAATGAACAGGGAAAAAAAAAAAAAAAAAAAAAAAAAAAAGACACTAACCTTATCTAGAAACAGGGGGAAGGGGGAGAGATAAAAGTGGAAATAGATGGAAAGCTTTTCTGAAAGAATAAACAATTAATTATCCAGCATTTTTTCTCACTATTTTACAGTACAAATAGCTGAAAATATTTATATAGCCATTCCATCAATGCTAATAAGTTGGTAAACTTGAGAACTGGAAAACACGGATTTGAATACATTAAATCCTACTTACATATTTGACAGAAGGCTAAAATCTGGCTGTACTACATCTTGTTATGAATTCACAAATTACTGTTGGTCAGAAAATCCTGACACTAAACTTTATTGCTGATTGCAATGGGTATGGGTTGTTTTAATAATAAAATGTTTTTTTTCAGAAACAGCCTGTGGAAAACAATTTCAAATCTAAAAGTATGGCAAAAATGAATACATTTGCATTAGGAAAATATAACATCCCTAAAGGTTGAAGGAAAAAGTTTCAGAAGCATTTGAATTAACTGTTAATGTGAACTGAAATACAGAAGATCAAAGATTTGGGTGCTGTGAATTACACACATCGACACCAAACTTTTCACCTAATAGATGAATGGAAATAAACTGCTTTTGAAGTCAGGTGTGCTTCCCAAAGCTTTCAAGCCAAAAGCTGCACGGAGCCAAAAACTCACCTGAAAGCTGCTTGATAACAAGTTAGGCTTTAAAGGCTCCATTCCCAAAGAGGGAAGCAAAGAAGGGAATGTTGTTTTAGCCCTGTTTATTTACAATATACAGAAGTTCAGAAAACAGAATTTAAGAATAAAACCTCAGACTTTTCAGTTCTTGTGCTAGAAACATCCTGCAAAATGTTACACATGTGCTTGAGAATTTTCATTACATATGACTTTGTGGTTGATGTTGTAAATGCTGCTGCACTAATTACTGGTGATTATACTTTTGCAGCAAATGGAAAAGATATTAGTATTTCATAAAAGGAAATAGCAAATGTTGATTTCAATGGACTTAAGGCAAAGAGTCAAGGAAAGCTATAATCAGAGACAGTGTTTCTGCAGCAGGGCCTTGAGAAATCATCCAGCTAATTCACCTTTCCATAGGTACCATGCCATTCTTGTGAACCTTCTAGCACACGCTTGTCTCATGTGTTTTTAAAAACCTTTCTTAGGTACATATACTTCAGTCCCCCCACCCTACCTCTTGTAATGTTTGCAGTGTTCTTAGAAAGTTTTTCCAAATGCTTAACCTTATATCTCTTTTACTGCATTTGCCAAGGCTACAAATAAACTTTTTTCTCTTTCTCTTCACAGCAACCTATCACATATCTGAAAATTTCTAACAGCTCTTTTTTTTTTTTTTTTTTTTTTTTTTTTTTTTTTTTCAGAATAAGCAATCCCATTTCTTACACGAAACACTGGTATATCATGCAACATGCTGTCATATAAGCCATAACTCTCATCATTTCTATTGCACCCACCTGAGCTCTCTGTGAGGGGTGTATTTTTCTTGTAGGCTTGCAGTTAAAACTGAACAGTTTCATGGTTGAAGTCTCAGCAGTTATGCAGAAAGTAACAAGAGGTGTTCATATGTTTTATAGACTATGTGTGCTTCTCTTTATGCACTCTAGTATAACACTAGTTTGTTTCACACAATCATGACATTAAAAGTTTCCTGACTAATTCTCCTTTTCTTTCCCTGGAATATAATATATGAAGTATATGTTTTCCAGTGTTTTCATTCAGGTAAGAAAGTTTTATTATGTTTTGCATGGTCTTCTGCTGGAGAGGGCTCTAAGCTGCCATGAGTTTAGATACCAAGTCATGTTACTAACATGTTAGCTGTTCCCATCATGATATATTTGTTTGTACTCGTCCCCACATAGCAAAACTATGGCCACTGTGTCTGCCTACTTACTACTTTGACAATAAACTGAGCTGACTAAAGCAGATGCTACATGAATATTCTTTAATAATATGGCTCATTTCTGGGTTATGTGAAAAACTTGTGAAAGAGTACTGAATCTTTTTATTTTTTATTTATTTATTTTTAAATTCAGAAATACTGATGATTGTGAATAAATGATTTTCAAATTACAAAGTATCTTCATATTGTTCGGTTTTCTCTTTTTGGTCATTCATAACTTTAGTAAGAGGATCGTTTGCTGGCTAGTTGTCTCAAGGCATCACTTGAACATTTTTCCTTAAATCCCACCCATCTAAGAATCACTGGCCAGGCACACACAGTGTGGACTTTGGAAGCTAGGTGTGAGGGGACAACAGTCTGGGAAAGTTCCACTCAGTCCCTATTCCCACCACCTCCACCAAATTCTGGAGAGCCCTTGGGTGGCCTTGAAAGCAGATGGATTATCAGAATGCCAGGCCCTGCAGACTAGAATGGGGCTATTGGCTGTTTATGTGCTAGACATGCCTCCAGCAGTGGTTCTTTTCTCTTGCCCTGGGGCAGAGAACCTGTGACGGTAGACACCACTTTCACAGCGTTGCAGGTGGCCTCTACTATTGCAATCCCTCTCCCCCTTCCCCCCCACACCCCGCCCCCCCGGCTTTGGGCATCTCCCTGGGAGTGGGACAACGAAGTGTCTGGGTGTGTTGGGTCTGTCTGGGATGGAGTCACCTTTCCCTGTAGCAGCCCACACAGTGCTGTGCTCTGCACTCGTAGCTGGAACAGCACTGGTATCACTCCAGTGTTGTGTCTATTGCTGCATAGTGCTGGCACAACATCACAACTCCCTCCAAGCCCCCAAGAGCCAGAAGGCTGGGGGTGGGCAATTGATGGGGAGGGGACATCACCAGGGCAGCTGACCTAAACCAACCAAAGGGATATTCCATAACACCTGATGTCACACTCAGCAATAAAAGGTGGGCTGTCGTGGGGGAGGGTCTCTCCTGAACAACCAGTATGCGTTTTGAGGCCCTGCTTCCCGGGACGTGGCCGAACATTGCTCGTTGATGGGAAGTAGAGAATAACATTTTTTTTTTTCCTTTCTCTCTGTGCTTCCGCGCGGCCTTGTTGTTTCTTTTGTTTCTTTTTCTCCCCATTCCCCTTCCCTTTAATTAAGTCATTCTCATCTCAAACCTCGAGCTCTTTGTGTTGTCTTCTCCCCCTTCCTCTCTGAGGAGGGGAGGAGTGAGAGAGCGATTGTGGTGGAGCTCGGCTGCCCACTCGAGTAAAACCATCACACTGGGCTACACAAAGCATTTTGCATGAGAAGGGAGGAGAAAACTGGTAACTAATGGCATGTGCTTAGCAGTCATTGCCACAACTTTGAACTTGGATGGAACTTTTGTGGGGTTTGGTACCTGCGTTTCCCTTCTTCTTAATTTCTTTATTTTAATCTTTCAAAGGTGTACAGTCTCTAGTTTGAGTCGTGCACTTGTTTAAACTTCTTAAATGAATGATGAAGCACTTACAATAGAAGGACAGTAAATAAAGAGTAACAAGTACAGTGCATGAACAATGTGATTTCTCAAATAAATAAATAAATAAACATTCTGCTAATATAGTTAATTTTGAATATAGGAAATCAAGCATTTCAGGAAAGGATTTTCTACTAAGAAATGTATCCCTTTGCCCAAGATGATAGGTGAGCAGTTTAATATAAATTGAAATTTAAAAATGAAGCCAAAAGTTTTCTTAACTGCAGTTAGACAGAATCTGGATCTGATTTATCTCAGTGGATAACACTATCACTAAGAGAATGACCCTTTTTATTCATCTGACATGCTGAAAAAAAAATAAAAAATGACACTATGGGTTATAAAAATCACATTAATATATATATATATATATATTTCCCAGATGTGAACTCTGCTATACTTCATGAAGGAGCTTTGAAAGACTGATGGATTATGACTGATCAGATTTGCCAAACTTGGAAGATTTTCAGTGAAGGGTAAATTTTGATACTCTAGGGTTTTATCTATATTTGTATGTAATTTAGCACAATAAAAGCAGATCAGTGGATCAAAGTTATTTCTGCTGAGGCAATGCTGTGGTACATCTGTACCACATGTGGTCCAGGGGCTTTTATTTGGACTAAATTTAGTCTAAACTGAATATTCGCATTATACATATGGTTTGAAGCTGTCCAAAGGTCCAGTCACTACTTTGGACCTGTGTGACCCACTGTGTTTGGAGCACATTTGGTGCATACCTGCAGCGGAGCTTCTAGTTCAGTTTCCTCCTAAAGGAATCTCACCTGCCTGCTCTGGAAATAGAACTAGCATATACTACATGGGGCTGATCATGAGTTTCACTTCAAAACTTCATTGTTCCAAACCAGCTTGTTACTAGGGTTGCAGCCAGTCAATTGAATATGGAATTTGGCATTTTTTCCAACAATCTGGAACAAGACACATTAACAGCTAAAATTCCAAAACATCTGCATGTTCTGAAGGAATGCATGCTGCTGAAACCTCGCTGCAAATTGCATTTCCAATTTCTCTGTTACTAAAGGCAAGGATCAGATGGCCTGAGAGTCTCTGTGATACATATGCAAGGGGAACCTTCCAGCCAGATTTACCCTGGGATTGCAAATTTAGGAGTGACCCAAGATTTCCAAACATGGGAAGGAGCCTGAAAATCATAAAAAAAAAAAGAGAGGTTCTAAGCTTCTTGCTGTGTATGTGAGACTATAAACTACCAAAAGCCCTGATTCAGCCTCAGGTTGTACCTGGAGGTCTAACAGTAGCTAAATCAATTCAGATCTGGGGCTCATAAATTATCAAGGTTGCATTGCATGCTGCCTCGAGGTACTGAATGTAGAGGGGACTTACCAATGACCCAGTTGCAGGTCCATGTCACAGCAGTGCAGATCTTATAGAGAAAAAGAGTCCTTTGTGGAAAGAAAATCTGAAAAAGCCCTTGATCTACTTGCTTTGCAGCTTTGGATAAATGATACTGAACATAGGAAGTATAGTTGAAAAGTATCAGGTTGCCATTTTCTAACAAAACACACCCTTCAGATTTTTATTTATTTTTCTGGTCTTATTTATGTGTTTCTAGAAGTAATGCAATAGTGGAAATTTAGGTAAACAAAAATCACAGCCAGGCTCTGTGTTTAAAAAAGTTACTTTGGAACGAGGACCTGAATCACATATGCATATCATTCCTTTGCTGCTTTAACTCCCCACCTGCATCCAGCATGTCATGCTGTCCTCATGTAGTGACATGTGCCAGCATATACGCTGTACATCTATATAAATACACAGGCACATATATATCAGACATGGAGGTGATGACTGCAGCCAGATTTTGTGCCTCCACAGTGCAATGCAGGAGGGAAAGTGGAAAAGCGGCACAGACAGCTCCTCACAACAATCGAGTTCAGGCACTGAAATTAGTAAACTGCCATTTGTGTAGCAGCAAAATGAATTATTCAGGTTTCCATGTAGACTGAAAGGTTAATTTTAAAAGTCTAGCTCACCTAAGAAGCACGGTGCAAAAAAGCTTGTAAGGTGTAATGCTGTGCTAAATGTTCTTGTACTGCAGGATGTCCTGTTGTCTGGTAGCAACTTCAGTGGCTAATCTGTCCTATAAATTTCAGGTAACAGCTGAACAAAAATCAGTTTCCTTGTTTTATAAATATTTCAGTTTTGTTTGTTTGTTTGTTTTTCTTTTTGTTTAAGACTCCTCAGGATACTATTTGCTTGTATGCCACCAGGCTGCAGACTCCCCAGAGAGGCCAGTGCCCCGAGGCCTGGGAGACTGCCCGGGCCCTAGAGCCACATTTAGCTTTCCTGTGAGGACAGAAGCCCTTGACAGGGTCCATCCTGGGTCTCTCTCTGTCCCCATTCCCTGTGGCAAGGGAAGATACGGGTGCTTGCAACACGAGGATGATGGATGTTGAAGGGACAAAGCTCCTTTTCTCCTTTTCACCCTCCCTGGATTTGACTTTGATGAGACACTACAGACTGCACCTGAGCATCCCTTCTCACCAAAACTTCTGTCTAGCTCAGCATTTCCTTGTGAGTGGCTCCACTTTCAGTGTATCAGCATTTTCCTGACATGAAAATATTTCCCTGAAAAATTTCTGACTGGTCTGTTACTATGACAAGTGTCAGTACCTAGCCTCCCCAAGTCATCTGTGATTATCTTTGTGTGTATAGGCTAGAGAGAGGGGTAATTTGTACACTGCATGGCAGTGTGTCCTCCAAACACTGAATATATGAAGCAGGACTTTGGTGGTTAGCAAAGCACCCTAGCTTGAAATTAAGGAAAAATGACTTGTTTTAATGCACCTTGGAGATGTAGAGGCCTTTTCTGCCACCTCCATGTCACGACTTAGGCTCTTCTCATGTGGGAAGCTCTACTTAGGTCACCCATAATCTCCTTCTAAGGCTAAAATCTGATTCCGTGCTGTCAGAAAGATGTAAAAATAATAAAAATAAAATAAATAAAAAAATAAAAAAAATAAAATAAAATGCTGTACGGTACATTTTATTTTGGGTGTATATAGATTTTTTAATATATATTGTCAATGTGAAATAACTAAACCCAAAATTCAATATATACATGGAAGATGTCTATCAATTAATTATTATACATATACATGTATCTATAAATGTACATGTAAATAATCATTCAGATTATTCAAAATATTATTCAGATTATTAAAAATTTTTGAAAACCTTAACTAAAACAAAAGTCTACAGCAGCAAAAGCCACCAAATGCATGTCTGAGGTGCTCCAGTGAGATCAGATTCAACCATCGTTAGCCTATTTGCTCATGAGTAGCAAAGGAAGGAGATTTAAATCTTCATTGTTACTTCAGTAGGGTCTAATTAACTTTCCTGCTTCCTCTGAGAAAAACAACCACCCCGAGACAAACATACATGGATAACATCACTCAATATCCTGAAAAGCATGGGGGATTTTCAACAGTGAGGTTGCTTATCTCTTTCTCTGATTTCATCCCACATCATGCATCTTAAGCAAATACCAGAGGGAAAACAAACAAACAAACAAAAAAAACAGGATGACATTCAGAGATCTTTGTACAGCTCGAGATTACTGCAACATCTCATGCATCACATTAATTCCCTGGTCCTTAAGGTGAACTGTTTTCTTCATTGATGTGCTGTTGGCTCTGTTAACAGGTTTCTGACTTTGTTCCTGTCTACCAATTACTGACCTGTGCCAGTATCTGCTGTGCCAATTGCAAGTGCATCTCCATTTGAAGTGAACCAAACTGGGAGTTGAAAATCCTTTCTTGGAAACACAGTTTGGCATGTTTAACTGTGCAGCTCTACACACAGACCATGCTCCTCCAATATGTTTTCTTTCAAACCTACTTTTGTGCCAGAATGTATTCACCTGGAAGTCAGCAGTGCATGAAAATATTCAAATCAGTCTGCTGCAAGGGATTTATAGACTGTCTTTGGTGTAGGGCAACTCACCAGAGAACTTGACTTCAGGCTCTGGCACCACAACTCCTTTTTCTTGCTTCCCACAGCTTCTTGTGTCCCAATAAGATAAGCAGTTTTTGAGTTTTTAGTGAGGAAAGCCTCACATGTGGTCTTATATTTTACAGCTGTTAAGACATTTGGCTGCCAAAGAGAGCACACAACTACATCAATGGGTCTGATTTTTAAAATAGCATGTTTCATATTCCAGATGTAAAAAATAGAAACCTTGTTTGTAGTGTTGTAGTGTTGGCTTAAAGTTTACCATGGAAGCAGTTCGAGAAAACGGCTCAGAAAGCAGAGCTGTTCAATGATTCACAGAGATGAATCTTTTTTTTTTTTTTTTTTTTTTTTTTTTTCCCCTAAACGCCACCCGGTAAAATTATCCTGATCCCAATAGTCTAGCCCTCTTGGGTGCAGTAGGCTTTGACTGTCCAGCTGATGTTTCATTGTTCCCCTTTCCACTGCACAGTCATTATTAAAAAACAGAAGCAATCAAACTTCTGCTCATCTCCTTTCCCCTTACCATTGCATCTGACTATGAAGAGGTCTAATTTCAATAAAGCCTCACTTCAACAAACTGAAACTCCAAATGTACCTGGTTATTCTGATATTTTCCAAAATATATGTGTTATGTTCCCTCAGGTCAGGCATGACCCTAAAAGCCATACATGGAAGCACCACAGCTGCAAAATCTGTCCTCATGACTATTGCAAAAAAAGTGGACCTACCTCCCTTTCTAAATGACCAAAGTACTGTCACAGGAATTTGGCATGCTTGGAGCACAGCTGGTGGGCTGCATCCCTCAGGAAACTTGTGCTGCAATTCCCTACCATGGAAAAGCCCATTCACAACATTTGCATCCCCCCCACTGCCATCTCATTCCTTCTTTAGCATCGCAGATTTTTTCTGGCTCAGTTTTTCTGATGTAATTGTGCATGGAGAAAAACTGTAAGCCAGATCACAAGAGTGAGCACAGTTATTTTCTAAAGCCTTTTCCAAAGAGATTTCATCTCAAAAATTTAAAGCCCCACAGAAAGTTGCAAGAACACAACTGAGGAGAAAGAAAACTGTGGTATGGGGGTGAGAATGACAGATGGGGGAGGTAATCTCATCAGCCTACTGCTCTGTCAGATTAATCAGAAAAGCACAGGAAGCAACACCCCTAGGCACTTCACCTGACTTTATCATCACAATGGCCCTGAAGCAGGAGTCAGTGCTTACACCAGCCAGGTGTGACATTAACTGGAGATAGGTGTCTAACTTACTTGGGTGGAATGGATGAGATCTGGAACTTGCTTTTTTTTTTTTTTACCAAACTCCAAATGAAATCAGTATCAAAGCTTTTAGTGATAGATTTGGAGCAGGATTATACCCTCATTTTCATGGAAAGCTACAGACCAGATGACATGCCACACACATCTGATATTTCAAGCCCCTTTTGGATTGTTAAAGATTCCAGCTATACTCCTAAAATTTTATGAGAGCATCATCTGCTTCTTCTTTCCTTTTAGTTTTGGATTTTATTATTATTATTATTATTATTATTTTCCTTAGAGAGGCCATTCTATAATTTTCTAGAAGAAACAGTCTTTTTTTCCTCTGAGTTTTCTGGGAAGGCTTTGGTACAGGTGTTTCTTTTTGGCTTTAGATATTTTCTAATAAAATGCATTTTGGGATTGATTATTTTTGTTGAAGTGCATATAATGTGAAACACTGCAAGCACTGACATCCTGCCTCTGTGCTGAAATCAACTAAAACTTTGCCAATGGCATTAATGGAAGACATTGGTTTCCTCATCTAGTTTTCAGTTGACCAGCCTTTCTTCGGAACTTCGTTTTGTATCTGTAACATCAATGCCAAACATGGATTTGCTATATCAGAAAAGCTTGGAGAATGCCTCTGAAGTGTAGTTCACTTTATTTCCTTAAAAATCAGCCCCCCAAACAAGCCAATGGGCTCACAGCAGCTTCTGCAAGGCTTCGTGGAGCGTTCTTGCTTGTGTATTCCATACTTCCGATTTCTTCACTTCAGTCTGTTGGTGTGTTCGCACAGCAAAACTTTTTTCCTCCCCTACCTTCAAACAACCATTATTTCTTATTAGTAGCATTTCATCTACATTTTGAATTTGTGTCTTTCTAATCCTTACACTTGCTGGAGTCAAAGCACAGATGTGTCTATAAAGATAAGAATTTCAAAACATGAGTTTCATAGAGAGCAATTTTTGAAAGACTAACTCTTGTGTTTCATGATTAAATGAGCTCTGAACTCTTTTGAGGACATGGGCAATTATGTTGGTGGGTAAACAATGGGCGCCTTTAAAAACTTGGAGCAATATTGGCATAGAAGAAAAAAAAAAAAAAAGAATTTCTACATTAACAAATTACAAATTTCTATTACTTGCTTCTGGTCTCTAATTAGCAGTAGGTAAGTAAAAAAAAAAAAAAAAAAGAAGTTAAAAACAACTGAAAAAGGGAAAGCAAGACAGTCAGAAAATTGTCAGCCAGGTAATGAACAAGAATCCCATGCAACATATTGACTGGCATCTTTCCTGATATCCTCAATTTCTAAAAGATCAAAAAGATCATCCCTTTATGAATGAGTACCTATTTTAAGTATAGGCTAGCAGATGCACATGTAATGAAAATCAAAGCTAATTAATCATATCATCATTGTGTTCCATGTTTAATGCCTGATTCATTATTTGTTAGGGAAGAGAGAGATTTTTAAGGCCAGAGGTGTCATTATAATTATGTAGTTTGATCTCCTGCTTGACTCAGTCAATACAATTTTACCCAGTAACTTTATTTAGCACCAATGCCTGTTTGAACTGCAGCTTGGCCTTTACTGAAGTGTCCAACCTGGATGTGAAAGCTTCGTATGATGGGGAGTCTACTTCAACACAACAAAATCTGTTCCAGTTTCAGGGTGGAAAACATTTTTTAATAAAAATCAAAAGGAACTTATCATTGAAAAAATACATTTGCAATTGATTTAAGAAAACAAACAAAAACTACTATGCTGAACTCTATAATTTTATCTTGAAAAAAGAAAATCAGCTCAATTAAACTTTAGTAGGTAATCCTAAATTGTTCTCTACGTATCATTTAGTATATATATTGGCTTCTTGTCATATTTTTTTACTATGTTTTTTCTTTAATTTTTTTCTTCACTAGACAAAAAAAAAACACACACACAAAAAAAAAACAGTGTACAAAACCTTTGCCCCTTAGAATACAACTCATTTAATGACTGAAGAATAATATCTTTTCATATGTGTCTGTGAATATGCCTCCAAATTCAGAAGGTTAGAAGTATTGTGGGATGATCCTTGGAAATTTAGGTTTTTAATTACATTAAAATGTAGGAACTTCAATGAGTTAGATCAATTTGGGAAATGACCATCTCTGTCTCTCTGGCTTGCATATGAACAGACAGATCCTACTCAAAGATTAAGTAGAACCTCAGATGAATTATGGCTTCCAGAGAGCCAAGGTTGAATGTCATCATGACACAGGTTCTTTAGTGTTTGGCCTAAATTTTGATGGGATAAATCTAACCTCTGCCCATAGACTTTCTCCTGGAGCTGCAAGCATCTTGTCATCTTGTGCCCCAAGTGGAAACTCTAGGTACAAATGAACAAGACCTGAGAGAATTTCCCTATGAGGAAATTCAGATGGCTGAGTCTAGTTTTTAAATTTACTCAAAATTTCAGACCAGGTATCACCTGAAGTGCCTCTTGAACCCTCTTAGACTTGAACAATTAATTTAAAGGCAGAAATTTCTTCTGCTTCTACATAAGTTGTTAATATCAAATCATTAATGTTTTTGTTTGTTTGTTTGTTTGTTGTAGCTTCTTTTGATTGGCAATGACAATTACAAAACTGTCTCGATTATGAAAAATTGTGTTATATCTATATATAAGTCACACCTATTGTTCAGATATTCCTTAAAAACAAATGACTAAGTTTTGTTCTTCTCTGTGAGACAGATTAAATATTCCTATTTCAGCAGAGGATAAATGAAGCATGAGAGGGTTAACTGCAAAAGGTTAGTAGTGTCTCAAGAAGAGCCAGAATTCATCTGACAATATCAGAGATGCAGTCACCCCAACATTGTGAGTCATCACCTGTCAATATACCTAATCTGAATTAAATCAAATGAATCACAATAAAAAAATACTTATTTCTTTCCACTGCCAAAATAACAAATTCAGGTGCCTCTGTTGCAGATATGTTCAGTCAGATAAACCCCTCAGAGAAGACAGAATTTAAGTTTTCTGAATTCTTATAAAATGCAATAACTACTGTGTCATTCTGTATTTTACATTCAAACATTTCCTGGTAGTTACTTCTATGCTTTTAAAAATTCAGCCAGATCCCTTCCAATTCCCCTGGCATATCTCCCCGCTGTGCTTCCTATGCATACCATGTACGAAGCTTTAAGGATTTCATCTGGTTTTTACATTTCAGCCAGCGCTGCTTGAAATACTGTGTTTGCATTTCTTTTTTCCTTCGTATTCCTTTAATGTGCAGTCTTCATGTATGAGTGAGATGAGGAGCTCAGAGGCAGCATGCTTACTTTCCTCTGCAGCTGCTCTTTGTGACTTCACAATGAGATGTCAGATGTGCAGGAGCATTGTAAACCCCAGGCTTCTCCCCTCTTGGTGATGCTTCTGTCCCACTGCTGAGGTGACTCAAAGATCATAAATGCCTTTTAAAAGCCTCCACCTCCAGCATATGCCTGTGCATTAGTGTAGGGAAAGGATTTCTCTAGAATGCTGCTTGCACATTTCAAAAGTGATTTTATTTACTATTGCTGTTTTTTGTTTGTTTGTTTGTTTTGTTTTGTTTTGTTTTTTTCATTCATGGGTTTCTGATATGCTGAGTTTAATGGTAAGATTGAAGCTTGCCTTTCAGAAACAGTGTGTATATGTTATTTGCTGTATCTGAAAAGCAGGTGTTCTCAAGCCAATCTGAACATTTTGAGCAAATCCATGCTTTGAAATGCAAATGCATTTGCAATGTCTGCATAGTTTGAGATAAAGCAGTTAACAATGAATTAATCCTTGTCTTATGCAGTTCATTATCAAGAGACTATGACGAGGCCAACAATGTATTTGGAACATAACAGGGTCTTGCCAAACAGGTAGGGACTCTATTCAAAATGAGGACCTACAGTTACAGTGAGTCTGCTTTTTGAGGACTGCATAAAATGACACAAAAAGACAAATATAGTTTTCAGTTTATGCTCAAAGCCTTAAGGTGTAGGTACAGTCAAGGTTTACGCCAGAATCAAAATTTCCCTGAAAGTAGTAAAAAGAATGTCATATGGAAAATTTCTAGAAAATTTACTTTAAATGAGGAAAGGTTCACTTCTGGGGAAGGTGGCTTTTTTTTGTTGTTTTGTTTCTGTTTGTTTGTTTGTTTTTATGAAAAAGGGTGCCAAAACCATGTTATTTTCATGAGTAATTTATGTGAAATTTTGAGACCTTGACAATGAATAAATATATAATAAATATTTTCTAAGTATATATATATATATTTCATTGAACCAGCCAATGTACTTGGTCCAGGTTTAGTCTTCTGTGCTTAATGGGATTATGTTGATGTAGTAACTGCACTGTTCCCATGGCAGACACTGTGAATGATGGGAGAAACAGGCCTGGAGTGCAAATTAATAGTTCAACAGTACATCATTACTGTGCAGTCCTTCATCTAAACAACAACTGTGGCTAGTGATCTTCTACCATGTTGCTCTGTCTGCTGGGACTGTGGTAAAAGTGATTGCTCTGTCTACATGCACAAAGAACAACCTGCACTTCTGTGGAGTGAAGCATCAATCTGCAAACATGACAATGACTTGCTGAACTTGACTCTGTCGAATAAGCCATGATGTTGAAGAAAAGGAGGAATGTTTTCATAATAAATAAATAAATAAATAAAGAGCTTCTGGGTTAATCTTTTGCAGTCCCACACCCATACTTGATCTCTCTCCTAGCCTGAAGCCTAAGACTAACCCAAACTCCAGGGCTGGGCTGAGACTTAGTCATGGAGCCACGGATTTCTACTCTTAGCTTGGTTAAAATTATCTCAGCAGAGAAATCTGGTTTACACATCTGCCCTCACCTCTCCCATGTTAATTAACAGAGAGTTAAGTCTAGATAAACAGGTAAGGGGAAAAGTTCCTGAGTGATTTGCAGAAAAATACTCTTCCTTCCTTCCTTCCTTCCTTCCTTCCTTCCTTCCTTCCTTCCTTCCTTCCTTTTTTTCTTTCCGTCTTCCTTTCTTTTCTGGAACATTGGATTATTGTTTTACATCCCCCTAACTGTGGCATAACTCTGTATGACAGGCACTGTCATAACTCAGGGCTTTGTTCACTAGATTCTGTGTTATATTCTGGATCTATTTAGTCTTATCTACTCAGTGTTGAGATGCTATACAATTATTTACTTGAACACAGTTGAACACAGTTTTCTTCCCATTAATACATTAATACTTCCCCCCCCCCCCCCCCCAGGTTGTTTTAATGACTGATATTCATGATTCCAAACTGCTGTAAAGGGGACTTCAGTTTTGCCTGTCTCTAGTCACTGTAGTACGTAATAACAGATGGTAGTACTCCTAACCTGGTTTATTCAGCAAAAGGTATGAGATTAGACTTCTCAAAGATTTCATTATCCCAATTAATAATTATTATTATTATCAGGAACTAAGAATGAATCTTCAACTTCATATGTTGTAAACATCTTGACCTACATTTGCAGAATTACTAGAGATTCTGATTGCCTCCCCTTTTCAGTTTAGAGAGAACAGATATAAAGAGTAAATTTAGCAACATTATTTGAAGGTTAGATTGCTTTAAGGGATATTAGGTTAGGCAAGCAAAATTAGTAGGTTCTTTCTAACTTCTTGGTTGCCATCACTTAGCTTGGATTTTGTTCAGTTTGAGTATTGATGTTTGTTTTGTTTTGTTTTGTTTTTTCTCTATAGTTGCTAGAATGGAAATATAAAATGAAAAAAGTAAAACATTAACTTACATAATGTTATATATTAAAACAAATTATTGTTTGTTGTGCTTTTATTATGATATAACTGAACTAGTTATGCTTAAAATTGAGAATTTATTTCACCACTGTCTCAAGTCACAAGTGATTCAAAAGTAGAGCAGCATTGACAGAAGGAGAGGGAATACTTCCTGTCTGTGCTGACTCTCATTCTACTCTAGTAATATTCTATATTGCTGACCTGGAGGAACTTTGGGGGTCCAGAGGTTATTGGACTGTAATCAATAATGGATTTGAGGTCTCCTTTCCAGCTAACAAACCAGGATTTGATAAAAGTCGAGCTGAAACCAACCAGGTCTCTGCTATGGTCTCTTGGGCTGGTAGACCAATTATTCTAGTTTAAATTGCAAATCACTCTCCTATTCTAATATTGATACATTTTGTGAAAGATAGAGTTTGCACATTTTCTTTGTTCAGAATAACCTTTAAATATGAAACAAAGGAATTACTTTTAAAAAATTCCCATTCACGAGCCACTTCTCAAATCATTATCTTGCTACCTGACAGTACTAATGAGACCTAACATTCCATTTTTTTCAAGGCCTTGAAGACAGTGTCCTCATGTATCCCAGAAGGAAATAATCTCTTGTTTAAAAATTAATAAAGAAAAATTACCTTTCACAGATGCTGTGTCAAAGTCCTTATGTAGCTTTCAAGAATTTCAAAGCCAATCTTCTTAAAATTTATTTTAACATATTTTCATCACTGATAGCAGAAGGAAAATAATTACATAAATGTAGGAATTAATGGGTGCCCAGCAACACTTGAAAAACCTTTAAAACCGAGGTTCCTATCAACATTTCTTAAAGATGCTGCATACCTACTTAGTAGGCTAAGAAAAGCAAGAGCAGGTGAAGGGTGTCATGACTGACTCAACAGTACTCTGTTTCTGTGATATGCAAAACTTCAAGTCTACCAGCCATGCTGAATATAAAGATGGCTGTAAGTTGGTGGAAAAGCTTCAGGCATAAATCACTTCTGCAGATTTATAATCAAGCCAGTCTACCAAATAAAGGAAGTCATGGTTAACATGAACACTACGCTGCATGCTAGGAATTACTCATGTTGATCTTATAGATATTATCGACATTGGTCTTCTTATAGATAGGAAAGAGTTGAGCGATTAATTCTAAATATATATATATGCAAGAGAAAATACTTGCGTCTTTAAATTTCAAATTAGTAAGGCATGAATTGTTTCAGATACTATCAGTTTTGAATGTTTTCTTTTTTTCTTTTGTTTAAGGAAGCCCTAGGTGTCTTTTTTTTGCTTCACATGTAGCAGACCTCTGGTACTTGGACCTCATCGAGGTCTACAACTTCCTCGCAAGGGGGAGTGGAGAGGCAGGTGATCTATTCTCCGTAACCGCCACTGATAGGACCTGTGGGAACGGGGTTAAGCTGAGGCAGGGAAAGTTCAGACTAGATATCAGGAGGAGATTTTTCACTGAGAGGGTGGTTGCGCAGTGGAACAGGCTCCCCAGTGAAGTAGTCACTGCACCAAGCCTGTATGAATTTAAGACACGTTTGGACTGTGCACTGTCACATGGTCTAAACTTTTGGTAGACCTGTGCGGTGCAAGGAGTTGGATTTGATGATCCTTATGGGTCCCTTCCAACTCAGAATATTCTATGATTCTATGATTCTTCTCCTTGCTGAACAGTGTCATGGATGCAAGAAGTTTACAGGGTTTCAAGGGAAAAATGAACAAGTACTTGAAGTAAATCCACTGGGGAGAAATAAACAACAGTAACAACAACAATCTACAATGGGCTCAAGATACTCCCTATATTTAAGAATAGCCAGAAGCTAGAATATTAATAGGCAGATTTATGTAGACTTCCTAGGGCATGTCTGTAACCATTATCATTTTGATACTTTATGATTATTCTAGTTTCCAAGCTGTAAGTGGTAACTTCTGTTTTGTTGTTTACAAGCCTTTTTTTTGTTGTTGTTGTTGGGTTTTTTTGTTTTTTTTTTTTTTTTTTTTTTTTTTTTTTTTTGTACATGTGGGTTAAGCTCTGCATCCCCTGAAAATCAGATATTCTCATTCCCTCCAGTGCACTTGATGCAAAGGAAAGTCTTGGTATAAGTAAGGATACCTGGTCCTGTATAATCTAGAAAATGGGTAACCTCACAGTCTTAATCATCTGAACATGAGATGGTTGATAGTGTCCTCCCCATGTCATGGCAAGTTCCTGTATAGCCTATCTTTGGACTGAGGCAAAGAGTTTCACATGGACTCACAGTCCAAGGCTAGAATTTATTCTGCTTTTCAAACAGCAATGCTCTCAGACACTTTGAATACATGGTACCAGCCTAGCACCGTGGAAGCTTCACATGCCTGGGAACAACAGGGTACTGCTTCCAGTACTGTCTTCCTTGGCCAAACAACTGACCCTTTAACCCTTTCTACAGAGTGATCTTGACTGACATGTCTCTGCCCCTGCATTTAATAACCTCTTCAAGTACAGATCTAGATCAAGTGGTACATCCTGGTCTTGTTTACCATGTATATTTTAGTGACCAGGCAGTGGAGGCATTCACAAAGCTCCCCATAGCTATTCCAACAACACAGCCACAAGACCTTGGTTGCTGAACAGAGCAGGGCCAGCTATATCCTTGGCTCTTTGAAAAGTCATATATGTTCTTCTGCATTGTACTATCAGTATGTTAAATTCCTGACATGGGAATTTAGGATGGAATCCTTGGAGAGTTTTTGCAGGGGATTTGCCAGAGAGATCCCAACTTAAACTGTTAGGGCCTCTGTGAGTATCAGACTTTCCTAAAAGGCATAGAAAAAAACAAAGGAGATGATCACATTCTTCAGTGTTTTTATGAATACATCAGTTTCTTTAAATGACAAAAATAGTAACAGAGAATAAATATCCAGATAAAAGATCTGTATTCCCTAATTGCCAGATATCTTATGAAAGTCAGAAACAACAAGGAAGATACAACTGAAAACTAGAAAATATTGCATAAACCCTGCTGGGTAGCTGCTTACCAGCAACAGGCATTTTACTCCTAAAAATTATGACTTTGAATCTACCACTTTAGTTATGTTTCTAATGTCACAGAAAAGAGTTTTCTATTTTGATGGTCTCTAGCACAAGTTTGTTCATCTCAATCTTAAAGCTAAATGAATAGTTTGCAGAAAATAGTACTGCCAAGGGTATGTCCTCCAATGTTTCATGAAAGTCTACAGGCAGCTCACCAGGTTAAATTTTTATGTCATTATTTATTTGGATATTTTATTAAGCCCTATGTGGATCTTAATATTCTCTGAGACTTTAATGATTGGAATTTATGCTCACACTTGGATATATGAAATTCTATTGTTTTTGAAAGGATCAGAAACAATTAAAATATGTAAACTTAAGCTCCTGCACAAGTATTTTTGAATTCATCATATTTGGAATTGAAAATAGATCCGATTAGTTACATAGTGTTTTGCTTCCTTAGCTGAGATTCTGATCTAATGATCATTAATTACTGTTGATTGCCCTGAGCTGTGGTAAAAAGCTCACAGAGTGAAAATCAACTGCATGACTAAGCATAGAGTAATATATTGTAAATTCTGTTTAGGACTGTAAAGGAATGTCTGTGAACAGTTTTAGGTTATGTTTTCATTATTTTGCCAGAAGATTTGACTAAAAGGGTCTTGGTCCATCCATTCAAGCTGATCATTCTCATCTCCAAGTCTGGCTACTTCTAGCCATAGAGAAAGTTGCTCAGAGGGGGGAAAATATGAACCCCCTAAACTTTATCTACCATATACACAATACAGTTTCAGAGTACATCTGAAATTTCTTAGACAGGTATGATTTTAGGTATGACTGATAGATCTTCTGAAATTTATTGTCTATGGAAACAGTAGAACATCTCTTCTGATTCCGTATATATTACAAGCTACTATGGATTATTTTTACACTTACTCCAGGAAGAGGTATTTGGCTAACATACTTCTCTTGGCAATTTATTTGAATTGTAGTCAATCTGACTAATGAAAGTCTCTGCCTAATTTTTCTATTTTGAGTTTGCTTGAATTAAAATGCTATGCCATAGATTTTTTTTTGTACCTTCCTTTCCTAGATTAAATAGTTTTTAATATTTATTATTATTATTATTTTTTTCTGTGAAGATTCATTTTCAATGAAATCAACCCACCTTCAGTCTTCTTTTCAATAAGCTGATCAGAACCACAGATCTTGCCGAGCAGATGTCTCTGTTTGAATGCCTTATTCTCGTTGTTATTTATTATTCCACTAATCTTTGTGGAAAAATGTATCATTAATAATGAGGCCGCACCTCAAGTACTGCTTTCAGTTTTGGGCCCCTCGCTACAAGAAGGACACGGAGGTGCTCAAGCGAGTCCAGAGAAGGGCTACAAAACTGGTGAAGGGTCTGGAGAACAAGTCTTAGGAGGAGCGGCTGAGGGAGCTGGGACTGTTTAGCCTGGAGAAGAGGAGGCTCAGGGGTGACATTATTGCACTCTACAGGTACCTGAAGGAAGGCTGTAGCGAGGTGGGGGTTGGTCTATTCTCCCACATGCCTGGTGACAGGACGAGGGGGAATGGGCTAAAGTTGCGCCAGGGGAGCTTTAGGTTGGATATTAGGAAGAACTTCTTTACTGAACGGGTTGTTAGTCACTGGAAGAGGCTGCCCAGGGAAGTGGTTGAGTCTCCATCCCTGGAGGTCTTTAAAAGACGTTTAGATGTAGAGCTTAGTGATATGGTTTAGTGGAGGACTTGTTAGTGTTAGGTCAGAGGTTGGACTCGGTGATCTTGGAGGTCTCTTCCAACCTAGACTATTCTGTGATTCTGTGAATAACTGTATATTTAGGGTTCCTGGCAAGGTTGGTATATAGAACCAGGTTTGATGATGGTCCAGATAGAGCTCTACAGTAAGCTCTCTCTTTTGATGATGATTTGCCATAGACAGCTAGTTTTTCAAGTGTCAGCTAATTCTGAATTTCTTTACTCTAAGTCTTATTGACAGTCAATGCTATATTTCTTTTACTCCAGGAAGTCAAAAATCCAGGCATAAATCTAAGCACATTATGTCTGCATAGGTTCTTTGTCAACCAAACTTGTAATCTCATCAAAGAATGAGTTCAGGTTTGTGTGACAAGACCTATTTTCCATTAGATCATGTTGGCTGGTATTAAATATATTCTGATCCTTTGGTTATTAATTGAATTCATTACAACCTTTTCCATTATTTTGCTCTCACAGGTATCAGGGAACAGCCAGTAGTCACCTGAGCTATTCTGGTTACTGTCTTTGATACAGACTGCTTTTTGTACTTTTTATGAGAAACCTAATGATTTTTCTTCACTGAGTATCTTGCCAATTTTTCCTTCAATTTCAAGCTACTTAAACTCTCTCTTATAAGCACTTGGCTGAAATCTGTTCAGTAATGCAAAGCAAAATGTACTAAAAACATGTTATATCTGACATTGCATAAAAGCTACAAGAAATTGCAAACATGGCTTGACTTGCAAGGCAAAACACAAGGTGGCAAGGTAAACTGTAATGCCAGAAAATACACACAAAACTCTTGGCAACACAGGCTTAATTCTTGTACTTCATAACAAAACCCCCCAAAAGGTCAATTTTGTGCTGTCTGGGTTCATTGCAAATACTACACATAACTCTATAGCTAATTTTCTACATGTGATTTCCATACTGCAAAGAATTTTTCATTTTATGGATGTTGACCTCTATCAAACTTGCAATCCTAAAAGTAAGAAATCCCCAAATCCATTTATGTCTGGTCTACATAAATAAATTGGCCTTCACAGTGACTTTATTCCAGAACAATTATTCTGTTCACAATACTGAGTAGTACTCTAGAATAAAAAATAAATTTATGTCCAGAAGACAGTACTGCCACAGAACAGCAATAGTGGGGCTTCCTTGTAAAAGCAGAGGCACCTGGAGCCTGGGAGGATGGAATCCTGTCTAGCTGGGTAGAGTCTTTACTGAATTAGTTCCCATTCCACAACCCCCAAATGAGGTGGCAGAATAGGGCAGTCACGGAAACCACGATCAGGCAACTGATCTCCAGGCAAGTCTATAATGGCCAGAAAAGTCCAAGATCAAGCCAGGAAGCCAACTGATCAAGGCCAGGTCAGAATCAGCAAATTATCTTGCTAGGGACAACACACCTTCACCACAGTGCAGGCAAGGACCAATATGAGGGCTGTGCCAAGGTGGGGTAGCCCCAGACAAAACTTCCCACAGCTCATTCTCACAGTTAGCTTTTTTCCAAAGTCACATATCTTCATGATATCAGAAGGGATGAGGATGCAGGGTCTGCTCAGTGCCCTGGCACATTCTTGTACACCAAGCTATGTTATAACGGCTGTTGTAGAATATCTTGTTCAATGACAGACAGTTTCAGTATCAAGGCAGAGTCTTACATAGTAGCTAGCTGACATTATTGTAATACTTTGCTTCTGCCACCCATTCAATGAAGATGTTTCAGGAAAGAAGATTCTTAAGGTCAATGCTTGTAAATTTCTAATGCAAGAAGAATTTAATATGCTCTGCCTAACTCTTGCTTGTGTAACGTGGCTGTGTTGCTGGATGTCCGCTGAACCAAGGACCTCTGCACCAGAGTCCTGAGCATCTCATCTAATAGCTTATATTAACTTATGTTATTAAGGGAAGTTTTAATTGGGATTCTGAAATTTCACTACATTTTAAAAATCTGTTTTCTTAAGCAGTCTCAGAGGTTTCATTTTTACGTGAAACAAATTTCAGTACTTATGTTTTCATCAACATTTTTTAAGTCTTGCTTTCTCACTGAAGATTTGAAAAAAAAAAAAAAAAAAAGTTCAAGCCATTGTGAATGATCCCATTGTCAGAACTTAACAAGTTGCCACCTGTCACCTGAGCTACTACAATAATAGCTCATCTGCATGTTCCTTGCCCTTGCAAAAACAAAGTGAAACCAAAAAGGAAGTTTATGCTAATAGATTTTATTTGACAAATGCAACAGGCACAAGAACAGCAGCTTGCATAGTCTCTATCAGTGTGGATGTGTGATGGTTTTGCTCGGGTGGGCGACCAAGCTCCGCCACAACCGCTCACTCACTCCCCCTCCTCAAAGAGGAGCGGGGAGAAAATATGATGAAAGGGGCTCAAGGGTTGAGATAAGGACAAGGAGATCGCGCAGTAATTATTGTGATGGGCAAAACAGACTCAGCATAGGGAGACAGTAAGATTTATTGCCTATTACTAACAAGCTAGAGAAGTGAGAAACAAAGGAAAGAAACCAAAAGCACCTTCCCCTCATCCACCCTCTGCCACCTCCTCCCCACGAGTGGCGCAGGGGAACGGGGGAATGGGGGTTATGGTCAGTCTATAGAAATTCTTCTCTGCCGCTCCTTCTTGGTCACTCTCGTCCCCTGTGCTGTGGGGTCCCTCCCACGGGATGCAGTCCTTGCTGAACTGATCCAGCGTGGGCTTCCCACAGGCAGCAGCTCTTCAAGAACTGCTCCAGATCTGGGTCCGTACCACGGGGTCCATCCCTCGGGAGCAAAATGCTCCAACCTGGGTCCCCCACGGGCAGCAGCTCCTGCCAGGTCACCTGCTCCTGCTTGGTCTCCTCTCCACGGGCTGCAGGTCTGGCCCGGAATCTGCTCCGGCAGGGGTCTTCCACAGGCCGCAGTCTCCGTCGGTGCAGGTCCACCTGCTCCACCGTGGTCTCCTCCATGGGCTGCAGCGTGGAACCCTGCTCCACCGTGGTACTCCATGGGCTGCAGGGGGACAGCCTGCTTCACCATGGTCCTCACCACAGGCCGCAGGGGACTTCTGCTCTGGCCTCTGGAGCACCTCCCCCCCTCCTTCTTCACTGACCTTGGTGCCTACAAGGCTGTTCCTCACTCCTCTCACTCTCCCAGCTGCTGTGTGGTGCAGCATTTTTTTTTTCCTGTCTTAAATATGCTCTCACACAGGTACAAAACAACATCACTTATTGGTCAGCAGTGGGGCCCTTACCAAACATAGGGCAGCTTCTGGATCCTTCTCACAGAAGCCACCCCTATGGCCCCCTGCTACCAAAACTTTGCTACATAAACCCACTACAGGATCTGAAAAGCAATAATTTGCCAACCTGTAGTAATGAATTACTGTGATTGTAATAACATATGCTATTAGGTAGGTTTGATTTTATCAGTGTATTGGAGTATTATGCTTATCCCAGACTCAGTAAGGAGACTTAGAGACAAGCTAATTATTCAAAAGCTTCTGAATATGAGAGTTTGAAAGTGCTTTGACATATTGCTCCTTCCAGATTCACATTTTACTCTGGTTAAAGTTCTCATAAACAGATGTTTCACTGACTAAATATTAAGGGATATGTAGTAAAGCTTAGTGATATCAAACACAGGTATTTTGTATCTGTTCATTATACTGCTTGAACAAGTAGTGCTCTCTTGTGTCAACAGTAAATATTTTTAAACAGAAGATTACTTTTAACTCCATCAGTTTTGGAATATCTGAGTTGCTGACAATGACTTTCTAAATGCCTTCAGCAGGAAAATACACAAACACCTACTGAAGTCCTTCAGAAAGGCTCTAAATGTATATGAATTGCTCATTTGCCCTTCCTAAGGTCCTGTGTTTTTGCTTAAATGGTTTAGATATAAGCTTGTTTGCTTACTTAGATAGGTGCCAAAACCTTGAAATTTGAGTCTGTCAAGGTGAGAGCTTCTAAACATCACAGCAGGTTACTTTCATGGTTCATGTATCTCCATGTGAAGAGAAGCAAGATATTTTAACAGCAGTGAAGAACAAAAATAACTGCTGGAAAACAAATATTTCACAGATGTAAATACTGGGAGGCTGAAGAGTCAATATGTTTGTTTCATTGTTTTGTTGAGAATTCAGGTCCAATCTATTATATTTAAACCCATAATACAATTTGTTATTCCTAAGCAGTACTCACTTCATCTGTCTTTTTTTTTTTTTTTTTTTTTTTTTTCTTTTTTTTCTTTTTAGTTTTCCCTGCTTGGAAACTCTAGTATAATGTTCTAATTCTAATAATAATGTTCCTACTGATATTGTTTCTGGCTGTAATAGATAAGTGGTGAGCTAACCACTTTAAAACAGCAGTTTTGTATCACAGACACTGTCAAATCTGATTTTAACTGCTTAAATAGACATCTCCTTTTTGTTGTGTGTATAAATATATGCACATATATACTCACAAGCATATATAAGTCAACATATATTAACTGAGATACCATACGCTCTACATCTTTATCTATATATACAATACACAGGCACACAAAGTGAAGGGCATGCAAGATGAACACATATGTTCCCTTTATAAACACAACTTTTGTAATACTGAGATAATGCTGATACGATCATATCTCATCACCAATGCAAACTCACAAATAATTAATCACTTAAAACATACAACTTCTCATCACCTCTATGCTTGCTTTTTGTTGTGGCGGTTGTTCTCTTTTCCTTTCCAATCTATATTAAGCTTGACCATACTTCAGAAGTTCTGCCTTCACAACTGTGGAAGTTGGAGACATGATTTTATTTTTTATTTTTTATTTTATTTTTTGCTAATATCAGCCATAGACAATTACTCATTTTTTTCAGAGATCTACGCCTCTTTTCCATGGATGAGGAGAGGAGGAGCTAGATAGTGTGTGACTTCAACTAATGTGATTCTTCCACCAGGAAGAGACTATTAGCAGTACCATCTTCATCTGTACTACTAGATATAAAGGAAGATATCTATCTGTAGCCAGTAAAAAGTAACAAAAATGTGATTGCAATTGTATGTCACATTACACTAGTTCTCTAGTTCTCTTGTTAGTTTTTTTTTATATATATTTTAAAAAAAATGTGTAAGAATTTAAATAAGAACTTATACTTCATAATTCAGAGGGTGGTGAGGCACTGGAACAGGTTGCCCAGAGAGGTTGTGGATGCTTCATCCCTGGAGTTGTTCAAGGCCAGTTTGTGTGGGGCTTTGAGCAACCTGGTCTACTGGGCAGCCTAGCCTAGGGCAGGGGTGTTGGAACTAGATGATCTTTAAGGTCCTTTCTAAACTGAGCCATTCTATGATTCTATAATTATATCTGCATAAATATGTCTATGTCAAAGGAACAAAGCAAAAAGAAGTGTCAGTAAATCATGAGGACTTCATACAGCTGTCAAATACATTGTTCACATTATGCTAATTAGTGTATCAAAATCTCTGGCTCTTTTATTTGGTAGGGGAACACCATATTTATATGAATATGGATCTTCTGTTTGTTTAAGTCTTCCTGTTGGATCAGTAGAGTCGAACACTGCCTTGAAAGTCCCTGCATACAAAAAGGCTTCGGGTTCTTTGGGAAAGAAAATATTATAGCTTATCTCTCTTTCAGTAACCAGCAAGTAGCAATAATTCTTTAGTAAAGATAGAGCATTGGTGCCTAAGCTTTGATTATGAATCTCATTTCTATGATTTCTTCATAAAAAATAACACCATTTTTAAATCACTGGCATGGATGAGGTATTCATCAGCACAGAACACTGTGCTCCACTCCAAACAGTAACTCCATCCCCATGTTATTTATCCAGTTCCATGATTTCTAATGAGTATGCACATGCAGTAATTAAGTGTGCCTGTTGGGAGAAAAGCATAATGTAAGTTAGCATCCGTCAGAAAGGTTGATGGGGCTAAGTGACAGAGCCTGGGCGTGCAATGTAAGTTGGGTTTAGGATAAGCAGACAGACCTGCTGATTTCTTTGCTGTTTACATTTTGCCCTGATGAACAGAAACTGTGAGTTAACTGAGTTTTCCTATCAGTACTATATTAGGTGACATATGCACATATACAAGCTAAAGGAAAGAAGACTAGACCTACTGAATTCAGAGAAGATGAAACAGTTATACCAGCCAACAGTTTTCATGTACAAAACACTAAATATGTACAGACATTGTAGGCTACTCAGAACTCCACTGAAACACTCACTTGGTAGTCTGTTGTATACCGTGCAGAGGATATGGTAGTGTATGGTATGGTAGACAGGGATGTGATATATATATATATATATTTAAGTAAAACATTTCTTAAGCAAGTGACTTCTCAAGTTAATACTTTACCATAAATATTCTGTCTCTGAAATCTTATTTTCCTCTCTGCATCAGCTTCTCCCCACTCCTGCCCCGAAACAGTCAGCAGCACAGGCTGCAGAATATATCCAGCTGAACTTCTGCACTTCCTTTTAATAAGGACAGATATGCAGGGAACCAGAGACTGAGTAATCAGTTTATCCAGAGACAGGGCACTCTTCTCTTCTGAGAAAAGCATGTTGTTTGCTGAGGTAGAGATGGTATATCATCATTACTAGCATTATTTTAAATACTTTTTTTTTTTTTTTTTTTTTTTTCTTCCCTAGTGTTTCCATTTCCCCTGTATTTTACATTGCAAACTTTCACATTTACAATGGTAAGCATTCCATCCTACTTTGGAAAACTTCTTACACATTGTTCTTATCGATGTTTTAAAATTATGTAGTCTGACTTTAGTATAAAGATCACCAATGGTGTATGACTTTGAATTGGGAACATTTTAAACAATTTTCTGAGCCCAATAACGAGACCAGTGGGATAAATACACAAATATTTGACCACTTCCAATAAGGATTTCATAATGTCCTCCTCTCTGAATAAGTGATTAAGTCAATTTGAATTCATAAGCTGTATTTATGCTGTTTCCGTAATATTGAAAGAAAAATGTGTGGTGTAGAACTCTATGCTGAAGTCAAGCTCCAGGCATTCCTTAGAAACTTTTTCTGGTATCTCGAGAAGACAGCACAGAAGGGTGTAACTGTGGCAGCAATTTGAAATTTGCACCCTCTGGCAGATCCCTTTCCATCCACCCACACTGGAATCATAATTTCCTAAAGTAGATATGCCATTGCACAAAGTATGATAAAGGCACAGTAGCAAAGGCCAGTGATGGGGTGTTGCGGGGGGGGTAAGATAAAAAATAAATAAAAACAACAACACACATTATCCTCTGCCATTCAATATCAGAAGCATTGTCTGGGAAATGAATTGCTCAAATGCCACAACTGTTCATTGCTTGGTATTTAGGTGTGGCCTTAGCTATTTCTTATAAAAAGAATAGCAGCATAGTCTGCTATCAGTTAAGCTCATGCATATTTGTTAGTGGGAGGAAATCTGGGCTTGGTTGTCTCCTGATTTATACTGAGAAAGTCCAAGCTATAGAAGCAGGAAATTACACAACCGGGCACTGTATTTCTCTTTCCACATTATGCCAATGACTAAAAAGTCAAAATTTGTGTGAGTTTCCGGAGTTTAGCTTACCCCACTCCTTGAAATGATGACATTATTGTATTTCTACACTGTAAAATTGACAAAGTTTTGGATGTCCAAATGGTAAATGCTGAGAGTTATTTAATAAAATTATGCTGGAGTTATTTTATGAAATTACACTGGCAGTTTACCTCTGTTTAAATATAAATAAATAAATAAAAACACTTAGATTTTCCAAACTGAGAGCTGTCTACCATTCTATCTTTATTTTCATTTGCACTGCATACTCCTTAAGTCAGGTCAAAGATTGTCTATTTTCTACATGTGAATCAAAAGTAATACTTTTCACCCATGAGCTAAAAAAAATCTCCTTTATGCTGCTAGAAACATATCCTCTAGTTCTGGTTATTGAGCTGGTATAGCAGAGTTAGTTTTTTTTTGCAAAACTGTAGCTACAGCATCTCTTCATATACAAACATCTGTGTTCATGGTGTTTTCATTGTGGTGCTAATAACCCAGCTGTGGAAGCAGCAATGTTGCCTGCTTTGGGTGCTGGTTTGGCCTGGCATGAAGAGCAGAGCCTGCACTCCTCTATTTTTAAACCCACAAAGTCCACTGAGATTCTGGTATTGATTTTTAAGTGTTAAAATAGAGTAGGACTGGAAGACTTCTACTTTTGTCGGACTCCGAAAAATAAAAGTTTGAAATTATTTCTGTGTTGAATTCTCATTATCTACATCTATTTCTACTTGTTTCACTTAACACAATTTATTTCCATCACATATATGAAAAAATAATTGGTCTCTTAGGCACGCTTATGTGCTTATTCATGACTGAGGGATGACTTTATTTAGAATTTTTAAAATAACTTGCATTGTTCTATCTAATCTCCTACTGAGATCAGTCAGGGTTTTACACCACATCCTCAAAAAGAAGCATAGAAATAAGCCCAGTTTTAAATGTCTGATAACTCATTACTGTGGTTGTCCATGCTCATAACTTCAGGGAATGAAATAATGATTTGTCATAGATATAGAGGCCACATTTCTTTTCAAGAGGCTTCCAGTGACAGAAACTTTCAACTATTGCTGTAAATATAGCACACTAATTTAAGCAGTATGTATGCTCTCATATTGACCCTTATTCTGAGATAGCCTATTAATACCTTTTCCGGAGTTCCTGTCAGGCCATTGCAATGCAGCGGGTGGACAGCAGGTGGGCAGGGGTTGGGCATGCAGGAATGTGGCCTCGTTCCCCAAAACCCACATCAGCCCAGCCCAGCACAGCACAGCCCAGAACAGCCCACCAGGGCAAAGTGAAGCAGGAGCAACCCAGGAAGATGCAGAAATGCTGCAGTCCCCTGTCTATGCTGCTGCCACAGCCTTCATTGTTTCTGGGAAGTGGAGTTCATTTCTCCAGATGTATCCAGGATGCTATGATACTGGATGCTTTAGCGAGACCACAGGAGCTGAATGTAATGTAGTGGGTTTACGTGGCAACATTTTGGTAGCAGGGGGCCATAGGGGTGGCTTCTGTGAGAAGGATCCAGAAGCTGCCCTATGTTTGGTAAGGGCCCCACTGCTGACCAATAAGTGATGTTGTTTTGTACCTGTGTGAGAGCATATTTAAGACAGGAAAAAAAAAATGCTGCACCACACAGCAGCTGGGAGAGTGAGAGGAGTGAGGAACAGCCTTGTAGGCACCAAGGTCAGTGAAGAAGGAGGGGGGGAGGTGCTCCAGAGGCCAGAGCAGAAGTCCCCTGCGGCCTGTGGTGAGGACCATGGTGAAGCAGGCTGTCCCCCTGCAGCCCATGGAGTACCACGGTGGAGCAGGGTTCCACGCTGCAGCCCATGGAGGAGACCACGGTGGAGCAGGTGGACCTGCACCGACGGAGACTGCGGCCTGTGGAAGACCCCTGCCGGAGCAGATTCCGGGCCAGACCTGCAGCCCGTGGAGAGGAGACCAAGCAGGAGCAGGTGACCTGGCAGGAGCTGCTGCCCGTGGGGGACCCAGGTTGGAGCATTTTGCTCCCGAGGGATAGACCCCATGGTACGGACCCAGATCTGGAGCAGTTCTTGAAGAGCTGCTGCCTGTGGGAAGCCCACACCACATCAGTTTGGCAAGGACTGCATCCCATGGAAGGGACCCCAGAGCACAGGGGACAAGAATGACCGAGGAGGAGAAGCACTACAGACTGACCATAACCCCCATTCTCCCGTTCCCCTGAGCCGCTTGGGGGGAGGAGGTGGCAGAGGGTGGATGAGGGGAAGGTGCTTTTGGTTTCTTTCCTTTGTTTCTCACTTCTCTAGCTTGTTAGTAATAGGCAATAAACCTTACTATCTCCCTACACTGAGTCTGTTTTACCCGTCACGATAATTACTGCACAATCTCCTCGTCCTTATATCAACCCTTGAGCCCCTTTCATCGTATTTTCTCCCCGCTCCTCTTTGAGGAGGGGGAGTGAGTGAGTGGTTGTGGTGGAGCTCCACCACCCACTGAAGTAAAACCACCACACGTACAAATTAATTTTTCAATATAAGCTGAAAAGTTTACTTTCTTAATCTTCACTCTTTCTTCCATTGCAGAGAGATATGGCTTTATGGATCAAACCCTGTGTGGGTTTTGTGTGGTTATGGACTGTCTTTAAGTCTTGGGTGCTGAATAGGGCAGTACAGAAGAATGTTCACATTTTAGGCTAATGATGTCTTTCTTTCTCCCTAAAATGGGGTTTCTGAAAATAAAGGAGTGAGACAGTGTCATGTTGTCTGTTGCTGTAGCCAGCTTACCAAGCTTTTATATTTGAAAGTAATATTTTCACAATATCTTGAGTTAGTGTGTTACCATGCCAAAGCAGAGGAGTTCGGGGTAACTGACAAAATTTCCAATTCCAGCTCTGGCTTTGGCCCTGCATAAATATGAAGATGAAATCTCACTTTTTCAGAGATCTGTAGACCATTACAGCACATTGGAAGTGCCCGCCAGCCACTACCCTTGGCTTTGGGCATGTATTACAAATGTTCTAGTGTGTCACTTACAGTAGGGGTGTACAGTCATAAAAGGGTCACTAAAAACACTCTCTGCTGGACTATTCTTTTGCTGGTATTGCCTTTTTTCAATGTTTTCACTAATCAGGGAAGGGGAAGGACAAGGAGCTTGATCTGACATCTGGAGCCTTTGCTTTATATTTCTACCCAAATAAGGTATATGCTTTAGAAAACAGAAGCGATTATTTACTTTAAGAGCCAAACAAAAGATGCTGGAGAGGAGGAAGATGGAGAGGAAGGACAAAAATTTAATATGAACAAATACTATCAGTTATTTACTTGTATTTATGTCATCAAAGTATCAATGCTGTGAATTAAGAAAATTCAGGATATCTTTCCTGAAGTGTCTAATGATTCTTTTATACAGGTATGGAAAATACGTGATGCAAACAATGGAATTTTCTCCTTGACTACTTTTGTTTGCACAAATATTAGCTATGAACATATTTTAACTCAAGGGCTCGCACCAGATATGTTGGAGGATGCATAGGCTCAGAACAAGCCAGGAGACACCCAGCTGTTCAGATGAGTTCCCAGCTGGCCGTCTGTGTGATCTTGGGAAAGGCAGTCACTTCACGTCTGTTTTCTTCCATTTCCTTTGCTTATCTAAGCAGTAGTCTCACCGTATGTAATGGGGTGCCTCCCATTTGGCCTCCAGTTGTTGCAGCAGAACAAACTTCAGCTTCCTCTCTCCAACCCTTTGTTTTCATTTTCATCTTGTTTGTTTTCACATTTAGGAAAATGTGTCCCACTGATGCGCAAAAGTGTGTGCTTCTGGCTGGGCACCAATGTGATGACTGTCAGTGAACAGGGCAAAGAAGAAAGGTAGCTCTACTAATTACATGTAAGCCTGGGACAAACATGGCACCCAGAATGCATCTCTACCTCAAAGGTCCAGGGGACATCTGACAACATCACCAACGGTGGGCCTGTTGGAGCTGTGTACTATGTGGCTTGTGCAAAGACTCAGGAAAAAAGGGATTTCATGGAAAGTTGTTGCAAACCTCTCAGTGATCCGCGACTTCACTGTATGCAAGTCCAGAGGGATGCACTCTATCTTCAAAACTCTGATGCCACCGAGTTTCATTCTCTCCTCTATCTACTCAAGCTTGAGAACTTGTGTAAGATGAAAGCATTGCAGAAGAACAGGACAGACTAAAGTTTCCATTAATGCCATGTATCCTAGCAATAACAAGGAATCCATTAGTGAGCCTGTAGCAAATAGATATGCCAGTCCTTTCTTTTAAACATTCCACGAAATCTATACAATTCCTTTCAGAAGCTGGATTAATATGTCCCTGTTTTAAAACAGCATTTAAACTAATGATGAGTTCACCGATTTCATGTGAAGCAACGGCACATTGTGATCTTTAATTGCTTTCTCTCTTAAGAAATCTCTTATTTCAAGACTGAATTTGTTTAACTTCAGCTTCCAATCACTGGAAAGTTTCAGACTTACAAAAAGAACAGCTTCCAGACACTGGCTGAAAGTTGAGGTTAGATAAATATACATTTGTCAGTAAGGCTGAAATGCCCCTGCCTAATTATTTTCAGTTTCTAAGCATAAGTACATATACACTGTGATCAAGTTACTTTTCATCCTTCTTTTCATCTAACCTAACAGGTTGAGCTTATTTACCCCTTTATTTTCCAGTCCCTAGTTTATTTGCCCATCTGTTGCTGGATTCATTATAGTATTTCTAGCAGACATCGCATTTCAGTACTGATATGATGCAGTAACTATAACTCTAAGTGTAACGGTCTCTTTACACAAAATAATGATGATTTTTATAACTGCTGATACCAAGACAACAACTTTTAGGTCATTGATTGCCTTTTCAACGTTTGTAAATTTTCAACGTTTGTAAACATTTAAATGTTGTTAAATATTCTCTCTATGCCTTATCTTCTGCTCTTCTGCTATCTCAGCAAGAGACAGAACTGAATTTGGAGGAACACTTTCAGTTCCTTGCTCTTGAAAGTCTTCTATCAAGGGGTGATTGTTATTTTTCTTTCTGCTAAAGAACACTTTTTAAGGAATATATACTGTCTGTATTGTGACTGATTTTGGGGAGAAACATAGAAATTAATGTGCACTCCATAATCTGGAAAGTAAAATGTCATTTTCAAGGCTGTTAGAATCATATACTGAAATGGAACTCTGATGAAAACTTCTGAAAATGGCTCCTCTATGTCATACACTCATGAACAACTTAAATTGCTCTTTTTTTTTTTTTTTTTTTTTTAACAGATGATTAAGTCGAGTCCAGGTAGGTATTACTACCTGGTAGGTATTACTAAAAAATCCCTAGAAGAGATAACTTTACAGTGAGTTTTTGTACCACCTTTTGGTTTCTAAACTATTTGTCTTTCTTTCTAATTTATAATAGAAATGCTGAAAATAAAGAATTTTATCAGTTCGAGTACTAACATTGGTATTCTCAGTTTGTTGGAGGTGAAAACAAATACAGACATTAAAGTAGTAATACAATAACAAATGTATTATAAATTCTAAAAGAAATGTATAAAATTATTTTGGCAAAGTTCAATGAATAATTTCAATGAATACTTTGTCTTTATTGCCTTCCAACACCTTGTTTTAATTAGTTAGTGCATGCAACAATTCTGCTGAAACAATATAAGGGAAGCAAAGCCAGTCACTCTATATGAAAATAAATAAATAAATAATCCAGGTGGCCTTAGTTATTTTAAATCCATACTTTTGCGGTATCTCACATCATAGGATATTATATGATCCCACCCCTGTAAGATTTAAACATTTTTAGGTGCATTGAAGTAAAAGCAGAACTGGATTCTAGTTCAGAGCCTCACCTATAGAACTGGTCTATTTTTCTTATCTCCTGAGTGATTTACTATTTATTAGTAGCATACTTTTTTTCATGAAGTAAAGTTCCTTTGCTGCTCAGCACAAATCATACTGAATGGAAGTTAGAGTTTTTGGGGTGGATTCATTACAACTTTCTTTAGCAGTCTAAAATAAAAAAATAATAAAAACAATAGTTTCCTATTCTAAAATTGATGTTTAAGCTTTTTCTGTAAGTAATAGACAAAAATGGCACAGAAAAATTCAACCCATCCAAAAATAGGCATCTAAAACTTAGTTGGGAGAAAGTAGGCGATTATTTCAGATGAGACAACCTAATTGTTAGACAATTACAGCTGGTTTTAAGTAGGTGGGGTAACACCCACCCTTTAAAACCACTAGCAGAACCTTTTGGAACTGAGGAGTATCTTCAAAGAAGTCTTTTGTCTTCTCTTGCTCTCCATCATAAATATGGAGATGATCTAAGACCTCTAAAAGGTGACTGGATCCCTGCACAAAAGCTCCAGTCACTCGAGAATAAGAAACACCAAAATCTATTCAGAAATAACAGAGGAAAAATGCAGAAGCAGGGAAACAAACTCATAATGCAAATGTTTAACAGTTCTACACAGCACAAAATGATGAGTTTCCAATACAATATGAGCATGTCTATGAACAACAAACTCTCTAGCATATGCTCTGTAGACTATTTGTAGAAGAATTTGCTGTATGAAATTAAAATGAATAATGGCAGTGAGTGAATGTATGTTACTGCTTGTAGGATAGGGCACCTTGAATGTGTTGCTATGTATAAAGTTAGTCCATCAAGTAGTTAAATCATTTTCTTCCCCTTATTTAGTGCCTCTTACACACAGGAGAGCTCTTGCTCCTTCACCTTATCCCCATACAGAACTTATTATGCACACATAGGCCCCTCATTCAGTCCATATGCTCCATAGTGCTTTCCAAGAGAATTATAATAATGTGGTTCCAGCTATCATGCCAGTATAATTAACCCCTGGTCTTTTTACTGTATTTTGATACACTTGAAATATTACCTACACTTAAAAATCTCTGTGCATTAAACAGGCCCTTTCTACAAGCATTTTTCCTTTCTCTAGCTCATTTCAAAATAATCACCAACTTATCAATATGCTCAATTTGCAGAGTTAATGGAATCTCCAAGGACTCTTGAGGATCATCCCTTTCATTATTTCTCATCAAATAAATAAATCAAGGCGAAACATCAGAAGATGCTAGCACCTGCCCAGTGTGCCCACGCTGGGGAAGAGGGAGGGAATAAGCTTCTCCTAACACAGCTCCACAGTTCAAGAGGCTCCTCACTGGGTTTCTGGACACCACTGCTCATAAATCTCCTCAAGCTGAATTTCCTGCTGCTGCTTGCAGTCTGCTCTTTTCTCTAATAATGCACCTCCAGAGTGCCATGCTCCCTGCCCCCTTTCCAGGCAGATCTGGACACTCCTGGGTCTCCCGGGTCCTTCCCACCTTTCACTGCTGAGCCACTAAGCAATGCCAAAGGTGAATACTGATTTCTCTTCCTCTGCTCAGCTTTCACTTCCATTTTCACTTCATTCAATCCCATGCTTTGGTAAAGCGTGTATCTGCTGGAAGGGTAGTCAATAATGTGTGCTGTTGGCACCTCTCCAAGTGGCAGCTTGATGCCCACCACCAAGCAGTGGCAAGAAAAACGATGGTTCTTTTAATTGCACTGAATATAGGAGCTCTGCTAAGTACAAATTTACTGTGTTGAAACCTCAGGTTTTTGTTACTGCTTTCTCAAGCTAGGGTTCTGGGCTGATAAAATTGTATAGTGTAACATGAGGGTTCCCATCTAGTCCCTGTCATTAACAAAAATAGAAAAATAAGATTTTTTAAAAAATAAATAAATAATAAAAAATAAACATATTTCTCTAGAAAAAAAAAAAAAAAAAGTGGAAAAAAAATGAAAATCCAGTGTACAAACTCTGTTCAGTAACAAAAGTAATAAATATTTCATTCCTTTAAATGAACAAAAGTTTAAAAAGAGCAGTGTTCTTTATTCTACTTGAGTCAGCCTTTAAAAGCACCAATGAAAATTAGGATTTTAATAAACTGTTGTACAAGTAATCTACATCCTGACCTCTATTTCTCCTTTTAATGTGAACCATTACACAGTGAGTGTATGTGACAAACAGTGAGAAGGATAGGGGAAAGGGGAAACATATGCAACATACTGAACAAGTTACAACTTGATGGCTCTAAGCCATTAAATAATTTTCGTTGGAAGAAATAGCATTGATTATTGACTATTACTAAATATAGAGAAAAAAAAAAAAAAAAAAAAAGGAGAGAGCAAGTTTTTTAAGTGTTTTCTTTCTAAAATTAGCTCCTGGACACCATCTCATTGCTTTTATACACTAACAGAGAAAATTAAACATCTGTGTCCTTAGAGCTCTGAAAGAAGAATGAGGTTGCCCTTTCGGTCTGATGACACACTTAAAGAAGGAAATGAAAGGTTCCTCAGCATCATCTATTATTTTGTTTTGTAAAGCTGGTTTACTGATTCCTTTTTAATAAGAGTTTGAAAACAACTTTTAATATTTTTTTTTTTAAATATAGATTCCTTTCTGGGAAATGTTTATTTATTGGTTTGCTTGCAGTCTGCTCTTCTCTCTAATAATGCACCTCCAGAGTGCCATGCTCCCTGCCCCCTTTCCAGGCAGATCTGGACACAATATATTGGTATTTATTGGTTTGCTTATTTATTTATTTATAGGCAAAAGTGTAAAATATAATGGGTTCTGTTTTAGGGCTTTAATTTTGTAATTTTTCTGCATTCCCCCTTTCTTTGTGTGCCACGAGTTCTCCACCATTTAGTTTTGAGGCTATTTAGCCTCCTCATTGGATGAAGATGAAAAAGTAGAGAACGAATAAGTTAGAAAAATGTTTAGAATGGAAAATTGTGAAAAATGTTGAAATAGGTATTCAAATTTTCTAAGGGAAGGCCTTTCCATTGGGTATAGGTGCCTGGGTGTTGGCAGTAGGGCCCTGTAGTCATGGCCTCTGTGAGGAGAAGCTGGGGCTGCTTCATACTGGATAGAGCTGGTTCCAACCAGCTCCAGCCAGCTCCTGCTACCCCACCTCAGGGCAGAGCTGAGCCCATCAGCCAAGTTGGTGGCACCTCCAGAGAGGCAGATTTAAGAAATGACAGAAAATGCTGGAGAGGCAGAGGAGGACAGAACAAAAACGAGTGAGAAACATGACAGGGAAACCCAAGGCCAGAGGAAGAGGAGGTGGAGCAGGAGGAGTTCCATGGCAGAGCAGGTACCCACTGCAGCCCATGGAGATCCCCACGGTGCATCAGGTGGAGATAACCTGAAGCAAGCCACAGCCCATGGAGAGCCCGTGCTGGAGCAGGCTTTTGGCTGCATTTGTGGTCTTTGGAGAGGAGCCCACACAGCAGAAGGTTTTCCTGAAGGACTGGGAGACCCACTGGGAGACCCTACACCAGAGCAGGAAAATTGTTTGAGAGGGAAGGAGCAGCAGAGAGCTCTGAGCCTTCAGTAACTCGGTGACTATCACCTCATCCCCTTGTACCACTTGGAGAGGGACACCTGGAGTGAAGGAGTGGAGCCTTTTAATCTGCTCTAAGACTTCCTCAAACCTATTTGCTTGACATTTAGAGCTAATCCACAGAAGGGCACTGAAATCTCAGTTCTCAGAATGACCACTAAATTCTCAATCCTAAGGAAGATACTGGTTTTCCTACAATGCAAGGAAAGAATTAGCAAACTGGAGTCACCATAATGATGTGATGAGGGGGGACACACCTAACCTAGATTAAAAAAATTGTGCCAAGAAAGTATGTCTTTAAATGTCTTTAATGTTTTAATGTCTTTAAACACAGTGGGTTTGACCTGATCAGACTTTAACTAACCAAACACTAGCAACATCTGCACTGAGATGGGCATTTATAACCTCTTTCCATATACAAAGGAGGGCATTTGGCATCTGCTAACTACAATTCATACCACCTATCCCAGTCTATTTTTACTCCCTCCACTAGCTATTCAGAAAGCCCAGATGGCAAGCTTATACTTGATACCTAACCCAGAAACTCAAGCCTACATCTGATGGATGTCCAAAATTCAGCTGCTGCAAAATGCAGCTGTGGCCCCAAGCAGGGCAGTCCCTTTATGACATTGCTCCCTGCTGTCCTGGTCAATCTTTAGGTGCAGTCTAAAATATGGGCTTTTAATTTGTAAATCTTTATAGTTTGATTCTTGATTTTTTGTCCCTTCAGCACTACAACTGAAAGCAAGTAAGAGACCATTGCCAAAATATAATGTAATTGGATCCAGCATTTAGTAAACGAGCTAATGGCCTCAAGTCTATGCTTGTTTTTGGAACCTGCTAGTGGTTCATCTGAACAAGAAATCTTATTAAGTTCCTACTATTTGGTAGTGTAAACAGGTCCTTAGAAATGTCATGCCAACTTCTCAGCTGGCAACATCAGCAAAGCATAGCTGAGCTCTCCTTTCAATGCAGATGAGATCCTCTATTCATGTTTCTCAAATTTATTTATTTTTTTTCCCATCTTGAAATTTCTGTCATGACTCCAATAGCAACACGTCCACTGAAACACAGTTCTCCAGCATCCGATACCAGCTGTCAGGCTGTGTTTCATCAGACAGAACTCTTTGTCCAAGTGCTACCAGCTGGCATTGCTTCAGCCATCTGGGATCACAGTACTCTAACCTATGGACTGCTGCAGCTCCAGCAGAGTTAGGATTCTCTATCCTTTCCACCAACAGAATTTATTAAGAAAGTGAAGCAAACCAAGAGCCACTGCCCCTTATCAAAGCTTTAATCTTTCCAGTGCTCACAGCTTCCAAATGTCCATTCCTGTCAGAGGGAATGCTGCTTCACAGCTCTCAGATGTTGGCTGCTAACTGTTGGCATCATTTTAATTCCCAGACTCTGTTGTTGGAAAACACACTGTATAATGTACTCCGAGGACAGTGAAGCAAAGTTTCCTCTTTCTTCTGCCTCCCCATTTGTGGCTTCTCATGTAACTCAGTGTCATCCATTGCTTCCCAGTCTGCACATTTCCACCATGCAAACTTTCACAAACTTTATACTTCTTCCTCCCACTTCTCCCTCACTTCCATTAATTATATGTCACATTCCTTCTCAAGCTTTATGCAAGGAATGATCTCACTAAAATTTTTATAAGGCTCTGAAAGTAGGTTTGAAAATCTGTAGTTAGAATTGCCACAGGAAAAAGAAAAACAACAACAAAAAATACTCTTTTGATTCAATATGTTTTGGACATCTGGCAATATGGTGACCTTCACTTCCCCACCAAATTTTAATTCTTTATATGATCTCATTAGTTAAATTCCTCTTGGTAATCTTATTATTGTTATTGACTGCCAGTAGTATAATTAGCACTGTAGAAGAGCCTGGGAATTGCCATACTGGATCAAACCAGTGATCCATCTTTCCTAGTACCCTATCTCCAAGAGTGGTCAGTACCAGCTGCTTCAGACAAAGAAACACTACAGCTGGCAGTTTACAGATAATATGCCTGCAAGCTAAGTTTCCCTTGTTTAGAATTGCAGACTGGCTTATGCCCTGAAGCCTGGAGATTTATAGCCTTCCCAGAACACTTGCTTATGAAGTCAGGTACTGTCCTTGCCTCATAAACTTATGGATTGGAATAAGAACTGAAAAGGAAAGGAAGGAATACAAACATTTAGGTCAATGAGGCAGCAGCTCAGTAATCATTATCCCCCAAGCTGCAAACTTTCCCAGGGTTACACAGTGAGCTGGTAGATGGGGCTGGAATAAAGCTTGGGAACTCCTGGCTCCTTGCCCTGAGCTAGTCTAGGTAGATGATGTTACATCTCAAAGCATTTAAGATGTGGTAACTGTTAATTTTCTAGAATTGACCACTTACTCATTTTTATTATTATTATTATTATTTTTCCAGAGTAATTTGCAAAGGTCATTAGATTCCTGAATAAGTACCTACACTTTCAACCAAGAATCATAAACTTTAAAAATTAAATAAATAAATAAATAAATTGAAGATGTTAATTTTGGTAGTAATAAAACTAAAGTGTAGGACTTCTTGGTTAAAATTTACACTAACTTTGGGCTAACTCTATGAGAGACCAGCTTTCCCAGTATAAATTGCTTTGGATATATAGGAAAACTCTTGATTTCCACACAACTGTTACATGGCTATCAATAACAGACTTACTATACATCTTGTGTAGCCAAAGAAAATATTTTGGTGTATTTCTAACTTAAAAACTCAAACAAGACCTTTTTTTTTTTCTTTATTATTATTATTATTTTGCTATAAATATAATCGTTATTGTGAGGAGGAAAGTATCCATTAAAAATAAATTAGTAAAATTGCCTTTCTCCTTCTAGTACAATGAAACTATGTGTATTTGAATCTCAGTAGAATTGTTTGAAACCTAGTGATCTTATTGTTAAAACAATTTCCAGTGTCATAGGTGTCAGATCAAGGGAAAAACAGGGTCTTATTCTTACTCACCTTATACTTAAAGCACATTCTTATTCAATACCTCCCCCCACATTAGATTCCATTTATTTTTCAGAATTAAATGCTACAGCATTTATGCTTCTGTTGCATACATACATGACGTTACCTTCTGGTAAATAACACATTAAATAACCATCCATTTCCAACATACAAAAGGCCTCATTATTGTTATGTTATATGAATACAGGATGCATTTGTTGCCTTTCTCAGTCTTTTCTCTTCTGCCCCAGCATGTCCTGCAAATTAAGGACATGTTCAATTAAAAAACATTTTCTAGCTTTCATGAGGTGGAAGATGTAGAAATCAATTCCGTGGCAAGCTGGCTGATTCAGCAAGAAATCAGCCAGCCTGCAGGAGTCTTTTTTTAAATGTTTTCCTCTATAATAAGGTAACAAGCCAAGAGAGGTTCAAAATGGACAGGGAGGCTGGGAGAGCTTATGCAGATTAGCTGCTCCACTCCTGCAGGCTGCAACCCTTGATTTGATGTAATTTTTATGCTGCATCCATGGCTGCCCAGTTAATTTCTCCTTAACGTATTCTATCTGTTTGGTACAATTTGTATGTTGCAGCAAGGCCTTTAGGTTTTCTCTGTTCCACAATTGAAAGAGCATTCAATTTTATTCAGTTCTTTCAGTTTATGGTTTCATTTGCGTAAGGCTTCATTCTGTACAGTTCATTCATCACTTTGAAAAATAGACCTTGCTGACTTTTAACAACCATTAAAAACAAAGAAAACAAAACCAAAAACAACTATGGGTATGAGAATTCAGAAAAATTATTTCTGGAGATCATTGTGACAGTTAAAGAACAGAGTGCGTTTTCTCTCCTTTCCTCTTTTCAAGCACGTTGTGTTCAGGAAGAATAACTACAAACAATAAAAAATCTGTAATATTAAAATACTTAGACTGAAAGAGAATAAGCACGGAGCTATATCATTGAAATCACAAGAGGAGGGTTTTATGTAGTGCAGTCTTATTTACACCAATATATTTTACTAGTAAAAGGGAATTATTTATTCCGTTTATGCAGTATTTGTTTCCTTACTCAGTAAGGTGAGCTCAAAGCATCCGTCTTTGTAGCCTGCTTTTCATTAGCCTTCTCTTCTTATTTTATTTAATATAAAAATCCCACAATTGTTAAATGTATAAGGCAAAATTTAGTGTGTTTTGTTTGTTTGTTTGTTTGTTTGTTTTGTGTTGTTTTATTTTTTGATTTAGTGAAGCAGGGGTGTCTGTATTATATCCAACACTGCCATTAAAATTTAACAGAGCCTCAAATGAAAGAGATCCATTTTCTGGCTTTTGATGCATTTCTCATTTGCCTAAAAAGTAACAAGCCTTCATAGAAGCTGTAAATCTGGCTAGCAATGATACTACATTTTTTTTTTTTTTTTCCTCTTTTAGTCCATGCAATAGCTGTGTCTCCTTTCACCTAAGTGTGTGCTTCAGCCATTGTGCTTTCCTGAATTTGGAGCCATTTGGTACAGTGCTAATTTATTTTACTGACTGAGCACATGAATCCCAGCTTCAGAGGAGCATGGATGGTGCTTTGGCTCAGAAGGGAGCTTGCACAGCAAGTGGAAAAGGGGTATCACTCTGAATGATTAATCGTAGTCTTCAGAAGGGTCTCAGAACATGATCATTCTTTATAGAAAATTGGATTAAAATTTGACACTTCTACAATTTTTTTTTTCTTTGTAGTGAAATTTTCATTTTTCATCTGTTGGCCAAATAATTCCATGTGCAGTCATCCCTAAATTAATCTTGAATTAATTTTTAAATCCACTGTCCTCTAATATATAATTCACCATAAGAAAACCCAGAGCAGTCAATCTTTCATTAGACATGGGGTGAGAGAGGGTCAGCAGACACTCCTGCAGTACTAAAAATAAAGGCACCACATCTGGTATGGAATGATGTCTGGAATTGTAATGCATATGCATCCACTTACTTGTTCTGCTGAAAACACAAACTACAGAGTGGCTGCATGTTGAAACATGAACCAGCGTAATAGGAGCTTAAACCCTGGAACAGACTGTTTGTGTATATAGTCAGTTTATTAGCAAATGTGCAGGCCTGCAGAGTACAAGAACCATCGTTTCAAGCCGATCTGTCACACATTTAACAAGCTGTTTGTAATACAGTCCATTTCATGTATAAGAGAAAAATCTTTCCCACAGGTATAAGAAATACATGATACTTTTAGCATATGGTGAGCTCTGGTTTTGCAGGTTATCCTACATTAAAAGCTGGTGTAACATTTTGGGTGATTTTTTTTGTTTGTTTCCCAAATCCTCCTTTCCTATGCTGAATGTGCTGCAATAAAGCATGTTATAGCGGATGTTAAAAATGAGATTCTGCATGAGATGTGTTTCTAATGTCAGGCACAACTATGCTCACTGAGAATAAATCTAGCCCTGGTGCAAACTGCTCATGCTAAGCCTACTTTATATACCACAGCAGGGCTGAATGGGTAGAAATCAATAGCAGAAGAGCCTCTGCTGCAGAGAGAGTTACTGCTCCAGCACCACTGTGCCTCTGTGCCTCTCCATCAAGGAGCAGCAGAAGCCAGGGGTACCTCCCCAAAATGGTACCCGCAGACAGCAGCTAATGGGGTGGCAGTGGGGAATAAACACCCTTCAGCACTTGCACCATGCCTCAGCTTCTGGCAGGATTTGCAAATGCTGCTGGGAATTCAGGGATTTTGCTTAGAGGAAGCTGCTAATGCATTGCTGTTTTCTCATCTCACCTCCCCACCAGAGGGTCCAGCATGTCTCTATGGTGGCCCCAGGGATGGGAGCTACAGATGCTCACCCCATGGGTTGTGACTGTACTTTACCAGCAACCAGAGAGGGAAAGCAGAGAAACCTGATGGTTTGAAAGAGGAGGGGAGGCTGCTTTCCCCCAGCCTTGCTGCTGCAGACAGAGGAGCCAGCCCCAAATCTTCTCTTAGGGCTAGGTTTTGCTCCCATGTGGGAGACAACTTCAGGTCCTGCCACATGGAAGGGATGATGGGAAGGATGTTTCTCCCCACCAAGCCCCTGGCTGATCTCTGCCTTGCCACATGGTTTTTGGGTGGAGGTGGCAGGCTGTCCTTACTGCAGCATTTTCCCAGGCAGTTGCCAGGCTTGCTTCAATGCAGCAACTTCATTTAAGCCTTTTTAGTTGTCACGGACAAATGCCTAGCAAAAAGGACTGCAGTTTGCAGATTGTGCCCAAGCTGAGTTATAATTTGAACCAGATTTGGTAATTGCATCGCATTTCACCTCCAAGTCAGAAACAAAGCCTAGCGCATGTCAGGTGTTAGTGATTACGGGCTGCCTCCCCCAGCCGGTGCCAGCCACTCAGCAGGGTTCGAGAGGACCACAGCTGCTGTGCATCACCCGGAGGAGTTCTCTCCCCAAGGAGTAAAGGGAAACACCTCATCCAAACCTGAAGGGCCCAGAACTGCTTCCAGCACCAGCTGGACCCTGTTCCCTGCTTCTTTCCCCAGTGAAATCAGGGAAACGATTTCAGCTTTAACCACAGATCCCACAGTCACTACTGGCCCTTGTCAACAGTCTTAGAGGAGTAGCCAAAGGCTGTTCAGTGTGCCTGTGTTAGTGGGAATGTTTCCATCTATTTGAATGGGTATTGTCTCAGACCGGGAATGAACAAGACTGTTCTGCTCCAAGTCTGTCCGTACAAGGAGAGTGAGGCAGCACCAGATAGCTCCTGCTGCTGACACCACGGAGTTGCTCAGCTTCTCTAGAACTGTTCAGTTTGCTGGCAGGCACCTTCCTCTAGGTCCAGCCCTGCCAGGGAAAGAGATTTCCTGTCCCCAGTACCTTCCAGTTGCTCTTCACTTTCTGCCTGCCAGAGTTTTCACCCCCACGGGTTTGCTGGCAGAGCAGTTGGTATTAGTGTTCTTTAATCTGTTTGAGGCAAAATTGATGGGTTTAGATCCTGCAGCTTCCACGGGTGATCTGAGCAAGCTCAGCTAATCGTACCGCACACAAAAGTAACATCTACCACTTGTGCAGCTGGATCCAGAAGAGGATGTCTGTTCCCAGCTGCAGACTCCAGATGATGCAAGTTTTGCTCCTTTTTTACAGTAATTCCTACCAGGTGAAAATAGGCAGGTACCCCACTGAAAAACACCAAGCAGGGGAAATATTTAGGAAAACATGTTTGCACAATATCTCACTGAGTAATATCAACACATATCATGTGAACTGACCCAGTAATCTGTTGCCATCCGCATGTCACAGAACTTGAAGGCTTTGTACAGCTTTGATTACAAAAATGTGCATTTTCTCTCATCATGGTGATTGAATGCAGAGGGAAGGTTTTTTTCTTTAGTATTGTTTATTTTTCCTTTTTCAGGCATAATGGAGTTTTGAACAGTAAAAATGCTTTCTGCTTTTTCAGGGTCGTTTGGCTATTTGAGAGAAAAAAGACACATCACAGTGTGGCATTGCTACAGGGAGAGGTATAAACACAGTAAAAAACAGTTTTAATGAGCATGTTTTAATATTTAAGGAAAAATGTGTTTTCACTTAAACTACCTGAAAATCCACAACAAATCCATTCAAGTCAATGGTATTATTTACTGTATCCTAAACGTGGAATACCTACTCGTGAAATGTCATTCTAACTTTGTACTTCAAGAATAAGTAAATAGCAACATTGTCCTGTGCCTCTCACAATTCTTCAATACCTTTCACTGCTGAAGGATGCCCTACTATGAAAATTACACTTTCCCTTCCTAATGACATCACACAATGCATGATATAGAGGGTTCATGGTCCCCCTTCAGGGGTTCTCAGAGCAATTTTTGGTGCTGCTCATTTTTTATTTATTTACTTTATATTATTATATTTTCTTTGAAACACAACCTCAACAAAATGTAATCATGAAAGGAGAGCAACTGAGGCAGCTTTTTTTTTTTTTTTTTTTTTGAGGGTTGCCAAGGCATGGGGAGGAGTCTGTATTCTTCAGTTTGTTTACATTAGTGGCCACAATTTGACACTTGGAAATTTTTCTGTGCAAGTTGGCAGCTATGACAATAAGGGACTATTATTCATGAGGGTCTTACAGATGGCAGAGTAAAACCATCCATATGTTTCTGAAACCCAAATACAGAAAAAGAAAGAAGTACTGGTGCTAGCAATTGGAAAGTACAACTCATCAGAGGTCCTGATCTTGCAATAAGAGCTCAGTAAACTTTGAGGGCTCATGAAGGTGGATAAGGAGAAGTGGAGCCATAAGAAAAACTAGAGTTTTTCATGGTGTCATTGGAAGGTCTCTGTTTTTTTTTTTTTTTTTTTTTTTTTAATAATAATAATAATTATTATTATTATTTATTCATGTAAGTAAACTTTTTTTTTTCTTTTTTTAATTGCAGAGATGTTTGGGAATGATGAAGAGGAACACTCTGGCAGGGCAATTCATCTTATCTGCCTGTATGTTTAACTTGCCTGTGCCATCTTTCATTTCGGCTTTAAGTGTCAAGCAACCATTATGTAGCAGTCATAAAAAGGTCCTAGAAGGCAAAACAGTACCTATTGCTAGTTCAGCTTTTATTATTTGTACTGAAAATGTCTAAAAATACATTACACTCCAAAAATACCTGAGAGTTCTGGCTCTTAAAACAACTGTGATTTCCATGGCATTTACCCTTTTCAGCAAGGGTGCCATTTGCTATGTGACTTTCTCCAAAAACAGCCATGACAAAACTGAATCCCTTTACATCACAGTCAAGTCAATTAGGGATTTAAGAGTGAGGGGAAATAAAGCAGCAGCCAAATAACACGTTGCTTCTTGCTTTTTCTATTCTGACCAGAAAACTAGAACAGGCAGTGGGGGATAAGCCTAACAGCTCCAGGTCTGGTTGAAACAATGATCATCTTGTTTTGCTTTGCTGTGGCCCCATAACTGCATGGCAAATAAACAAGGTAAGTACAGCCAATTCATTTGCTGTCTAGTTTTGATTTATGAAGGCAATAACTGAGTGAACAGGGGGATTTAAACCTTTTGGTTGCTTTTTGATTTTAGTTCCTTTCAGTTCTGTTTTAAGTTTAATTTGAAATAGTTTTGAGGGTAAAAAACAGGGTGGAGGCTGGGGGGAAATGACTCTTACATCTTCATAAGGACTGTAATACCTAGCTTTAAATTTTGCCTTGTGTAAGGAAGTATTTTTGCTTCTCCCTATTGATTGATTAATACATTCTTCTAAATATTATATTAATACTCTAATTTGTATCTTTACCTTTTAGATATTCAAAATACAGAATTTGAGGGACTGACTTTTCAGGCTAAGAACCCATTCATCCAACAATACTTGAGAAATCTCTGTTCTCAGTTCTTGTGTAAATCATCCTTATGACTGATCTGTGAAGCTAATTGCAGGTCTAAAATTCAAAACTACTTTGCCATTTTTCAAAGGAGCTTTGGTAAACCCTGAATTCCTCAAGAAACTGCTTATGATATTTTACTGTTAATGATTTAAAAAAAAAAAAAAAAAAAAAAAAGGTATTGTGTGAATTTCCAGTGAAACTAATTTCTGTGAACGTACCATGCATGTGTTGAAAGAATAAAAAATGGATTTGCCATTCCCCACAGTCTTGTGTACTCATTTATATTACTGTAGAATTTAAACACTATCAAAACAGAAAAGGAATATTCCTCACCCATCTTGCCTGGTGTAAGCAAGCATGTAGGATGTAAAGCAGCCGAAAAACCTGGCTCCATACGTGTACATGCAGTGCTCTGGATAATGTGGTATGACGCTAAACTCAGCAAGAAGCAGACTACCAAAGAGCTCAGAGGAACTGAGGAGGGAGGCATAGCTATTCCCCTCAGAAAAGGTCTGATGTCTGTGGTTGGTACAAGGCTCTATTAACTCCCTGGGTAGCAAAAAATTCCAGTTTTATGTCAGACTGAGCTATTACAGTTCAGTATCTGCTGCCTCTCTGAGATGCCTCAAGTCAGCTTGAGCAGCCCTATCTCCAGCTGTGGGGGCAACAACCAGTGGGGCTCAGCTCCCCCCCCCCCCCCCCAGCCTGGTAGTTAGGGCTTTTGAGCAGACCCTCACAGACCAGAAGGCAAAATGCCATCACCAAATGGAGGCTTTTGGACTGCTGTTGCCTGAGCTAAATGCCTGAGCAGGGTGACCATGCCACTATGGGACTGCTCCCCCCAGGACAAGAGGGTCTCACAGCTGCTGCTGGCTTGGGAGCCCCAGCTTTTACAGAAACAAAGTGCAATCAGGCAGACATATTTTTCAGCTCTGAGAAGCCACATCTGCTTGCTTCCAGGAACTACAGAAAATGGGCAGCGATTGCAGTGGGCTGATACTGTACCTACCTTGTCAAAAAACATGCCTCAGAAAACATGTTTCTGTTCTCATGATAGCAGATCTTGTTGTAGTAGCTAAACCAAGCAATTTTCAAACAAGCCCAATGAAAATAATTGCTGGATAATTTCAATAGGTTTACAGTTGTTTTTCTCAAATTAAAACTGGAGACTAGGGAAAAATATATTCGAGAAAGATCTGTTCTTCAGTTACGAGAGAAAATATATGCCAACTACAGGACTGCATAACAGTAAGTGAATCTAAAATAAGCAGTTACATAAAAGTAGAATGTGGACACTAAATCTATTTGCATGGAGGCAACAGATACAAGTTTCATTCTATAACGAAAGAAGTAAGTGAGCTCTTTGTAGATGCTCCTATGTCTTTTGTGAATTTGCATGTGTAGTTCCAACTCTGTCTATAATCATTATAGGTACAGATAAAAAATCAAGAGTTTACAATCCATACATACCCTGAGCAGTTTGATACTGACAACATTATGCATCAATATTGTCATTTCAAATACTCAAAAAATACAATTAGTGTCTCCAAAATTTCTGAAAGTAATTTGAAAAGCTTTCCTTCTTTCTGGTTTTATTATGTTGTAACAACTGATCACCTAGAGAAAATATTCTGCAGCCTTTCTCTTTGACTTTAATAAATACAAATTATTATTATTATTATTATTGGAAATTTGTCCATATTACTTTATGTACAAGCTATAAATATACAAATGTACTTAAGACAGACTCAGTTATGGCTGTGGACAAGGCTCAGTTCCTTGCTCAACACAGATCATTAATTTACAGCCTAGCCTATCATTGCTATTAAAGTCAACATCTATCACCAGTTATTACTTGTATCACCCTATCACAGTAACAGTTATTTCCTGTTCTCAGCTTAATGAAATATCAGGAGACCCAAAATACCTTAGTGTGAATGATTAAATGGAGATTGCTATATCAATCAGTTAATTCAAGTTTCATGAATATAAGACTCAGACTAAGACCCAGATCAAATAAAGATCTAAAGATCTGTGGCACTCAGCTGACAAATGGCAGCCCTGATGGCTGAATCTGCAGCCCTGGCTGAAAGCCTTGGCTCCTAGGCAATGCATGAGAAAAATCAGACACCTCAAAGAAAAATTCATAAAGCCAAAACTTAAGCACTAGAATTTGTCTTATCCCTTCAGATTTCAAGCAAAAAGCACACCTTTCCTCTCAGGATTCATTCTCCATTTAGTGCAGTTGACCGTTTCTTTCAAATGAAGTGTAGGACTTGCAATTTATTTCCAGAGAGGAATCCACCACTTTATACAGTAGTGAGCACACTCTTGAAATGTAGGAAACTTCAATTCTCCCGTCTGCCTGAGAAACTTCAAACCTGTACCTTGTGAATGAGGGCCATACTTACAAATCAATTTATGTATTTTGACTGATGATTAAGAAGCTTGATCAGATGGAGAAGATGGAGACCCTGAGGTAAGCTAGGAAAAAGGATACCTAACTGTCAAATCCAGAGGTGGCTTAAGCTTGTCAAACCATTCAGCCTTGTCAAAAATGAGCAACTTTCAAGGATACTCAGAAAAGGAAGCAGATGTCAGTAGAACTTTAAACATCAGAAAGGCCAATCCTATACAGATCTGCTTGGCAGCTCCCAAAGACTGCTTTGGCCATATCTGAGCTAAATAGAGCTCCTGTGGCAATAACTGGCAACCAGCCCTTTCCGTAGAACAACTGTACCCCTTATCTGACATGCTGTCACAACATTGATCAGCATCCATCTTGATTTTTCTGCACGGTTTCTTCCAGGCTGTAGGAAAGGCTAGTTAGCAATATCTGGCTCCACTGGTACCAGCTGGTGTCATCACCAGCCTCTGAGCTAGTCTCTGAAAACAAAAACGTGTTCCCACACGAACACATTCTCCATTCATCCTATACCTGTTCTGTTTTGGTGCATATTGGTGAGCTCAAACTGTCCTCAGCAGTGGCTGAGCACAAAAGATGACTTTGTGACAGCCTCTGGCACTGGTTCTCACTGGCAGCATTCACGTCTGTGGGAATTCATTGCAATCCCCAAGCAGGTAGCCACCCACCTCTGGAAAACGTCCAGGCTAGACACCGGCTGGTCTGTTAGACCACAGCTTATTGCTGCAGGGAGCGGGGAAAGCCATCCACTGCCTGCTTTCTCCTCCACCTACTGTAATGCCTGTGCTGTCGTCACATTCAAAGGAAGAGGATGCCCAGCTTGGCCATGAACTCACTGATCTCCACAGGCATTTTGTGAATGCCAGCATTGGCTGTGTTGTGTGATATACATAGCCTTTGGGTTGGGAATTTCAGCATGTTTGTTTAGAGGCAACCCACACAATCTCCCTGCCAGCACTGATAAAGATGGTGTGAAAGCACACCTATGTTGCCTATGTCTCTACTCCTCCTGCCACAGCACATGTGGCTTCATTTGGCTACGATGGCCTCTGCAGAGAGTTCAGCCATATTTTCAGCTATACCCCAATGCCTGCAAGGTGTTCTGGGGGATTTCAGAGCCCATCATTGCTGTCTATTTGATCAGCTCAAAGCTACTTAAAAAATGTAATCAAGAGCATTTTACTGTGGCATGCTGTGCATTTCGTCTCTAATGAGAGGAGGAGTCTGTTCAGTCCTTTTTCTAAGCACCCTGAGGACACCATACCCCCAAGGAGCTGGTCAGACCTAAAACTGTCTGAGCAAAGCAGTCCTCTTTCAGCCATCAGGGTCATCTTAATTCCCAGTTTTCTGCTGCATTCTCTCTATACACTGTCTAAACTCCTGACATGCTTCTTTCCCCTGACCATGAGAAATATTTTTGTATTTGGGAAAAAAAAAAAAAAAAAAAAAAAAAAATATATATATATATATATTAGGGATACAGGAGGTTGGCCTTTCCCCATTAGTTTTAGTTGTCATACCTAAATATCATAACTATTTGAGTATTTTTATGCAAATCTGAGATATTTCTTTTACTTCTGCAGCCAAATATAGGGAGCTAGTACAAATCTGGCAGAGCTCATTATCTGCAACATCATATTACTAAAGTCTAAGACAGAATTGAAACTGAATATCCTTTTTTAATTTACAGTTACAGATAATGTAGAACTAAAAGTATCAAATTACAAATACCAGAGCTTCATTTTTTCAAAGTGGGAATCCATGCTCAAAATAACCAAATCATGTTGTAAGATCACTTTTTAAACCTTAAAGATAATTTTCAATACTATTTACACTGATCTATGGTTCAAGGTTAAATACGACTCTGAAATCATATATTTAGTCAAGCTGCCTAAAATAGGTCCCTGGCTTACAGCTCAGGTTTAGGTGTTAAGTGAAGCAATACTTCTCAGGTAATTAAGTTACTGTCTTGTATTACCAGTAGAAAGAAGTTGAGGCCCTGGAAGGCATCCAGAAAAAAAAAAAAAAAAAAAAAAAAAAAAAGTTTATATTTATGTATATATATATATATTTGGTTTAATATATATGGTTAATTTGGTATAATGTATATATATATGGTTTACTTTGCTTAAACTGGCAGATTAGAAATCTTCAAAGACATGCAACAAAACATAACATAACATAAAACAAAACATAACATAATAATGATAGTCATTAACAGGATAACTTTAAAAAATGCTTAGTTTTAGGTGCCAATTCAGTGTCTCCAACATTACTATATTAAGAAGACTAATCTTTCCTTGTTTATGTAGTATAAGATTACTCATAACCTTATGAATGGTCCTTGGCTGTCACACAAGAAGGCTGAGAGGTGGGCTTACTGCTCTCTGCAGCTTCCTGAGAAGGGGAAGTAAAGAGAGTTCTGGTCTCTGCTCCCTGGTATGGCACAAAGCTGCACCAGGGGAGGTTCAGACAAGATACCAGGAAAAATTTCTTTACTCTGACAGTGGCCAAACACTGGAACAGGCTTCCTAGAGAGTTGGTTGATGCCCTATGCCTGTCAGTGTTTAAGAGGCTTTTGGACAATGCCCTCATTAACATGCTTTACCTTTTAACATGCTTTACCTCTATTCTATTCTATTCTATTCTATTCTATTCTATTCTATTCTATTCTATTCTATTCTATTCTATTCTATTCTATTCTATTCTATTCTATGCTATGCTATGCTATGCTATGCTATGCTATGCTATGCTATGCTATGCTATGCTATGCTACTCTACTCTACTCTACTCTACCCTACTCTACCCTACTCTATTTTTTAGAAGATGCATGTAACTTTTTATTCAAAGGGTACATGACAGAACTGTCCGTTTCTTTGTTTAGTGACAGCTAAATTCATGGAAATCTATTTTCCAAGAACTAAATGTAGGCAAGAACAGGCTATGCTATCCAAGCAATCTAACATTAAAAGAATAAGTGGTCCATTTGTATATCTGTGTAGCAAAACTACCAGAGGAAGTCAAAGTCCTGAGAACATCTAGGAGACACCTGAAGAGCAGCTGTGTTGGGCTTTGGGGACAAGCTATCAGTTATAAGAGGTTTAGAAATTTGACTACAGAAAATTCCATCTTCTGTTTGACCCTGGCCATGTCTGAGGGCTGAGAGACACTATTTCTCTTTGCATTTTTAGAAACACTAAATAGCATTTCTCAACACTATTTAGAAATGGAAGAGGAGACCTTTTAAACAAACTATATGAGGGGTTATTCACCTCCATCATCAGCTTCTCATCTTGATTGATACAATTAGATCAAAGTGGAATATTATCATGAACTGTAAAAAGATATGTTTTCACTATACAGAAGGAATGGAAAAGTTTCAGGATGGCCCAATCTTTTAGATGCCTTAGTTTTCTGTAAATAAATCAGATTTATTTTATTTTATTTTATTTTATTTTATTTTAATTTAATTTTATTTTTCACCGTATAGAATTTTCTTCCATGTAGCCAAGATATCTTCTTTTTCTTACACATCTAGAATATGGTCAGTTTTCAGATAAGTTTTCTCTGATGAAATGTATGTATTGCAAAGCCATATGAAATCACTACATAGTGAATTCCTTCCTGGCATTCCTTTTCCCTTCTCTCTTTGTTCAAGATCTTCTGAATATCTTTCTTTTATAGCTATATACATGAGCTGTAATAAAAATGTAAAAAGGACCAAAAAAAAAGAACATTATCTTTTTTTTTCCATGTTCACAGTAATCTCTTCTTATTGCCAGTCTGATTGCCAGGCTTGTAGTGTTAGTTCTTATAGAGAGAAGCTGAGGAGATAAAGCAAAGTAAAATACATTAATGTGAGCCTGGTACATAAATATTATAATAGCAGTAATAATGTATTACACTTCTACAGTGTTTTCCATTCAAATATCAATGTAGAAAAAATTAAAATAAAATAAAATAAAATAAAAAGAGAACCTGGTAATTTACTTTGCCTATTTCTGTGTCACAGATTCAGGAGGTGCTTGCTAAATAAAGTAGACTAACACGGAATTGCACCATATTCTGCACTGGTTCTACTCCAACCCCGGATCTATGTCAGGGTCACTAACCTTCTCTGCTGTGTAAATAATTGATTTTTCACTGTGGTTGTTGAATAATAATAATAATAATAAAAATACATCAAACCAACTGTTTTCTTAAGTTACCCCTCCCCCTAGCAGTCAAGATTTTTTTTTATTTTTTTTTTTCAGATTACTTACAACAGATTTTTTTTTATTTTTTTTATTTTTTTTCAGAAAAGCAAATAGAAATAATGCCTAGGATGATCAAACTAAACAGAAAACAGAGAATAACTTCCTTCCCTATATTAGCTTTGGAAAACTAAATGTTCATGTTAAACTGTTCCAAACTGTTCCATTGTCTCTTAGAAAACTTTGAAGATACATCTCCTACCACTGAGGCAATACTTTCTTCCCTGGGCTAGTGAGGGCTGAGCAGTAGCAGGACATTCTTAACCTCTTTGCTTGGTGCCGTGGCACTTGCAGTCAGCTTGTAGATGCGTGGACTGGCACTCAAGCAGCCCAAGTGGAGGTGACTTGTGGTTAGAACCATACTCACAGTATTTTTAGTTTGTCTCAGAACCCCTTTCAGTGTTTTATAAGCAGCAGAAAACTTTCAGGGGAAGAATTTTTTGCTGCAGCACATGGTGGTTTGGAAGATGCACCAAACCACAGTCAGGGAAGGAACTGACCCAAACTTCCACCTTCTCCATGAGCTGACACTTCCACTTCTACTGCAAGTCAACCAGCAGAGTTTTGGCCAGCTGGAACCATTCTGAGAGCTTGAGCATTCATAAGGGACAATAAAAACCACATTTTTTTTTGGCTGAATTTACCATTTTCTGAAAGTATTTCAAATATCATCTAATATGCCAAAATCATACTTTTTTGTTCACCTCACAGACTAGTTCTCACTTCATGCTCCACTCTGAAGGCTCTGGCTGCTGCCGATTGAACGCCACACAGTACAGGAGCCTCAGCAGGGGAATACCACAGTGGCAAAAACTTTGAAAGAGCCCAGAAGACAATTTTTAATGTGCGTATTAAGCCCACAACAGTTCAGCTTATTAATTACCCCCCCCCTCCCCAAATCTCTCTTCAGCTTTGAGATGCAAACAATAATGTTTCTTCATTAAAAATGATTAACTCTAATACAACAAGAGCATTTACCTAAGTGATTAATTTAGTTCAGTAACAATGGACATTGGCTGACTTGTACAGTTCATCTAAGAATCATATTTAACCACATATATCTTCAAAACTGCTTTGCCGATATTGAGGAAAACTCAAATATGTTGGATATGCCACTGAATCCTGAATGAATTGCATTGAATTTCATCAGCTTGGACTCATTTGCATGCAGCCTGGATCTGATTCCTTAATACCCATGAAACATGGATGTTCAGAGCATGTGGATACAATTCACTGTATGATAAAATATACATATATATAAATATATATATATGAACAAAGAGGAGAAACAACCTAGTCGCAGTTCCAGGGAAAGTCAGCACAAGTAAAGGAAAAAAAAAAAAGAAATCTCAAGAATTAGTGACTCCTGATGCTGTACTTGGATGACTGAACTCTACCTTGGTTCAATTTCTCAGCAGGAAATCAGAGATTTTCTAAACGACTCTGCAGCTGAATACGAAAAAAAAAAAAAAAAAAAAAATCATTTGTTAATGATATTTCATTTTTCAATAGTAAAAACATACATTCCTGCTAAACATACTGTGCTGTTATTAGCTAATATCTAAAATTAAAATAAAACTAAGAAGAAAAACAATGTTTCAATGTTTAAAAATATATTTTCTTGTCATGGAGACAAATTATCTTGCACAGTTTTTGTAAACAGAATAAGATGTGTGCTGGGCTTTCTGTATGCGTTGTGCATTAGCCTGAAGCTCTTGACTTTGTGGCCGTGATGCTGACAAAGCTCCCTTCATCTATAAGAGAAGTTTTACCTTTCCACATGTGCTTAGTGTGCTCACATCTGTGTACAGTGTGAATGAATCGGAATGCTCTGTGATTCATGTCATAAGTATCAAATTAGATTGAAATAAGAAGCTACCAAAAAAAAAAAAAAAAAAGAATTCAATGTAAGTGTGTATATTCTCAATGTGGAACAGCAGCTTTTCTTTTCAGTGCTAGGCTTATCTTCTATCTGCAACTGCTTCATTCTGAGGCATGAACATTCATTCACATGAGATGTCTGACGCCATAAATCTCAAATTCTCTCCTTGCTTCCACTGTTGCCTCCATTGTGCTGGCTATGCTAATGAAAAGCAGGTTTTTGGTTTCATATGTACGTGCATGTGTGCAAAAGAAGGAGGAGCTGTGTCACTCACACTGCTCAGCACAGATATAGAAGTCCACTGAAGTAGAAAAAGTATTATAAATGCAATAAATCTGGAGAAAATCACTAGCATGCAGAGGCTTTTTCTGGTCTCATAACTATTTTTATAAATACATAGAAACTAATATATCATCACAAATAAAGTAGTGCACTGTGTTATATTTTGTGGTGTTTACAGAGAAAAAACAGCTTTTAACCTGGGAAATATTTCAGAATAAAATAAATAAATAAATACAAAATATTAAAATAAAATAAAATAAATAAAATAAAATAAAATAAAATAAAATAAAAGACTTGTGAAAGCAAGGACAAGCATTAGAAAGAAAAGGGGAGGGAAAGCTGGGGACATCTCATTTGCACATGTAAAAATGCAAATTTGATCCATGTCTTTCTTATCTCATGGTAACAGACTTGTCTCACAGAGCACAATAGCACCTACAGTTCTATGGCCAAAAATAATGAAGTTTAAGAATAATTGATTGGATTATGGCAACATTTCTATAAAGCCCTGTGTTCATCAACAGATGCCCACCACCTACCTAGGAACCGATGGTATGAAAAGCCTGAAAGTAGGATGCAGCTCCCTGATTCTGGGGCACAGATGCATTTAGGGGCAACAAGAGTCATCATTGTAACTGCTAGCTAATGCAAAAAAAAAAAAAAAAAAAAAAAAAAAAAAAAAAAAAAAAAAGGAGGCTTTGGCAGTAGCTTTCCAATTTTCTTCCTTCTCCAATTTCCTCCTTCTTTTCCTTTTGTTATGTAGGCCTGCAGTCGCCCTTAAAGAAAAGGTCTCTCCTCTGGGTTGTACCAGATTAGTTTACATCTGTGATAGCCAGGGCCTAAATAATATTGATGTAACTGCAGAGCTGGATCTGGTGGATTGATTTTCCCCAAATGTCCATAAAAAAAAAAAAAAAACACTGCATTAACAAATCAGATCAAGTTTCTCTGGTTTTGTCTCCAAATTAGGAGGAAATTTGCCTTGCTTAAGGATTTTAAGAATTAGCCCACTGCAGCTGAGGGCCAGTGAAGTGGAGGTGATGGTACACAGTCTGTCCAGTATGGATTCATCTGTCAAAACTTTTGTCCTTGCACAAGGAACAGCAGAGCTATTATAAAAGTGGGAAAATGTTTTCGTCTTTCCTACCTCACTAGCAAGTATGCTGAGGAAAGTGCGGGTTGGAAGTGAGTATAAAATCAGGGTTGGGGGTGGAGATGACAGTGAGGAATATACGCAGCTGTAGTTTTCTTAAAAAAGAAAAAAAAAAAATCACACAGACTACAAACCACTTGCAAGTAATTTGCTATCCCTCTACCATTCTGTATGAGCTGAAATCAGATACAAGCCAATTACCACAAATGCAAACATTAGTGCGCCCGCTGCAGCAGCAAGCTGCGAGGAGCTGCCCCGGGGCTTTGCCAGATGGGCACAGTGTGACTGCGCTCCTCCAAAGGGGCTGGGGGCAGGCCGGGCCGGGGGAGGCAATTTGTAAAGGACTCAGCATATGCCACTTGGTACTCAGAGGGGTATGGAGCTGTTGCAGTCTACCTGTCATTTTTGGCTTTCTGCTACATGGGCCAGTAACTCTGTGCTGTGGATATGAGGCAGTGCTTGTGCATCACAAGCTTCCACATAATTATCCTCTCATGTGCTCTTTTTTATACCCATTCAAGGAAACTACTCATTAGAAAAACACAGCCTGCTTCTCTGCCTGTGGCCAGCCTGCTCCACCAATAAAGTAGTGACCAGGACTTGACTCCTTTCCACTGTTTCCTTCCCCCCATCGCCCCCCAGCATCCATCCCTGCATGCTCACAACAGAGGGGTTGTGATCAAATCTTGCCCTCATGTAGAAGTGGGATTCTTGCACTCACTATGCACTGCATCATGATGAAAGATGCTTTTGACCTTACAACTGCAGAAAACATGAGAGAGAGGTCAGCTCACAGCTCTGTGGATGAGATCAAAATCCCCCTTGATGTCAGTAGAATTTCTCTTTTGGGGATCCCCTCACATGTAAGTAGTGGGACCTACTATGCAGTTAACAATGCTGCAACAGGGGATAATTTTGTTCTGTGATTATAGTTTTTCCTCTTAAAATGTGAATAAAACCCATATCCTTTAATGATCAATCTTTTATTTTATTTTTATTTTTATTTTATTCTCCTATGGGCATTTTGGAGTAAAATGCTTATTCCACCTTTTAAAAGGAGCTTTCCTTGTTCCCCCACCCAAACCCCCTTTGACAAATCGAGTCTTCTATGTATCTGAAGATGTCTGAGGTATTTCAGTGCTGTGTTCACTTCTGAATTTGTAGAACCTAACTGAAAGTTTAGTGTAATGGAAAAGACTGCTGAAAACTTTGCTAAACAGATGATCACATTCCTGAGTTTGTTTTACTTAGTTAGCATTTTTGCCTGCTGTGAGGTGTTTTCCTTGGATGGTTACCTACAAATACAGCACTGACCTCAGTGTGCATGAAGCAGGCCAGCACAGACAAACAGAGCCAATTGGACGTGCTCTATAAATCATCACCCACATCCTTCCAGCAGCAAAAATAAAAAGGAAAGGAGGAGGGGGTAAAACAACTGGTGAGTGTTCCACATGAGGAAATGGAGGCTATTTGGTGTCACCAGCTGGAAATACTCAGAGAGTTAAAAAAGAAAGGTACTGGCATGAGCTAGCTCTGTTCTGGATAAAGGTCTAACATTATAAATAAATGCTATCATCTTACAGACATCTTATATAGGCAAAAAAATAGGCCCAGATATGTTCTCTGCATTAAAATGCAGAGAACCTAAACCTATCTCAAAAGACAAGCACAGATATGCTATGACTTATGAAACAACACCTAAGTCCAACATAAAAAGATCTTTCTTAGCAGACTTCACACTAGTTCTTCAACTCTGTCTGAACTGTAGGAGCCACGAGATCTTCCCAGCTCCTCAGTTCAAATGTGTCTGAGATGATTTCTACTTCTGTACATGAACAAATCCCAGGTATAAGCCTAAGGTATCTTCTCCTTTCCACATTGTCCATGGAGGAGATTCATTATGGGATGAAGCAGGCAAAGGATTTCTGCTGCCCTTCAACCAAATTTTCAGTTGGGATGAGCTGTAGAGCAGGCTCTTGGCACATGCCACTGTGTGAAAGCTCAGCTTACAGTTAGATTAAGACATTTTTTATTGTCTTATTTAGGTAATATAAATTAATTTCTTGAGGAAAAAAATAAAAATCTTGAAAAGAAAAAAAAAAAATAATCTTCCAGTATGACAGTTCTCTTGACCCTTTACATTGGTGCACTTGTGAAGGGACTGACAATTGACTTCTCCGAGTATCTAGTGATTTTTCTAACTGCCAGGTGACAGCATCATACTTGCTCTGATTTAGTCCAATCCACATTCCTACATTCTCCATTCTCCAGTATTAAGATCTGAGAGACTATTCTGAATTCTTAGTCTCATTCCTAGTTCATCCACTATTTTGAGTCAAATTTCTTTTGAAATTATTCAGCATGACCCTTTGTAGAAAAAGATCTATCCTAAGATACCTATGTCAGCAAGAGGTATCATCACTGAAAATCCCGAGAAAACATGCATCTCATTACTCTTGGAGATCTGGCCCAACTCATTCTTCTCCTTATCATGTCCTGCTGTATAACTCTAGGAGTTCTTTGATCATTTTCTTTGCTAACACTCCTTTTGCTTTGAAGAGAGGTCCTTGCTGTTTTCCACTTGGTGGTAGAGAACATGTAATTAAGGGTTGCAACATTTATGTCCTTTTGGTTACATCTGCTTTAGCTAGGACAATAAACCAGTGGCTGTTTTCCAGACCCAAGGCCAGTTGTTATGTGGTTGCTCCCATCCACATGGTTAAATTGTCTTGTCAGTTCCCCACCACCACCTTTACCTGAAACAAGGTGACTGTTCAGATTACCTACAAAAACAGTCCCTGGCTTGTGCTAACCCCTGACCTGTGCCTAGGCACAGTCTGGGACTACTAGTTGGCCATGGTCCAGACTACATCTGGGACAATGCTAAGAGTTAAATAGTAAGGACTACAGGGTGCCAGAGCATGGCCCTTTGTCCTGGTTCATTTTAGTTCATGAATGTAGATACAGTCTTTGTGGATTTAGCATTCACAAGTTGAATAAATATGTCATTCAGATTCCCTGACTTCAGGTTCACTCAAGTTAAAAGAATAAGTATGCTAAGCTCCTCATGCAACTGATGGAAAGATGTTTCCAGAGGATTCAGATCTCCTTATGTGTACAATACACCCCTTCATACACACAAAGGTAAGCAAGAAAATAAAAAACAGCTAAATAATAAATAATTTATTTTTATAAAAAAAAAAAATATAAAGAAAAAGTGTGAAGTAATGATGGGAAGGGTCAGTAAAAATATATGGAGACATTAAGAAACTAACACACATACTTTTTTTTTTTTTTTTTTTTTTTTTTTTGAGGGGTGGTCTGAAATGCCTTCAGTGGGTAAGCATTTCTGACACTGTTTTGGGCAGATCACCACATCAGACTTGCCATGTGGCTCTAACCTAGAGGAAAGATTACAGACATTTTCTTCATAAATCACTAGGTATTACATTTCAATGCATTCACCTCATAAACTGTTTGTTACAAGCTGGATATATAAAGCTGTCCAAAGAAATTGGTGCGGGTCATTGGCAAACTCTTCCTAGATACACATTTGAGTTGACTGGGGGGATTGGGAGGGTATGTGAAACTTGTAAACACTGACAATAATTCTTGTCCATCAGCAAAATGGCTGATGTCCAGAAAGTCTCTCTTAGAGCCATTGTTGCCAGTATCTGGTTTGCCAATGGCTGTCTTTGGTTTCACAAATCCATGACTACTGTCAAACCACAGTAATTTACAGAGCAGGAACCCTCCTGTAAGTCTTCTGGCAGAAAAGTGCTCTCACCAGAAGCCTCTAGGCTGGTATTCTGCTAGGTTCAGCACAACAAGATGTATTCCACAGGGAAAATGCTGAGGCCAACAATGATACAGTAACTGATTTCAAAACAAAAATATGTCTTAAATCAAAATATTTGGAAAATTTTAACTTCCAAGTTTGGAGGGGATGAGATTACTTTGCTTTTATTTTATTTTATTTTATTTTATTTTATTTTATTTTATTTTATTTTATTTTATTTTTTTCCTTTCCTTTTTTTTAATTCCAGAGAAGAAGTAACATGAAGGAACAAAACCTAAAAAAAAAAAAGTCTGTGCACAAAATACATATTTGCTGCATCCATTCTTTTTTTTTTTTTTTCTTACCCAAACTGTAAGTATCATTTTCCACATATTACTAGTTTAGCCATCTTCCAAGTAACATACTAAAATCAGTTCCATTCATTATTCTGCCATTGCAGCTTCAAAATCAAAAACATGTCTTGAAACATGACATTTGCTATTTCAAAATTTAGCTTTTCTTTTCACATTAATATTTCACATTCCCTTTTTTTTCTCTTTCTTGCTTCATCATCTATATATTGTTTGCACATCATAGTTGTGTCAAATAATGTTACTGTGTGATCTGTTAATAATTTTAATGATTTTCCCACATAACTCCCCAAATGAAGTAATTAGTAGTTGGTTTCACTAATTTGCTCTAGCCAGCAATGAAAAGTTAAAATTGTTAAATTTGTTATCACTTATAAAACAAAAGCCTGGCCAACTGGAAAGATTATCACTTTTATATATGTATAAGTTTGTATGCGTATTTTATATATATAATGCATATATAAGCATGGGTAAAATTGATGTACAGTTTCAAACCAATTAGATATTAAACAAAAATGACAAATGGTTTCAAATAAAGAGGAAACTAAGAAGTCAGGCAGAATTATTTATGTAAAGGAAAATAAACATATGGAATAAGTTAGCAGGAAAGGTGATTGAAACAAAGTACAGAAATGGGTTGAAGAGATACCTCTGCAGATTTTTTTTCCTCTCTTCTCTCCTTTCTCACTGTTATTTTAATGGAGGAGGAAAGGATTAAGAAGAATAGTGAAAAAGCAGGGAAGTAGGCTTAAGATATACTAAAAAAAAAAAAAAAAAAAAAAAAAAGCATATGAGGCCAGATGGCTTTTTCCTGTTGCTTAAAACATCTTATGTTCTTGACACAGGCCTTATTTTTAAACTGAACTGCAGGGCAGTAAAAACACTTTTTTACTAGGGAAATCATCCATGCCCCACTTATAGACACAATGCCTTGTTCAGCTGAATCATGGCCTTCAGTTAAGGCAATCCCGCTTGGCAGGCTGACTCACCCCACCACCATGCTCCATGCATGGCTTACAACCTGCACATGAAGAGCAAGAGCTATGTCGCTTGTCAAAGTGCCTTAAAGAGCTCCTTGTGTGGGTGCTGCACTGATTTCATGAACGCCACTGCTCATTTTTATCTCCTGTCTGCATTGGGATTTGTCACCTCATTCTCACATCTTCTTTGAGATGTCCTGGCTTGTGACACCTACCTCCCATGGACTTTCACATTTTGGTGCATCACTCAGCAATCTTATTTATTGGACACAGCACCATGTGGAGCTGAAACTTTCTGAAATGACTGAACACTCCTTTCTTACAGGATTCTTCTGACTCCTTAACATTGGTTAACAATCTTGGGGCAAATCTTTAGCCAGGGCAGGTTTGCATCTCTCAGAGAGGTGGGATCTATTGGGCAAGTCAAGGCAACAGATATTGTTTAGGTAAGTCATTTTTCTTTGCTTAGATGTGTATTCCTTTAGGGATATATAAATGAAACAGTGTCACTAACTGGTCTGCTGCTATTTTACTACCTAACAGGCTGTGCATGTTCCAGCTGTCGACTGTGTGATCAGCAATCTCCATGGCAAGAGAAGAGCCGCTACACATTGGATTCCCAGCTATGAATGAGTATGTTTGGCTAAATCAAATAGAGGAGCAGAAATCTGACTCACATGTTTTAAATAGCTGAAAGATTTTATCTTTACCACAGGAGAATTTTTGTTTCTGGTAAATTATGAATAACAATATTAAAATACATATGGGTGTAATCCTCATCCCAGATAAGATCTTGCCCATCACACGGCTGTTCTTTCAAGTCCGTCTTTATCCCTCAGGAAATTCTAACAAAGACAATATTGAAAATCTTTTAAAAATAGCATTGATTAAAGGCATCTCCAAACAAATTTGAGCAATAACAAAAAAAAAAAAAAAAAATGAAAGAAGCAGATTTTAAGTTGGGGAAAGCTAAGGTATTAAACATATGCAGTAATTGAAAAGCATATTTTACGGTTTACATATGTTTGAAAAAAGATGAGGTGCTCAGTGGTGCTTTATGTAAAATACATCCCATATCAAATAGTCTTTGAAATTCTCATTTAAAGAGTCTTAAGGTATGAGTCACAAAGTGATAGATGAAATGTCTTGTTTATCTGTGTTAGGTTTATCTGTGTTAGGTAAGATTAAGATTTACAACTATAGGGTTTATAAGCATAAACTAGATGATGGCAACATTGATTTTCTTTCATTCATTGTAATTTTAGGAGAAAGGATGTTCTGAAAGAAAAGTATTTACTTCAGAAAGATATTGGTAACACCTTCCTTGCAGCAGCAAATAAAAAGGATGACCATATAGCTACACATTTAATCCCGATCATTACTGTGATCCTCAGTGGCCATGAGGAAACTAAAAATGAAAACATCAAGCAATTGCAAAACAAATCTTAAGAATTAAATTAAAATTTATTCTGTTGATTAAAAAGCAGAGAAAAAAAATAAACCTTGTTCTCCAATTCTCTGTAACACTTACTAGTCTACTCGTCTTCCCTGATGTTTGTCACCTTTTTTTCTCTAAAAAAGTTTAACATACAAATGCAAGCAAACCTTCTTTTACCCGAAGTCCTATGTGGTTGTTACTGCAAAGAATAGAAAACTTGCAGTTGTCTTCCTTATAACAGTACTCGGACATTAAACTGCCAAGGGAGCTGTTCCTAGTAAAGACGATTATTGATTACTCAATAGCTTAATTTCTGAGTTGGGAATTAGGATGTTGATGGAAACATTTACATGAAAAAATGTGCATTCAAACCAGATTACTTTAATTTTAAGATTAATGATGACTGTAAGAGCAAACACACAATTCTAGAAGGTAAACAGATGACCACAGAGAAGTAAAATTAGCTAAAATATTATTTACATTTTCATTCAATCAGTCATTGGAATATCTATGGATGAAATCACTCCATAAAAGGGGGAAAGGGGAGGTTTTACTCCCTTCACTCAGAACAGAAGAAAGGAACCAGGCCTTGCATTTTTGAATGATACCAGCATGTTCTTATACAGAAACTAAAGATAAAGAAACAGTAAAAACAAACCAATAAAAAACAGCAAATATACCCCAACTCAGGGCAAGGCTACCTGTAGCCCTCCAGAGTCAGGAGAGTGCTTCTTCACTCTTTATTTCTTTCCTGAGACTTATAACTATAAACAGTAGGATGGGATGAGTAGGTTTTAAACATCTGCTAGCTGCCATATTTCCAAAGGGCTTAGAATTCATTCTCCATCCCATGAGGTGAACACTGAAGACTGAAGGTGCCTGAATTTCTCTGCTGTATCAGGCTGATACCAACAGCTCCTCACACCCGTGCAACCTAATGTTGCCCTGTTTGATATCTCAGCCGGGAAAAAAAAAAAAAAAAAAAAAAAAAAATCTTTTCAGTGCTCAATATAACAAAGTTTTTAATTTGTTTCTTTTTGTTGTTGTTGTTGTTTGTTTTTGTTTTGTTTTGTTTTTCCTTTTTTTTTTTACATGCTGCAGCCCTATTTACATGTTAGGAAGTACCTGCTGGGGCTTGGGTCTCTTTTGTTCTGCTGTGTTTTTCACAACCGTATGATATTATGTGTTAAAGTTCAATTTGCCATCCACTGAAACTACAAGACACTTTTCTGAAGAAGTGCTCTCCAGACAGTCATTCCCTATCTTGTATTCGTATAGTCGACTACTTGACTTTGGTAAAGTATTTTTCACTTGTCTTCAATGACTTTTATTCCAGGCTCACTCTCTAGTTGATAGATACAATTTGAATTCTAGCACCATCTTGCTCTGTCTTGGAGCTCTTTCTATTGTAGTCACCCTGACAATGTAATAACCATCCTCTCTAATTTCCATTATCCCCATTATTAATGAAGTCACTAAACGATTTACCAGCCATGGGACAGATTTTTACTGAAGTCCTCTTGATACATCTTTGCAGTTTAATGACAAACCATTTATAAGTATTATTAAAGGACAGATTTTCAAGCAATTGTGTGCCCACTTCAAAGTAGTTTTATCAAGCTGATATTTCCCTAGCTCACAATAATGTGTTTATTCATTTACAAATATAATAAGGCATAACACCTTTTCCCCAAACATCCTTTCCTTCAATTCAAGGAAATTACAATAAAAATGAAACTAATTGAATTTAATATAATAGATGGAATTCAGCATCATCTAAGGACATTAAATATATTTACATTTAGGTTTATACACATATGTCTTCTAAATTATCACTATAGTCAATGGATTTTCAGTCAGTCAGTCCATGCAGCCATTCAGCCTAGAGAGCTGTTTATCTCACATTAAAGAAGTTATGTACATTTGGTCAAGTTTGCACCCAAAATCCATTGATTGCATTGGCTAAATCTCTATTGCGTGTAATTGGAGCTTCGGCACCAGCTGATAGGAAGACATTCACATATAGGTGTTTAAATTAAGGTGTCCTAATCTGCATATGAACACTGCATCACATTTGTTACAAATCCATGTTGCTAGTTAGTAGTTACCATTTTCTAAGTGCATACAAATAGATTGCTTAATAATCTGTCATCATATTTTTTTTCAGAAGTAAAATTTAGTCCTTAATGTCCTGTGGCCACTTACAGAATATGAACATTGCAGTTGTGATTTGGTTATATAAATACAAACATTTGGTGCTACTAGTAATGTCATAAGGTAAGTGCTGAGTCTACAGCAGCCGCTCCAAAAGAAGATGAAGTGACACAATAAATAGTCGGCTGAATATGAGCCAGCAGTGTGCTCAGGTGGCCAAGAAGGCCAACAGCATCCTGGCCTGTATAAGAAACAGTGTGGCCAGCAGGGCCAGGGAGGTGATCGTCCCCCTGTACTCGGCTCTGGTGAGGCCGCACCTCGAGTACTGTGTTCAGTTTTGGGCCCCTCGCTACAAGAAGGACATGGAGGTGCTTGAGCGAGTCCAGAGAAGGGCTACGAAGCTGGTGAGGGGTCTGGAGAACAAGTCTTACGAGGAGCGGCTGAGGAAGCTGGGCTTGTTCAGCCTGGAGAAAAGGAGGCTCAGGGGTGACCTTATCGCTCTCTACAGGTACCTCAAGGGAGGCTGTAGCGAGGTGGGGGTTGGTCTGTTCTCCCATGTGCCTGGTGACAGGACGAGGGGGAATGGGCTTAAGTTGCGCCAGGGGAGTTTTAGGTTGGATGTTAGGAAGAACTTCTTTACTGAAAGGGTTGTTAGTCACTGGAACGGGCTGCCCAGGGAAGTGGTGGAGTCACCATCCCTGGAGGTCTTGAAAAGACGTTTAGATGTAGAGCTTAGGGATATGGTTTAGTGGGGACTGTTAGTGTTAGGTCAGAGGTTGGACTTGATGATCCTGAGGTCTCTTCCAACCTAGAAAATTCTGTGATTCTGTGATTCTAAATATCTGTCTTTTGTCATCTTGGACAGAGTATGTGGTTGTTCAGTCATCAAAAAAAAAGACATTAGAAACCTGTGTTTAGTCTGCTTAATAAAGCCTTGTGAGAGGGATTCAAATGACTAGATGAAGGTTCTTTCCTAACCTACTATGGTCAGTGTAGATTCATTTAGCAGAGAGTTAGTGGAGTCCAAGGCAAAATTCATAACATCTTCAAATCAGTGTCTAAAACAGGCCAAATGAATATTGGCACTGAGGTGGAAATTTGTTTCCACTGACTATTCAGATATAGATACCTACTCCGTAGATGTCTAAAACTAGGTAAGGTCAATTTCAGCAGTTTGCTCATTTTCAGTTTTCTGGCTGGCTGTATAAAATGATTTCAAACAGTCCCTCTGATTTCATCAGCAACAAACTTATATAGGAACTCGCCCATTTGTTTTCCTTTATTCTGGCTTGAATTCTTACCCTCAGAGTGCAAAGGAAGATTATGTTATCCAAAAGAAACAAAACAACATTAAATATTTTTTTGCTTCTGCAGCTATGATTCTTTTCCCCCTTGAATACAGAATCCATTGTTTTCTTCATTTTCCTCTTGCTGCTAATATGCTTATGAAATGTTTTATTGTTACCCATTTTATTGCATGTTCATTTAATTCCATTCCATTCCTGGCTTTTTTATTTTATTTTTTAATCTGTTCTAATATTTCACAAATTAATGGTTGCTGCTTGTGAGAAGGCTCTAGAGGCTGACCAAATATACACCAGAAGCTGGACTTCAGAAGGTCAGTAGGATATAAAGGTGACGGTTAGCTGCTATAGGGTGTCTGGAATTAATAAACTAGATAATAGAACATAATTTACTGTACTTGCAAATTGATGAAATGTCACAGCCCCAAGTGCTGGGGACCTTCAACTCATATAGAGCACTGTGAACACCTTCAGAAACACTGCTTCCACTGCTTGCAGCAAGATTGTCTTTTGGCAATATAGAAATTATTCCAAGAAATCAAAAGCAAAGAACATTTCAGCTGCTACTGAAAAGCATTTTCTTAGACTCCTGAAACAAGATGAAGTCTGGTAACACTATGGCTACCACTGGTACCTTTATCTGTAGGATCTGTAAGTCTTCAGGAAGGAGTGTCACCGAATGCAGACAGGTAGAGACACAAATACCAACCCACACTGAATTGTTGAGAGATATAAAGGCAATTTTCTAAATAATAACTCTCAAACAAGTAATGGCCAAATAATAATGAATGCACACCTCTTTTGCTTGAAATAAGACCTATAAAAGCTTTCGGTATTTGTAAAAATTTTATCTATAACCAACACAGAGCAAACCATCTGGTGCTTTGTATCGACATTACCTACAACAACTGTAGAGGTTTTCTCCTGAAAAATGTAACAGTGCTACTCCTAATTAATAACTGCAATTACTCTAAACCTGTCATAAGACTGTAGAGTTTAACTAGACTATGAAGAGGTATAATACTTAAAAATGTGTTCTATGAGACATTTCATGACAAATTATAACTGTAGAATTATCATTGTTCCAACTATGTTTGCAATTACACTAAAATTAATATTGGGCTTAATTACACACCTAAAAATGCAAATATACTAAAAGCAGCCACAGGGACTTTGATTCAGATCAAATCAGTAGGATGGTAAGGTCTAGAAGTCAAAACAATAAATAGAAGGGAATGAACAAGCAATTAATAACAGTTACCATCATTTTGTTATTTGTAGACTAGAAGTGTCCTTCCTCTGAACAACATTCAATGACCTTTTCAAGTCACAGATCCCATATTCTGACAGACAGTTCTACCCTAAATATCAAATTCAGTCAATTCCTTTTTAAAAGTTTATATCAGTAAATAGGTACATTTGTCTCTTTTCATAGATTTCATTTAAACCAGGAAGTTTTCTAAAAGGAGAATATTCCCTTGATTTGCGAACTCTCTGAATGCATCAGTAAGTACTAGGACATGATGTTCTGGCTCTGGGACTATGTACCAATGCAGAGAAGTTACAATGACAGCAACAGTTGTTTTACATTACATGAGAATTTACCCAAAACAGATGGCTTGACCTGTTGACTTCACACTGGATATATGTCAGAAAACCATGACAATAAAATCTTATGCTTCCTATCACAAAAGTTAAGGACAGACTTGCACTTGCGTGGATATAGAAGAGATCTTGTCTTTTAAACAATCCATGCAGTTCAGGACTCTCGGGCAGAGTCATACAAAAAGATCTTGAGTTGTTCCCAATAAATAGTACCATCTCTACTGTTAAATGAGGGGCTCAGTCTGCAAGATAAACAAGTAGTAGTATTATTGACATTTACCTCCCCTAAAAGCAAACAAAGCAAAAATAAGTCAAAGCACCAGTGGCTTGTATATGTGTTAAGTCCTGAAAGACTAGCAGGTTTTCAAATGGAAAATATATATATATATGTCTTTACAAAAACATATTTTTACTGACAATTATATTTCATTAAGAAGGGATTTCCTATGAACAGAGTGGAGAAGCCCACTTTCTTGGTAATTCTCTATGCATATTGCATGAAAGTAGCAGCAGCAGGAAAGTAATGTCTGTGTTTTCAACTCCCTTCTCTTGCCCTTCACGGTAGGTTTTTTATGCCCCTCTTGTTCTGTATGTGCTAACCACACCTAAACAGGTGTCTTTTACTGGTGTTTGTAACATCATTTGGCTTTCCAACAATGAGGAATAAACAACTGTACTGGGTCTGGCTGGGATGTTAACTTTCCCTGCAGCAGCCCAGACAGTGCTGCGCTCTGCACTTGTAGCTAGAACAGCAGTGGTATCACACCGGTGTTGTGTCTGCTGCTGAGAAGTGCTGGCACAGCATCAGGACTCTCTCTGACCTACCTAGGGGGTGGGCAAAAAAATGAGAGAGAAACATCAGCAGGGCAGCTGACTTAAACCAACCAAAGGGATATTCCATACCATATGATGTCACACTCAGCAATAAAAGGTGGAAAAAGGAAGAAGAGGGGAGGGGTGGGCTCTCGTTGTGAAAATGTCTGTCCTCCTCCCAAACACCGGCTATGTGCATTGAGGCCCTGCTTCAAGGATGTGGTCAAGCATTGCTCATTTGTGGGAAGTAGAGAGTAATTTCTTTCCTCTGCACTTCCACATAGCCTTTACTTGTTTTGTTTTGTTATTCCCTTTCCCTTTTTTCCCTTTAGTTGAATTGTTTAATTAATAATAATATTTCCTTAATAATATATATATATATATATATTCTCTTTAATTAAATTATCCTTATCTCAAACCGTAAGAACCTCCTCATCTGAGGAGGGGGAGTGAGAGAGTGGTTGTGGTGTTCAGCTACCTAGCACGGTAAAACCACCACAACAACTCCCTATGGGAGCTACCATATCTGATCCTCTGCCACTCGATGTCTATCATATCTGTCCTACTGATACACGCTGGATAGATGAATTCATAATGATTCACAGAGGTCTAACAACAGACATGGTAACAAATCCCAGTCCTGAAGTCTTTCAAGGAAATGCTTCAGGAGTTCTGACTGAAGGAAGACTCAAAGGTCAAAATCCTTGAATGAACCTCCCTCTCTCATGTAAAGTGTAATGATGGCAACAGCAAATTGGTGAGAAATGAGGCCTTCTTTTTACTGTTTTCTAGGATTAGTCATTTGCCATAGACCTATATTCTCAACACACAAAAAAATGTTTCTGGTGATGTATGGAGCATATTATTCAATCATGATAAATTCTGAAGTAACACCAGAGCTAGTATATCTAGCAAGACAATGCTTAAAACAGATATACTATTTATAGAGAAATCAAGATTATACTAATCAAGATTATACTAAAAAAGTAGCATAAAGGGATGTGATCAGAGGGCAGGAAAGCAGTCAGGAAAAAACACATTTCCAGTGAAAGAAGATGAAAGAAGAGAATGCACAGGGAAAAAGAAAATAAACAAAATGAAAGAAAATTGTATTAATTAAGATAAAATGATCAGAAGAAGAAAACAAATAAGAGTACACTTCAGGGAGAGAAAAAAAAAAAAATCAAATATAAAAAATCTGCATTTAGACTCATGGCATTGATTTTAACTGCAGCTAGCTCCAGCATTTCTCTGAAAAACTTTCATGATTCAGTGTGGTATGAGAAGAGTGAAAGATGATAACTTCAAATAGTGAACACTGATGTCATTTGAGAAAAACCTTTTCTTATTCCTCTGAACAGAATTCAGCCACTGGTCTGCTGTGGTTAAAAAGAAATACTTTCCACTAGACTTTTTTGTATACTGAATTATAAACACTGAAAGAACTAAAGCCAGTGTCTCTTATGCAAGGATGTATGATATGTGCTGTTCTACAACTGCTGTTGTGTTTTTAATTTGCTTGGATTGATTTGTCTTTTTGTTCATCTCTCAGTATATGTGACTTCTCAAAGAGCTACTGACATCAGCCAGAGGCTAACCAAGAAAGAAGATGCTGTTATCAGTAGGGAAAATAGATTGTATAAAAAGAGCCTTTTACAAAAGGCAAAAATATTATTGAAAAATATATGACCCAAAAGAACTTACAGATATCTTGAAAAGGAGTAAATTTAAGGCCTGAAACAACCATATCCAAATTCATGGTGTGGTAGAATTAAGAGATGATTTTTATGAAGTGAGGACTGACAGAAGATCATGAGATTTAACAAATAATCCAACTTCTGGACCACAGGAGAAACTCACAGATTTGAAGAACTTATAGAGAAAAATCTCAAGATGAAGGATGATAGAAGGTTTTAGCTCCTGTCTGCTTTTTGTGAACACACGAACAGTGTCAAGGGCACTGTTCCCAACACAATGAAACCCGCCATATGTTAGCACTCCCTAAATGTGTTAAGATATTCACCTCTGGCATGGAACATCTTGGGACAATGGAAAGTGTTATAATATCAACTCATCTTGAGTAAAGAGGCTTTTCATTTTACCATCTGCATTTAAACTGCAATGGTGCTTAAGACTTACAAAAAAGAGGAATAGCAATGACATACATGGTCCAGAAACAGCACAGGACCCCATCGGACACCATGGCTTCAGCAACGTCCTTACAGTCCAACAGGAATAGTCAAAATGTCATCAAAATAGGCTTTGTGCCATATATAGAGACAGTAATCCTCAAGTGTCTGGATGTAAAGGGAAAGATGTATTTGCATTTAAGGCCCAAGATTAATTTCAGGCTGTAGTTCACATTATCTGTAAATAAGTCTGATATAAGAGTTATTGCCCTCAGTATTTAATGCGAGAGTTCACCAATCCCCTCAGAGAAACACATGTCATGTCCACTCTTGAGAAAATTCCTAATATATTAAAAACCACAGGCAGTGGAACAAATGGTACAGATGTCAGCCTCTTGTATTTGCCTGGATGTTAGTGCTCTCTGAATTAAGATTAGAAAGGGCTAGGTTCTAAGAAAGAGCAATATCTCATATGCCCACCTGAGACTTCACAGAATTTGTCTTTGACTTCTTATTTAGCCCTGGAAGTCCTCTATAGCTTGCTTAAATGGGGGTTGACTTGGGACTTCACAATCTCCCCTGCTAAGTAAAACCCTTCAGATGTATTTCACATTAAGAGACAGATTGTCTATTTCAAGAAGACACATGGAAATGGTAGAAGAATCTCAAGAGCAAAGCTTCACTGATCCACCTGAGCTCAGCTCACCAACTAGCCACATAGCTCAGCAGTTTGACCCAGCAAGATCTCATCCCAAACACTTTCTTCAACAATACTCACCCTTCCTTTTCCTGCTTCCCTCTGGTGACGTTCTCACAACATCTGGATCTGTTCTTAGTTAAGGACAGGAAAAGAGTGGAGGGAAGCCGCTGTTACTAGCCTTACACATAAGTGCCACGGAAGATCACAAAGAGTTTTCCTCTATTTTTACATTGTGAGTCTGCACTTTCACTGTTTTCTGTCTCTTCCAGTTCCTGCAGATCCCCCCAGTTGCAAATATTCTCACAGTAAACTGAGCTTTTCCATCAGACACAGAACTTTGAAACATATAAAACTCCCCAAACTCTCAATTTCCCTATAAGTTACAATAATTCTTGCAAAACCTTGTATATAAAATAACTGTATTCTATATGTATATTTCCTAGCATTACATAATAGGAAGAGAGATCTGGTATCTAACACAAGGCTAAGTGTGTGGAGGGCAGGGGGGGATAGGGTTCAGTGAGCTACAATAACTCCATATGCCAAAACTTTAAAATAGCTCTTTTATTATTATAATGTATTTATTTTTTAATGTAGGACTAAGGCATATAATACAATTTTCTCCATAAGAATTTTTAACCTGCTCTCTCCCAAGTTTCCTATAAGCAATGTAAAGATCTAAAACATACTCTTGTTTCAAACAGAATTTTAGTCTGGTCCCATCATCTTCATTTTGAAATTTTATTTCCCTACATCGACATATCCAGTAAGGTAAGGTAGGTGTTTGCAATGCTGTTTTTTCATAATTAAATCAAATTAGCATATTCCTAGTTAGCACATTTGGTTATTAGAATTTGTCCCTTATCTTTGTGCTAAAATACAACACATGGAAAATACTTTTAACCAGCAATTCATAACTTAGTTTGCTTGGGTAGGAGCACTTGCTTACAGTCACAATCACTACCATTGTTTTGGTAATAAAACACTTAAATGCTTATCATTTAATAGCATTTTCCTCACCCATACCATCTGACACTTCAAATCTGATTCAAACTCTTGATTCTCTGTTTTCCTGCCTACAGAATTCAAACATCAGTTTTCCATTTAAGATTTTGGTCAGTTCTTCCTCAGACAAATTTTGCTTCTCAGCTTATCTATATACATTTTCTTGGCATGTGAAACCAGCTGGGTGACTGGATAAGTTATTATGAAGACACTATGGGGATGAGACTTGAAGGAAGGACCAAAAGAGATATTTATATCCCCCAAGCCCAAAAGAGATGGAGGAGGTTGAGGACAAAGAGGAACAGCAACCTGCTGAGAGAAGTGCAGGCAAACATTTCCCAGGGAAGAGGGTAGCAGTAAGACGAAGCTGTTTTCTGAAAGAAGCTTTTAGCAGTGGGCTTTACTGCCCTAGATGTCCTGTTAATGTCTGTATTATTTCCTCCTCCGAGCTCCCCTCTTACATCCTGCTCCCCAAGTTGTCACATTCACCTCTTTTTCTTTATTATTATTATTATTATTTTCAGCAAAGACTTTTCATTCTAAAATAAATAAATAAACAGATAAATAAATATAAAATATTGCAATGTATCAGTAAAGTATTCCCAGACCAAAGCTGACTCACTATGGCCAGATGCAGCCAGCCTGGCTTCCACGTTGGCTCCTGGGCTTAATTTCCCCTTGGCCAAGTGCCTTTGCAGCTCTGAGTCAGTTAACAAGAAAACATGAGGAGAAGACATGCACACGGACGGAAGCCTGGCTGAACTTGGACAAGCTGTAGTTTTATTACAGTCTTCCAACTTCTCCACTCATCTTGGCTTTTCCTTTCCATTTAGTTAGCTTTTTGTTGTGTCATCTTTCTGTACACTTTGGCTCCTCTCTGCTGGCACAAAATGCTCTACTGCCATAGCTGAAAATGCTGAGCTGGCCTCAGGGGTCTTGTGAAGAATGTTGCTCCATTGCTCCATACAATTTAGCTCAGTATTATTGCTTGTAAAATAATCCTCTTTTAAATACAACCACCTTACAACCACTTTACTGCCTCCCATGGCAATGAATTCCACATGCTCCTTAAGGACCCTGTACTTCATTTTATTTATCAGCCATCGTAATCTTTGTGTAGTTGTTCTGGAACAGCCGAACAGGGGGAGAGAGACACTCATTTATTTTAACATTTTAATGTAACTTCCATATTCGTAACCCCTGTAATTAGCTACCTTTTATCAAAGATAAGGAATTCTATCAAACTATTCCTAATACAATTTTAAAATTAACCAATAGCCCTAAAATAATTTAATTAACAAAATGTTTTCTACAGCCCCTCTCATACTTTTCATGTTACATCAAATATCTTATGTTTATGTAGTTATGTTAGCTTAACTCATTGATTAAATCATGATTTTGCATTTTAATTTTTAAACATATTTATATTACTGACTGATTTTAAATAATCCAAGTTTTTCTTTTGAGAATGATGCCTTTGAATTGGTAGGGAGTTAAACTAATATATGGCCCACTGATCTCTAATAAATGTGCCTTAGTACCTTCCCCATTGTATTTCTGTTGTCTAATGTAAATATGAAAGCACTGTAATTCATTTATTTTTGGGGGGATTTGTTCCACCAAGAATTTCAGAACAGTTCTTTTTTTCTACCAGGAAATCCACCTTGACCTACGTTACCAAGACCCCTGCTGAGACAATTTGAATAAATTACTTTAACAGCTTGAGTTTTCATGAAAAAAAACATCAACCAAACAACAACAACAAAAACAAACCTTATGCATTTACACTTGTTTACTTATTTATTTATTCTTACTCCCATCAAGCCTGGGCTCTTCATCTCTTCATCTCCCTGACTTTAACACAACTCCTTTTCAGCAGGAAAAAAAAAAAAAAAAAAAAAAAGCTTAGGAGACAACTGGAGCTGTAAACTTCTTGTGAATGAGTGACAGAAATGTCTGCCTTGACATGAAGGCAGGCACCAGACCATGTAGCCATAATCACCAACAAGCCAGCCTGAATAGTGGAAGGTGGCAGGGGCAGCAGAAAGATCAGAAGGATGTATGCATACCTGATGGCACCAAGAGGAGGTCATGATTCTCCTCTCCATGTCAGAAAAACACATCCCAAAATATTAATGTTCAAGAAGTGCTTTGCCAGGGCTCAGTCTTGGAACAGATCTATGTGAGGGAGAGATCCACAAAAAAAGTGTCTAAACAATCATGCATGAAAAGCAGATTTCTCTCTTTAAATACACCCATATGAGGCAAGTAAAACCTCAGATTTCTGACCATTAGCTTCATAATCAGTTACTCTTTCTACAGACAAGTTTGCTTGTTTGTTCTACTTGAATTCTCAGTGCTGTTTAGTGTTGATCTTTTAAAGATTACCTTAGGCTCAATACAAAATTACAGTCCTTTCAGAGGAAACAAACAAACAAACAAACAACAACAACAAAAAAACAACATACATCTCTGTACCACACTGTGCAACTTCAATTTGAGGAATAACAACAAAAAAAACAGTAGACAGCTCACAGACATCCAGAATACATTTTTTTTCCTATTAAAAACACATTAAAAATATTAATTCCCCACATTCTCAGTTTGGTTTTGAATGAAAAGTACAGTTGATTGAAATGTTAATGAGGGAAAAACGAGAAGAGCAAGGAAAAGATGTTATGCGTCTACAAAGATGGTGTTGCAAAGACACAGAAAAAGCTAATTATTAGAATGTCTGTCATCAGACATTATCATGTCTGTCATCTGTTAGTACCAGAAATGCTGTGTGGTGACCTCCTCATGTATACTAGAAACTGCTCACTTGCCTGTAAAGAACTCGTTTTAATTTCACAAAGATGAGTAAAGTGCTTTGAGGATTTTAAATTTATTTTTTCTTCTTCTTCTTGAAATTTTCAATATTAAAAAACAGGCTTTTTAGTATTTATTTATTTAAAAACATCATTGAGATGGCTGTGGAGATTCTCTGCTAATGTAAAATATAAATACAAGTCATACAGTCACACTAACTTTCTTATGGCTGGAATTTTATACCTGGCTAGAGTCTTTTGATACTAATGTGGTACTAACAGAGCTTTTTTTCATTGCTCTATTTGTAGGGCTGGGGACCTGATAATGATACTGTTAATTGTCCTAGTGACAGCCTAAACCAGCAGCAAACCCTGCCTTCTCCTGTTAATTCACCTCATTCTCCAGACATCTATAATAGTGTTCATCTTTGCTGGCAACACAACCACACAAAAATCCAGCTTTTTTTTGTGTAATTTTAGTGGCAAATACAGCAACAGGGACCTTAACTCTGTTTACGAGGGTAATGGTCTATACGCCTCTGCAGTTTAATTTAGCAGAAGACAAAGTTAAATGTAGCAAGCATGCAATTACTGAATGGCGGCTTTATTCAAATTCTTCAGAAGGACAGTTGGAAGTGTTATTATTTGAAAATAAAATGAAAGACTATATGCTTATTATATACCTTTGCTAAGAGGGAATAAATAATTTAAATAGAAGTATAAACAAATCAAATTGATCTAACGTGTCTCTGGGAAAAAAAATGCAAAAAAAAAAATAATCTTTAGTTTAAAAAGCATGATATCATGTGGGGAAAAAATAAGGGAAAAAAAAAAAAAAAAGCTCAACCACTACTCCCCTACTAATAAATCTTAGATGTGAAATACTTCATGTGTTTTGTCAAAGAATTAACATTTTTCTGGAAATCTTAGTCTTGCAATGGTACACTTCTGTGTGGCTCATGTGTTTGTTTATACTTAGCAAACATTCATAAGAAAAAAAATCTTCATCCAAGGACACACTAAAATCAGCGAAGAAATTTGTTGACTTCAAATTGTTGGATCAAAACTGAGTATATAAGGGTTATGTATGATTATCTGATAGAGTTACATTCCACTTTGTATTAAGTAATATGATTTATCTATTGAATTTAATAGTTAGTAATGGCCACTTCTGCAATCTCCTGGGATCCGATAATATTAATTTAGTTAGCAGGGAGGTGTGAAGCTAATAATAGCAGAGATTTCAAGTCTTAGCTCTGAACTTGGATATACAGCTTATTTTTTTTTCTAGAAGTTTCCCTGTAAGGGGTTCATGCTGTTAACAGCCACTTCTGAGACAGAGCACAACCACAGCTCCTCTCCATCACCCTGTGCCACCACTACACAGTGAAAGATGAATTGTGAGGTGTTTGTCCAGGTGCTACTTCAGAAAAGCTTTAAACACCATAGAGATAATGAAAGTTGAAACATTGAAACATACAAATTCATCTAAAAATAAGAAAATGTGCAAATGTGAGAAAAAGGCAAAAGAAAGTTGATTTGTACATGGACAGCATTAAGTAAGGCTGATGTTAAGCCTCATTTGAGGATATATTGTGTTTGTTTCCTTGTATTGTATCTTGCATGTCAGCTAATCATATCCTCATGTTTGCAGAGGTGGAATTTCTTATAATTAGTGGAAAATATAACAGCTTTATATAAAGGAGGCTTGCAATAAAAGCTATTTGACATTTCCATGCAGGTTACAATCCTGATAACATTATATGGAAAAAATCTAAGCCAGGAAAAATAACTAACTAGATAGATAAATAAATACATGAATGAATAAAAAGGAAGAAGAAAAACTGAAAACTTTTTGTCTTGGTAGTGAGGTACCTTCCTATGTCTTTTCATGAACCATGACTTTATGGCCTTGATACAACTGATTCTTCATACACTTTAAGTATTGGCAAATCCTGAACATATGTAAGTCAAAATCATTCTTTTCAATCATATTTAATTTTTCATATTCAATGGCTGTGTATTAAAGTAATAGAAAATAAGTATCTGAGGACCATACAAACAAGGTTGCACAGGAGACCCTGGTGTACATCAGCCTTACAAGAGAACATTTTATCCTTTAGAAAATGTGAGCAACTTATTTTGGGACAGACTTTTATTAAACACCAAAAGGTGCATGGAGCTGTGGTGTTTAAACCTGTGTTCTTGTATATATATCTAGTCTTTATTCTTACAGGGCCTCAGTTTCCTATTTGCAAATGAGAAACATTGCAGATCTTGCAATCATAATTTGAAACCTAATTAAGGTCAGTTCTGAGAGGATACTGTGATAGAAGTGTAACAATCTATGCAGACAGACTTTTAAATTAGAGGTATTCAATGCCTTGTTGCAAGTGTTCATCACTTTTCAAGAGCTGGGCTTTGGGGTCTTTGTCTTTCCCTGCTTTTCCCTGGAGCAAACAGCCTCCTAAAGACCCAGCCAATCCCTTCTTTTTCCCTTCAGGCTATTCAAATACATCTTGGAGCAGTGCTCAGGCATCTGGCTAAAAGTGGAAAATTATTTCCTCCAGCAGAAGCCTTATGCTAGTGTGGAGATGACATGACTTGTCATCACATGGGCAGGACAGGAATGACAATCCCATTGGTACAGTTGGAGATGCTGAATCTGTGACTTACCACAGCCTCTGCCCTGAGCACCACTGGTATAGAATTATCTCCAAGTGACTAAGGCAGGGTATATTGTACTCCATAACTCCATACACTTCACTATGCACAGTTATTGCTAATGGTCTCCTAGGGAGACAGTGTTTGACATGACTTTTTAACAATGTGGAGTCAGCTGATTGGCAAGCTACGCCCAACAGAAATTTTATTTTTCCTTTAGAAATGGCCTTCCAAATAAACATTAGCTGCTAGAGTTTTTGCATCTCTTTCCTGCAGCACTTGCTTTCAAATTTATTACAAAAAAAAAAATGTTTTTGACACGAGGAATGTCTAAGGCAAGCAACAAATTTTGTGAGCTAGTCATATATAAAAAAAATTAAATGTAAAATGTCACAAAGTAACAAACACACACACATACAGACACAATGTGGAAAACCAGTGAGAAGCCCTGTGCTTAAAACAATCTACCTTTTAAAATATGGAATGTTTTCCACCTGGAAGATAAGTATACTTGGCCTTTTTGTAACAAGGCCATTTCTTCTTTCCATTAGTGAAAATAGCACTAATTATATTTTCTTGCTTTTCCCAGTAGCAAATTTGTATTAATAGATATATGAAAATAGATGACTATAACAGACAAATGGAGAAGTCACACTCAAAACCCCATTCACTCCACTAATTGTAGATGATTATTATAAAAATGTGTTGGTGCTTACTGTGACCTGCAAGCGGGAAAATAGTGAATCAATCAAGATTGCAATTATGTTCTGAATGCCCCTAATAACCAGAATAAGATGGGCATTCGGCAGATAATTAACTTAAAACATACAAATTTGTGTTGTTTTTAGATAGATCCCTCAGAAATTTTCCATGCTATAGATGATCACTCCTGTGTGAGTGTCTCCCAAGCATTTCTCCAGTAATGCAATACCATCCCACAGAAGTATGAAGTCAGTGAAGAGAACAGAGTTTCCAGACACCTCCCCAGAGCAAAGAAGTTGGCGTGGCTTCCTTGTTGGAGCATGTCCTCTTCCCAGAAGCCAGACAAGAAGTAACTACCTGTGAACAGGCATTCCCCCTTCACAATAGAGACCAAATAGTTATACAAAATGACCAGTAATGACTGAGACAATACCAATAATACTCCTCATAATCCTTGTGAAGACCCTTAAATTAAATTTAAACCTGGTCTCCTCAGTGAAATACTGAAATGTTTGGTGTCAAAATTTTGCCACTAACCACCAATTTTTTTATTCCATCAATGTACCAGTCTCTTTTGCAAAAGAGTCCTGAATCACTGACTATTGTGAACCTGTACATTCCTGGTGAAATTTGTTGTTTTCACAACTTGATTTTAAATTAGAAAAGATTTATGTATTTTTTTCTTTATTTTATTTTTTATTTTTTATTTTTTTTTTCATTTATTACTCTTATTTTGTCACTGAAGATCTATATTCAGCTATGTTGTGTTAAGTTCTAGTTAGGTTCTCCCACCTCATTTCTCATTTTTATTTATTTTCAACATCTCTATCTCTTCACATCCTTCCTTTGCTTTCAAAAAATAATGGAAAAAAAAAATACACTGTAAATTGGCTAATTTTCCTTTCCAAAAGGTGATGGAATTCTGAAAAGTTAGATATTGTCAGTTACTGTCTTATTTCTTTCTTCACTCCATATCCTCTCTGTTGTTTTGTTTTGTTTTGTTTTGTTTTATTTTGAGAGAGAGAGAGAAATTCAACACTACAAAACCAAACGAAACACACACACACACACAAAAACCAAACAACAAAAAACAGAAAACAAAACAAACAAACAAAAAGAAAACAAAACCAAACCATACAAATGATAAAATGACCATCTCAAAAATGGCAACCATGTTTCATATGAGTAGAGTCAATATGAAAAGGAAATAAAGTACTTTAAGAACATTTCCCCAGAAAAGTTTTAAAAAATGAAGAAGTGCTTTGATTTTTTCATAAAATTATTTATATTGCATTGTTCAAACTATTGAAAATGAACAACTGTGAATAATTAATGTTCTATGTCACTGGAAACAGAATTAAAAATGACTGGTAATGAGGCAATAAGTTATTTTATTACAGGTAAACAGATAAATAGAAGACACAAAAACATAGCTGTGGACAAGTAAATAATCTCTTGTTAATTTTGCACTTTTGTTTTGTTTGTACACATACCAAGTATAGAGATGAACTAAGTTTTTAAAACTATCCTCTTTTTAGGAATCATATGATGAGTTCATCCTGAAACACATCTATGTGTAGGTTGAACAAATGACAGCGTTCCTTCTGCAGTGTGCAGCTATGAGCTCTGGCAGCTTCTCTGGACAAGATGGGTCAAGTCCATTCTCATTCAGATGGAAAGAGTTCCTCTAATATCTGAATTCTAGCTTTGCTTGTCTACTTTGAAGGTAACAGAGAAAGGGTAGAGTTTTCCACCATCCATATACCTTGTACGGGTAGGTAGGCACAGCAAGTGAGACTTGTCCTTACTGGCTTTACTGTTTACAGTGAATTTCACCTTTTGCTGATGATATCTTAGTGATGATGTTTAGGGGAGTATCCTAAACAACTTTTATACTCAAGATAGAGAATGACTTACTAGACACAAGTCATCCAATATATGTTACCTGTTTACACACGTAGGTATTTTATATACCCATATGTATTTTACATATTTAGCACACAAACTTTAGTTTAAGACAAATAATAACACAGAATAATCTACTTCTTTTTATTGACTACTAAAACCTCTAAGTGACTACCCAGGTAAAGACATTTTTGCAGTGAATTTCTAAAATAATAATAATAATAATAATAATAATAATTTAAAGAATTATCAGAATTTAAGCACTTTCTATTGAAACATTATTTTATTTCCTTACCTAATTCATCCCTTTCCAGTGAAGGACTATTCTTGATAGTATATTCTAAGATGTTTTGTGAAGCTTAATTATAGATGAGATGATAGAATTTTAATCAATCCCATTAAGACACTATTTCATACTCAGATTGGCTCGCGTTAAGATTTTCTGTATAAGACCTAAACTAAATAAAATATTCACTGCTTGTTTTCCACACTCCTGATTCTCTTGGTCTAGTTTACATGGTTCCTTCTTTGAAAGTGTTTAGAGCTTTCAGGTCTTTGTGGAATAAGAGACCCAGAATACTAAAAGAAATTAGTCAGACACTTTTACTTTTTTTTTTTTTTTTTCATTGTAATTCAAAACTGCATTAAAATAGCTATTTAAAACTTCTTCAGAATGTGTGAATGATGTGGCAGGACTTCAGGAAAGCAAGTAAAGATTTTTGAATCAATTTAGAGTACTGTGGCAAGAGTCAATGTGCTGCTGGATCTGCCAATTAGATGAGACAAAAGCTGAGATCCTGGTTTCTTCTGGCTGTTGAAGACTCCTGTGCCTGTTTTCCAAAAGTGAAAATGATAACGGCAGTCTTTTGTTATACCTAAGTAAAACAATACCATTCTGGTACAGTATATATCTGAAATATCTGAAGTGATTATCACAGTAAGGAAAATTAGGGAACATGACTTCTGTAGGTCCTGAAGAGGTCTTGTATCTTAACAGCAGCAGGAAGAAGATTAAAGTATGGTAAATGTAGGTAAGTTGTTTCTTTGAATGCTAACTGTTATTTGTACATTTGTCTTTCTGCGACCGATACACACACTGTTCAAACAACCCTCTGCCACGTTCTATTATTGCATATAGTGCTGTCTGAGCTGCACACAAGGGGTGGTTTCTTCAGTGGAAAATCATGATTTTACGATAGCATTTTTTTTTTAATGTATCTATCTAAATACTTAATACTTAAATAGTGGAGTCAATATATTTATGAACTTCAACTCTTTTTATTTGCTGAAGTCATAGCTTTTTTTTTGAGAGAAAAAAAAAAAAAAAAGATTTGTAGACTAGGAATTATTGCTCTTATAATGAATCATTATTTTGGGTTTAGGTTTATAACATACTCTGAAGGACTGTCAAGTACGTGATAATTGTGAGTGGTGAGTTAAGTCCTTCTGTATTTAACCCTTCAGTAGTAATTTGCTGTAGGTGTAATGGCGTAAGACTAGTGGCAGTCTTAAATGTTGTATACCAATGTAATATCTTGTGTTAGACCAGCTAATACTAAGACGTCCCGGCACAACTCTGAGAACTGATAATGTGAACATTTAATTAACTCCTGATAGTCCATGTAATTTACACATTTACATTGGCTGCAGCATCTGCATTGCCTGTTTTACAGCATATTTTTGGGATCTCTTTCCAATAATGGCACTGGCCAGAATAACCATTGTGCATTATACATTATACTACAATGTCTATTTGAAATAGTTTGTTGCAATTTCCTCTGTGTACAATCTATTTCACACTATAGGTGGGTTTGTGTATGTGTGTGTTTGTTTGTATTTTTTTTAATCACTTGCTGAATTCTGTGAAGTTGACAATTATTCCAGAATAAAGTAATTTCTATTCTATAATACAGTGACCATGAAAAAAAAAAAAAAAAAAAAAAAAGGTATTTCGAAGTAACTCCTGACGACTAATTCATTCCATTAGAATTATCCTAATACATTTTCTTGACAAATTCAGAGACAGCAGCATTGAGTTCCAAACATTGTACCAAAATGTGTTAAATATATTTCATAGCATTTCTGTCTTTATATTTTTTACATTTATTTACAAATCAAACATAAGACTAGGTACTTGTCCTGGGATTTCTTCCTTTGGGCTAACAACTTGTTATTAAATATTTCATGACATTTCACAAGAGTTAGTGTTAAAGCCAATGTTTTGGCCAAATTCCAATCCATGTAATTATATTCTGCTTCTGAAGTTTCAATTTTATGCCATCCATTTTTCTTCATTACTTCAAAATACTGGGTTTGCTTCTATGTGTTGTTATACAGCTAATGTTATTTGTCCTGGATACAAGTGGGGGTGGTGGTTTTAATAAATACAACCTGTCTCAAAAGAGTAATGTAGAGATTAACTCTTAGAATGCCACTTTAAAATCACCAGATGAAAGATGTAATTGTAGTTCAAAATATTATCAGTTACTGCATTGTTCTCCATCATACATTTTCTAGTTAATCACAGGCTATAAAAATATATTTATTTCTTGATGAAGTATGCCTTTTCTTACTTTATATAATACAAAATATATCTCTAGTCTAAAATATTCAAAAAAAAAAAAAAGAAAAAAAAAAGACAGCAATAAGAATGGGAGAGAAAAGGACTAATATCAATCAGAATTAACAACTTTCCTATCAGAATGTAGAATCAGAACTGCTATCAGTCATGGTGGTTATTGCAGATTGCATTGTGGCTGACTCTTTTACTGTTTCTTGAGGCTTTCTGGACTAACACCTACAGGAAAAGAGAATCTTCCCTAAGGATATAGGAATGTTCAAAACTGAAAAGTTAGTTTCTTTCATCATACATGGAGAACTGGTAACAACAGATGTGTAGAAGACAGAGGTACTTAACTTCTTTGCCTCAGACTTCACTAGTGGTCAAGCTTCCCACATCTCTGAGTCCCTGAACCTCTAGGCAGGGGTTTGGGGAGCAGAGCTCCTCCCACTGTAAACAAAAAGCAAGTTTGGGACCACCTGGTGCAACTTAACGAATACAAATCTACGGGCCCTGATGGCATGCATCCCAGAGTCCTGAGGGAGCTGGCTGATTTAGTCATGAAAACACTCTCCATCATATTTGAAAACTTATGTCAGTCAGGTGAAATCCCTGGTGACTAGAAAAAGGAAAACATCACTCCAATTTTTTAAAAAAGTAGCAAGGAAAATCCAGGGAACTACACACTGGTAAGCCTCACCACTGTGTATTGCAAGATCATGGAATAAATCCCCCTGGAAGCAATATTAAGGCACATCCAGGACAAGGAGGTGATCTGGGACAGCCAACATGGCTTCACGAAGGGTAAATCATGCCTAATCAATCTGGTGGCCTTCTATAATGGAGTGACTGCATCAATTGACAAGGGAAGACCAACTGATGTCATCCACTTGGACTTCTGTAAGGCTTTTGACATGATCCCACACGACATCCTAATCTCTAAATTGGAAAGATAAGTATTTGAAGGGTGGACCATCCAGTGCATAAAGAATAAGCTCGACTGCCACACCCAGAGAGTAGTGGTCAATGGCTGTATGTCCACGTGGAGGCTGGTAACAAGCAGTATCCCTCAGGGGTCTGTCTTGGGACCAGCAATTTTCAGTATCTTCATCAATGACATAGATGATGGGATTGAGTGCACCCTCAGCAAGTTTTCAGATGACACAAAGCTGAGTGATGCAGTTGATACAAAAGAAGGATGAGATGCCATTCAAAGGAACCTGGACAGGCTGGAGAAATGGGCCCATGTGAACTGCATAACGTTCAGTAAGTCCAAGTGCAAGGTGCTGCAACTGGGTTGGGGAAATCCCAGACAGGAGTACAGACTGGGAGCAGAACTCATTGAGAAAAGGCCTGCAGAGAAGGACTTGGGGGTTCTGGTGGACAAAATGCTCAACATGAACCAGCAGTGTGAGCTTGCAGTGCATCCTGGGCTGCATCAACACAGGCATGACCAGTAGGTCGAGGGAGGGTATTGTACCCCTCTGCTTTGCCCTTGCGAGTCCACACCTGGAGTAATGCATCCAGTCTGGGACCCCCAGCACAAGAAAGATATGGACCTGTTAGAGTGAGTCTAAAGAAGGGTTACAAAGATGATCAGAGTGTTGGAGCATGTCTCCTATGAAGAAAGGTTGAGATAGCTGGGGCTGTTCAGCCTGGAGAAGAGAAGGCTCCAAAGAGATCTCATTGAAGCCTTTCAATACTTAAAGGGGTGTTATAAAAAAGATGAAGAAGGACTCTTTACTCAGGTAGATAATGATAGGACAGGGAGGAATGGTCTTTAAAAGAGGATAGATTTAGACTAGATATTAAGAGAAAATTATTCACTGTAAGAGTAGTGAGGCATGGGCAAAGGTTGTCTAGGGAAACTGCGGATGCCCCATTCCTGGAAGTGTTCAAAGTCAGGATGGATTGTGCCTTGACCAACCTGATCTAGTGGGTGGCATCCCTGTCTATGGCAGGGGAGTTGGAGCTAGATGATCTTTAAAGTCCCTTCCAACCCAAGACATTCTATGATTGTATGATTTTATGATATTTCTGTTTCACCTGAGAAAGAAGAAATGGACTGGCTTGACCCTTTGCAAATCGCAAAATTTTTAAGAACTGGACAAGAGTTTCATCAATAGATAATTTCAAATTAGTCTACCAGCTTCTAAATTAGTTTTCTAAATCTATTTCATCATCCATGGCTTTTTTTTTTTTTTTTTTTTTTTTTTTTTTTAATTGTTATTGATCAATGTAGTAGCTGCAAAAGAACTTTGGAACAGGGTTTTTGGGTTTAAACTCACTTCTCAGAAAACTAGCAGTTGCACAATACATTATTGCTGATAATCACCTCAAAGGAATATAAGAACCAAAGGTGAAATTTCATCTCTTATAGAATAGATATTTAGTTATCATCTAATTCTGTTTTTGATGCATGGGCCTTCTTTGCACAGCAATGAAATTTGCCTTTAACCAGGAGAGAGACTAAATGACTCCTTTGAGAGCCTTTGCAGAGAATAGTTAACTCAAGCTAGCCAGAGAGGGAGGAAATGTGCACTCTGGTGATCAGCACTGTATCTCTTCTGAAAAGAAGATGTCAGTCACCAAATCTGTCAAGATGGCATCTTCCTCAAACACAAAATCCATTAGCAAAAATAAGTTCCAGCTAGCAAATAATGACTTTTGTGGAGGAAGGAGGAATTTGTCAGGGGAATTACAATTATAACTAGTGTTTTCTCTTGTTTTTATCTCTTGTCTATCCTATCCAAGGGCAAGTAAACAGCGTCCTCAGGGAGTGATCAGCTGCTAGTGAGTGTTGCCTTAGCAAAGTGGGACTGAGTGAATTACCTCTGCAGTGTTTTCCATTCCAGCAACAGCAGAACAGAAACTCTGAAATCATTCTCTGCCTTTAGTCTCCTCTTGGTTAGTACATGAGCAAAGCTGCAACAAGGAGAAGATTTTAATTCAAAATTAGAAATTTAATGCATTAACGTAATGGTTCTTCAATTTGCTGTTCAAAACATGAGTAAACAGAGAACTGAGGGAAAAACAGACCTTTAAATTAGGTCTCAAGAGGAAGAAAAAAGTAATCCCTGCACATTGCAAATACAGAAGTCTATATTCCAACCATTTTATTTGCTAAACAAAGAGAATGATAACATGCACTTCATACACAGCTGACTGAGAGACATCATGAGTGACTCTTGAGAGCAAATGCTTTGGGTCTGCACAGAGACTTCTGATGAGTGATAAGGTTTTCTCCTTAATTCTGGAACTATTGAGCTACATGAACTTGGCAATAGTATCCCTGAGATTTGTTTAGAGCTGGAGGCAATTACAGCATTCTCTCCCTAACCTGCTCCCCTCAACACCCCCCCCCCCCCCCCCCAAAAATAAAAAAAAAAAAAAAAAAAGTTTGCACTAACTGTGTAGATAGCAATAAGGATGTCTCCACTAACCTGGGTCATTTTCTTCTTACAGCAGAGTCGAAGAAATTTGAACTGTAATTCAGAGCAACATGATATGAAACCTGCTGCTTTTACTTTGAGTTTTCTCCAAGCAAAAGGATGAGAAAATTGCAACAAATCCAGGCAGTTTACTTGTAGCAGTTCAAATGTCATTACCCCTGAATATCCACATTGCAATCCTGTTTGCTTTTTTTTGTTTGTTTGTTTCTTTTGTTTGTTTGTTTGTGGTTTTCTTGTTCCTCTTTTTTACCCCTCAATTTTTCATCATTGCTTTTAATTTCCTGGCTTCATCATGACATCTTTCTGACAAACGTTCTGTTCCTGCAAGGTGCACAAACATGCATATGCAAGGACTGAGCAAGAAAGAGGCAAGGGGCTGTCAGAAGTATGCTAATTGCTCTACTTAATGTATGCACTATCTGCTTTCACATTAAAAGCATAGTGCCAATCATTTAAATGCAGGTAGTCAGTAGGATTGTGAGAAAAATAAATAAATAAATAAATAAATAAATAAATAAATAAATAAATAAATAAAACGTCTGGCAAGGTAGTCTGTTGATTTTTTTAAATTATTATTATTTTTATTGAGTATTTTTCAAAACAAGATGAAGGAAGGGAACCCCTTCATGGCCACAAGCTTAGGAAAATATAAACTATAAAATTTGATGCCAAAATCCACATGAAGAAAAGATTAAACACTTCAATTTTGTACCAATTTTGTTCTGGGCTCGCAGCCTTTTCCTTTTCCTGGCTGCTGGTCCTATTCAGCTAAAACATCTATGTCACACATATATATTAGTGCCAGCAACTCTGGGGATGGGTTTCCCTCCACCCTCAGCGAACAAATGGCAATGAGTTTGTCACCTCTCCCTAATGGGAAAAAAAGACTTACCATGGTTTGAGTCAATGGTGAATTGTTTACTGCAGCTCTGTTAATTATTCTGCTCACACCTATAGACTTAACAAATACAAAAAAATATAATTTTCTTGACAAACAAATCTGAGTAAGATCAGTTACTGATTCTGTCTCCCTCTCCTTCCACCCCACCCCCCCACCTCGTATGCATATATATATATATATGCATGTTTATATCTAAATAATTGCATGCCCTGAAGAAGGTTTCCTAAATACAGAGTTAAAAGCTTGAAAGACGTAAATGAAAATCAGTCAAAACTTTTTCTTCAAGAAGTTTAACTTTGATGAGGACCTTGACAGCTCCTTTCAAAAAAAAATGAATTTTAAAAAACAATTATTTAAAGGAAAATATGTCTTCCTTTTATGGAAGGCAGCACATTTAAGTATTTTCTTTAAGGTTTTGTAATTGTATATTTTAGTTATAACCAATTTCAATTTACATCTACTAAATAATTTCTCAAACTCTCTAAAATATATTTTAGAGACATATAATATCTTTAGGTATATTAGGATTACATTAATCTAGAACTGCAGGAAGCAGAAGGGAGAGACAGGAGAATCTTGGAGAGGAAGAAGTGTGCCCTTTAAAATCAAATACTAAGCATGAGTTTATCTTGATCCAGACTCTATCTTGATCCAGACTCTTCATCCTTAAATTTAGTTTACATCCAGTATTCTAAGATAATCATGCAGTAAGATAAGAACTTTTTTACCCACCGTAGAACAATTGACATAACAATGGAAATGCTAAAAATAGCTACTAGCCAAAAATATAATTGGTGTGTATTTTTATTCTTTCTTTTCTTGCTAACACATACACTTTCTGATTTATTTCTGCTTATTTCATTGTTGTTTTTAAAGAGCACTGATATAAAAATGTTTTCTTGACCTTGCTTTACGTATACACGTACAAAACCACTTACATGTATATTTTGTAAATAAAACAGTGCTTGTATCTCATTATCTTCATCACATCCCTACAATAATAAATATTAATACAGAAAGAAAAATAAATAGTGATAAAAAATCCTATAGTACTCAATCTGAAAGGTTAAGATTAAAACAATTATTACCATTGTGATAGTCTCTTTATATCTGTAAATGCCAGCACTGGGATTAGTAATAGCATATTTCAGGATCATATAAGTTCTGTGTAAACCTGATGTGGAAGAAGGGGTGTGCAATGGCATTTAACAGAAAGAGCATCTTAAATATGCAGCTGCCTTCAGAATCAGGGTGGGACTCGACTGTCAGCATGAATGAGAAAAATTTCATACATGGTCAAAGCCATAACTCCTTTTGGCCACAGAATGAAAATGAGTGGGACTTTATGCTCCAATAAAGAAAAATCTAGTACCTTCTATCAGCCCTATGGAATAAGATTTCGCTTCTTCATTGCAATCATACCAGCATTTTGGAAGGACACCAAATATACTTGTCTGGAAGGCACATAAAAGTCTAAAGAGTTTGTCAAAGCATCATAGATCCAACGCATGCCATTGCAGAGCCATGGTTCTGGAATAACTGATTGGATAATGAATTTGTTTTTTTAATACCCTACTGAGAGACACAGACTAACCTCTCTGCCCGTAGAAAGACAGTGAAAAAACACAGAGCTGAACACAGCTCAGCATGAGTGCTCCAAGGTGATGGCTACCTCCAAAGGACCATGGTGTTGATCTTTGCTTCTGCTGGCTCTGCCAGCTCAAGGTGCACCCCATGCTGCCCACTCATGTCTGTTTCCAGACCCAAACAAACATAGCTGATCATTTGGAAGGTGACTGTTACAGCCAGTATAAGAATAGAAAAGCATCCGGTGGGTTTAGGGGTGTTCTGAAGTGGCTTTCCTCTGCTTATGCAGATTGCTTCTTTCACTGTCCTTCTTCTGACAGATGAGCACTTTTAAAACCAAACAAACACACAGTGTGTCCAAGTATGTCATCAAATGACCTCCTGCTACCATTATTGACGAGTTACACCTGTTTGCCAACAAATACACTCCTTATCACTGCCATGTGAGTAATCAGGTACATAAAAGCTTGAGTAAACAAGTCTGCCCAGCGGCTGGCCCTGGCAGCTATCTCAGCCAGATGCAGATGAAGACCCTCTATAGCTAACGTGGAGGGAAAGCCCTCTGGAGAATTAAAGTAGCAGAGTTCATTGGTGGTTTTACCACGTTTCCAAAGGGCTAGTGTGATAACTAAACTAAATTTTGAAATTGAACTTTACAGATCACAGTTATCTGTAAGTCAGATGCAGTCACAGGACAAAATAAGAGTCATCTCCCCCATGAAATTCATGGAAACCAGAGCATTGCTGTCCCTTTGGTTAGCTGGGGCAGGCAGACTGATTTCAGAAGTCACCATGAGGCCAATGCAAGAAGATGGACTCCTACCATACCTCTCTTCTGACAGACCTTATATTAAGGGTCTTTTTTGCCAAAGGATGCATTGCCCTCAAGTCTGGTCTATGAGTACCCTGTGCTGACATAGCTGGCATCAGAGCAAAGATAAATTAGATCTTCTCTTTTCATAGGAAGAGGATATCTCCTCACCTGATAGTCATACAGTGGTGAGACTACCTCAGAAACAAGAGCTTAACAGCTCTCAGGGGACTGACTCCCTGGAAACATTTTGGCTGGAAACAGGAGTATTTGGTGAATGACTGTCTAGGTAGTATCCAAACTGGGGAGCTAACCAATACTTGCATGTAGATGGTGAATGTTTATCATGGATGCACAGAATACAGAAAGCTCTTGAGGGCCCAGCTGAGCAAAGAGGGGAGTCAGGATTTGGAAGGAATCCAAGGAAACACACTCAGAATAAGGATGAGCAAGGAACAGGATGAAGACGGAGTACTGGCCTCCTTCCCCACCAACCCCAATGATCACATTGAGAATACATTGAGAATACACAAAGAATACACAGGCACTTTGTGCAGTTCTTTTCCAAATATTCCCAGAGGAAGTATGGCTCTGCCCTGCCCCTGCTCTTAGCCCCTGTCTAAATAGCACCATTTAACGTGGGATAAGCAGAGTCAAGGTTGCTTTTTTTTTTTTTTTTTTTTTTTTTTTTTTTTCCCCTCTCTCTTTGCAAATTATTGCTGAGTTCACTACTGGAATTGATAGAGTGAAGTGTTTGTTCTGCTTACCTGCTCAAAGAACAGGTAAAATATTATCTGAAGTTCATACCACAAATATATTTTGTTCTTATCTTTAGTAAACATTTAGTAACAGTGAAGCTCTCATTATCAACAAGAGCTGTGTACCTAAATCCCTTCCCTCCCACCCTGATGTCTTTTACTCCAGAGCTGATAAAATGCTTTCAATTACAGAACTCTACTCACAAGAAGACATATACACATGAAAAACTTGTGTGTTAATTGTGTGCTGGAGACTCTGTACATTATATTGCATTAGAGGGCTCATAATAAAAATTGGTATGAATGATTGGCATACCAGCATGAGAATAGGTTTAAACCTAGTGTGCATTATAGCAGCATCTGCTGCTGCTGCTATAAATAAATGTTTCTAAACAATTCCTTATTCTGAACCTCTAATTTCAGGAATATAACCTGGGTATAAAAAAATCCCTTTCATCTGACATTTACAAAACTACTAAACTTGAATTTAAATGTCTTTACTGAGAATACACACAGATATATGTTTAAAATCTTTATTTGTAAATGCATAGGTACACATCTGTCAATCTATCTATCAACAAATATGGGTCTTAATGCCTTCAGAAACTTTTCTAAAATTAGAGAAAAGTCTCTTGATTTTCTAAGTAACATTTTTAATAGGAAAATTCAGTGCTGGAGATTTGTTTTGTTTATACATAAAGCAATTTTGTCATATTAAAAAAAAACAAACAAACAAACAAAACAGTCTGTCGTGTCCGAAAACTAAGAATTACTTAGTACTTTCCTTGTCACAAGTGAAAATGAGCTTGTCCATGCTATTTCAGTGTTAACGTTGGAACTGATCTGTGCAGCATGCAATTGGGTGTAGCATGCAATTGGGTGTTATCTTCCTGGCAAGAGAGGCTCAGGAGCACAACTGTTCTCTACATTTTGAGATTTGATGCTACAATTTATGGGGAAAAATAATAATAAGAAGAAGAAGAAGAAGAAACTAAATATATATATATATATATATATATTAAAAGAGACCTGCTATTAAAAGGGATGTATTTGAATTTCTGAATTTGTGAACTTTTATGTGCTCTTCTAAATTAATATAAACATCTACCATAACGGACACAACAGCTTTCTCTCTTCATTGACTGCACAGAAAACTGAGGCCTGGGAGTCCTGGACAGTGTCTGGGCTGAACCCTCCATCACATACAAATACCTGTGGCAGGTATTTGTAAGACATGATTGGATTAGGACTAGTAATATCTGCTCAGATTTCAGACCAAAAAGACCTTAGTCATTATGTGGATTGCATTAAAATCTCTTGAGGGCAGCACACATTGGCGGAGATCTCCAGAGATGGTAGCTACCATTCTTGCTACAGTCTGGCTTCTGTTTTCTCTTATTCTCTTGTCCTTGAGCTCCTGTTCCTCCTTGAGCTCCTGCTTATGGAAAAGATTTTTTGCCATTGATTTTTTTCAACCTTTTACTTCTGGCCTCTCAACCTACTATCTGCAGCTGTTCAGTAAATGTTATTTCATATAATGGGAGAAAAAAGAAAAAGACATTAAAATGTCATTTAATGACATTTTCTATTTGCTAAATGAAACAAAGAATGCAATGGAAATCAAAATCGTGTGGAACGTGTGTCTGTAGGCTGATTGACCTGACACTCAGGACCATAGGTAGACAGGTAGACAGGTATGAGCATAATTTCTGAAATTAACAGAATAATTCAAAAAAAAATACATCAAAATTGTCTTGTTTCAGACAAATTATATGACATTCCTCTGTTTGGATCTTTGTATTTTTGATGACATGATTCTAACAAATCAATTATTCAGAACTATTATTTAGAGTAAAATATATCTGACTTCATGCAACCTTTTAATAAATAACATACAAAAGAGGAAAATGCAGTAAAAACTAAGAAAATAAGATAGGCATAATAATTCTCTTTAGACTGTCAAGCAGCAAAAAAAGTTAGTTAAAAAAAAAAAAAAGAGAGAGAGAAAGAAAATGTGATCTGGAAAAAATAAAAATAAACAACCCACAACTATATAAATGCAATTACTTTGCAGCAGTCCACAAAGAGAGGGGAAAAAAAAAAAAAAAAAAAAAAAAAGACAGTTTAGCTGCTAGAATCAGAAGTATGCATCAGGTTCCATGCGGAAGGAAATACCTGTGACCCAGCAGGATGTGGAGGGTCAGGCACTCTGATTGAAGATAAGGCTGAGCCAGCCAGTGCACAGTGCATAAGGTCAAAAGAGAGAGGCGTGCTTAGCCCTGCACACTGCTTTAAAGAGCTGCTTGTCAAGGTGTTGATATAAATAGTCCCTTGCTTTTCTCATGCACTAGCTCCATATCCTGTGTCCATCCTGCACTGGTGTTGGGGGTACCAGAATGAGGGATTTTGTGTGGGAGGAAAATACAGGAAGTGAAGCACTTTCTACTAAAACTTATTAAAAAATGTGGAGTTGTTTGAGAAAATGCTTCACAAAATCATTGGTTATATATATATATATATATTGTGTCTTTTATTCACAGATGTTTAACTTCAGTTTTAGTCATGCAGTCAAGGAACATTAAAAATGATCAGTTGCATCCTGGAATCTCTGAGCAGAACACTATTCAGTAAGGAATGATGTACAGGCAATATATACGTGTATATATATAAATATATATGTATATATGAAACACTGAAAATATTGCAGATAACGGGAGTGTCTATGGGCTGAATCACAAATCCCTCAAAAACGTATATAACTTATATTTATCCTTTTTTTTTTTTTTTTTTTCTTAACCAATTCTACTTTTTGTGGTTATTTTTCAAAGTTTTGAATAATTTTTCAAGAAACATATTTTCCTTTATCTCTAGCCTATTCTACCCCTATTGTGAGCTTATGGTACCCTACCATAATAGATACAGAAACAAAGCAAAAACAAAAACAAAACAGTACTTCACTCAAAAGCATTCTATTTTCCTGATAAATAAATAAATAAATGAGCTATACACATGCTGAGCCACAGTTCACATCTATTGTATTCAGACTACACTGCTTTTTACATTAAACTGTCCTACCTTCTCCTTCTTTCTGACAGGGGAAGGCTCATACTGGAGAGATCTCTACAAATGTGTATATTTTTACACAAGATGGAAAATTGGGGGGGGGGGGGGGGAAATGAACTGCAGGCTTTTTTTCATTGGGGTTATGATGGCTTCTCAATTTCATAAGCAAAGAGGTATAGAACCCATCAAATATTTATTCTTGCTCTTTGTTATGTGCTGCTCATCTTCTCATCTTCTAAGAAACCAATCCATTAGAGAAGAGTATTTGGTCCAATGATTATTAATTTTGTATTAGAGTTCTTGGTTTGTAGTTTTTATGCTCAAACAGTTGTTCTTGAAGTACTTTATATTTTTCATCTGATTTAGAAAACTTGTGATTTCTATCCCAAATATTTATTTTATTTTATTTTATTTTATCCCAAATATTTATTTTATTTTATTTAAGAAACAGGGCTGTTTTCCCAACATCACAGGTAAGGAAAATCAATCATATGGTTCAACAACTACAGAAGAAGCTACACAACGCATGAATAGGAAATAAGAATAAGCTGGGGATAAAATAAATAAATAAATAAATAAATAAATAAATTCAAAATAAGAGTTTAATGTTCTTCTCCATCAAGTGGAGTTGCTGCAGCCCCAGGTGAATATTATTGCCAGAAAGCTAATGAAAGTGTCCCTGCCTCTGTCATCTCTCTTTACTGCAGCATCCCTGTCTTTGTGCTCCTTGCCATACATGCGTGCTCTAGCCTAAGCAGATGAGCCTAACACTCTCATCATGTACCATCTTTCTGAACCCAAGTGAAAGGGGACACAAATTACTAATCCACTTGGCTTGAGATGGTGGCAACGTGAAGCTGAACCTATCACTCTATCCACTTGCATTGCTGGGGTTGCTCTCCCACTGGGTACTCACCAACAGCTTGGGCATGCTCATCAAATAAGTTAGCAGTCTGCACAGACTCTACAATAGTCTGAATTTGGTGCTTGGTTGTTAATCTGCCAAAGATAGTTATTGCACTGTGAAAGAAAAGAGGGAAAAAAAAAGGGGGTGGGAGGGTGGGGGGGCTACGAAAATGTATAACATTGATATGGTAAAAGAAAGTGAATGTATTGGTTAAATACATACTCTGGTATGCATACTTTTAGGATAACAATCATTATTTATCTGTTAGACATTTATGGCTTCTTCAGAAATTTTATCATTATATAAATTCATTCTTGGACACCTTATAAAAATATAGTTTTGACAGTGTAATGGTCCATTAAAAAAATAATAAATAAATAAATAAATAAATAAATAAATAAATAAGCCTCAAGAAAACTGAACTAGAGATTTGGTGGTTTGCCATCTCAATGCAGCGCCACTCAAAAATACTACATCCAGGTTTTGAGACCTTGAATGGTCTTTCATGATGGAAACCAGTCCTTCTCCTTCCTTCCAGAAAGCACATGTTAAAAATGGATTGCTAATTTGATACCAGGTTAATACAACTGCTTCCTCTCCATATATACATTTGGTGAATTTGAAAGCCTTTCTAAAACATCACTAACAGAAAATGCACAATGAAAGTTTCCAATACACTGAATTTCAGCCATGCAATTTTTCCTCCTCAAAGCACCATGAGAGATAATGTATTAATCTCTTGCCAAATTCCTATTGTCAAATCAAAGCTGTTTATGGTTTTAGTTATTTAGTTGCATGAGGGCAGAGAATGTCTTTTATCACCTTCTAATATATTTCATACCTGTATAACATAAAAAGCAGATTGGGCCAAATGTTCAGCAAATTAGGGGAAAAATATTGGTTTTCTTGTTGTTTACAATGTGAAGTTTAAATGTGTGAAAATATTTTAAAATAAAAATACTGCCATTCATCTATATCTAGGAAATACTCCAAGCAGACTTCTGCGACGAGGTGGGTGCATCCTGTTTTGAATAACATATTTATAAATCCAGCTTTGAGTAGTGGTGGTGGCTGTGAAGGATAACCAGGAAACTTATACACTAGCATAATAATTAACATTAAAAAGAGCTTCAGCTCAAAAGATTTACCACTGTATTTCCAATTTGTGGGTAGAGTCTATAACAAAATAATTATAACCTGAAATGAAAATCTACACCTGTGTTCATACTTACATAATGTTGTACTAATTAGGTTTGTCACAAAACCTAATGCTTTGGAAAAACAGTTTATTGTTTATGAAAAGACATCACTAAGAAAACTTCTTAACCTTGTAGCATTCTAGTCACCACTAATTGCTGAGTTCTATGAAAAACAAATATTGGATATTTATAATAATTTCTTGTACATCTTCCTTAATGCTCTAATATGAAATTGCTATTGTAAGATCCAATTAAGCTTGTCTGAAATATGTGTTGGCAGGAAAAAAAAAAAAAAAAAAAAAAAAAAAAAAGTTTGTGAGTTTTTGGGTACATGTCATTGCTGTGGTAGGATCTTTCAAAGATTTTTTTTTTTTGATTTTTTTTTTTTTCTTTTTGCTTATGCTCCATTTACAAAGGGGCAAATGATTGAATTCGCTTCACTGAATTGAACTTATACAGCTTCCTGCTGGGTTCTGGGGAGCATTTATGGAACACCACCTGGAGGGCAGCTGCTCTTTTCTCCTAGCCCTGAATATCATTAAATTTCAACAGCAACATGACACACTGTAGAAAATTTTGTTTTAAGGCTGCACTTTTCTGTGCTGTTGTTGTAAAGAGTGGAGAGAAGGGGGGGTGCCATTTCTTGAAAGAGATAGCAGTTTTCTGTCCTTGTCTGCAAGTGCCCATGACCAGGAAAAGCAGGGTGACCAGAAGTATAAAAGTCACTTTATCTTTTTTTTCCTTTTTTTTTTTTTTCATTTTTTTTAATGAAATAAAAAAGAACAAAAAGAAAAATATATGCATTTCAAAACACTACATCATCTAAATGTAAGTACCTATGGATTGTGCTGAAGTACTCATTATTTAACTTCATATTTGTGCTGCAGAATGTCTTTATTTAAAAAAGAGAGCAATTGCTAACCTTATCTTGCACATGTGGCTGACATTGGAGCTGCCCTAAGAACTCATTTTCTTGTAACTATTTGCTTAAGCATTTCACTAACAGATGAAACCTGAAGAGAACATTGTTGTGAAATGCTTTGAAACACTTCTTCATGCCTATGCCTCCCAAAAGGGGCAAGTATCTGTGGCTTACACCCTTTCTGTGTTTTTCACACTTTAAACTGTTTTTTTTCTTTTTTTTTTCTTTTTTTTTTTTTTTTTCATTACAGTTAAGAAACCTTTTGTATTATGAGCAGAGGTCATATGGGATCAGTTTATGGTAGCTCACCTTTATTGCTGCGCTTTAATATTTTTCCCCCCTCTAGTTTCCACCTTGTAAGTGCCAATCCCAATCTGAAGCAAGAACTGCATCCCATCAGGAATTCCAGCCTACAGCCCAGTCATTTGTATGCTTTTCATATTCCCTGAAGTCCCCATAAGTCATCTTGCTGATACTAGCAGGAAGCTGGCAGAGTGATTGGAAATAAAAATCTATATACAGTAAGTGTTATTAATGTGATTTCTTTGCTTAGTGCCTTGATGTAAAAAAATCTGTATTATTAATTAACTCCTATTTCTGCACACTTCAGTCTCTACATTTACCTTCTCTTTATGTTGTACCTTTTCTCCTTACCCTCTTTCACATTTACATCAACATCCAGTTCTCCTCCCCTTTCTCCTTAGTTAACCATTAAAACTCCTAATATCAACACTAGTGTGGTCTCTGAAAAGACATGGTGTGCTAAACAATTGGTTATCAATTAATATTTTTCTGTAATACAAATGATTGACATTTGCTTCCAAAGCAAAATCCAGAAACGTGATTTGGTCAAAATCATGAATCATGATGTTACTGGAAAACAACCAACCAAACAAAACCAACCAAACAAAAAAATAATAACAAAAAACCATGACTTTCAAACAGCAGTGAGAAATTACTACTACAAATAGAACAATCTTGATTTTAAAAAAAAAAAAAAAAAAAAAACTCAATAAACATTAAATTCCTATTTTTTTTTGAATTAATTTAAAATTCTATTTAAAACAGAAAAAAAAAAAAAAAAAAAAAAAAACTATAGAATTTATATTCAAATTTAAATATCCATGCTCTTACTTTGACATATCTAAATCAGACCTTTTCATGGCAGTCTTTCAAAATTCACACTGACTCCAAGTATCTGCAGGCTAGGAACAATGAAGGACCACAGGCCTTCACACAGAAGAGTGACTATACATGAATTGGACTAAGTAGTTTAACAGTACAGAAACAGTATATCTTTTTGCTGCATGGCTGCTGGAAGTGACTTATACTAAACTTTCTTATAGGAAGAAAATTTCATATTTGAAACAACTTTAACCTATGAGTATTAGTCTAAGGACCTGATGGGGATCAATGCTGACAAATTAGCTGTGACCACTGAAATTATACAGAGTAAGGGCTGCAGGACTTTCTGCTAATTTGCAAACCCAGATCCAAATACAAAGAAAAATATTTTGTTTTCCTGGGACAACCAATAATTAGCCATCCTGAAAGCCAGGGCAGGGGCCAGGTAGGAGAGAGGCAGAATGTGAGGATGCTAAACTGCTCTCTGAAAACAAACAATATTTCTCAGGGTTGGGCCCACATTTTCCAAGCTCAGTGCTCAGGAAAACGAGAAAGGCTTTTTCTGTATTACAAGAAAACTCATACTCAGTGAAGCCATTGAGTCTGTCTATATTTCTTCTGCTACAGCAATCTTGCTGCAAATGAAAACCTGTATCCGATGAACACCAAATAATGGATTTTCAAACTAGCACTGAAATGGAAAAGATCTTTCTGGGTAAGACTAGTGTCTAGATAAAATGTAAATTCAATCACTCTGTGAAGTGATTCTGAATAATCAGAAATGCATACAGCCAGTAAGATACATTACCAGAGTAACACAGAAATGGGACATGACAATATTTTCTTTTTCTGCTTAAGGATAGAAGTAGATGGTTCTCCCAAATAATAATCCTGTTTCAAGAGAAAACTCTTCACCTTAAAATAAATAAATAAATAGGCATGCTTCCATTTAATCTATTTCACTAGTTGTGTTGATCTTTCCCTGGCTCAAAATGAGAACAATTGCATTGTAAAAACTGTCTTTTCAAACATGGCTTCTCTGTGTACATATTCATTTAGACTCAAGACTGTGTGGTGAAGAATCTACAGGACTATAATCAGCAGGACTATTTCTGTTCTGACAGGCTCACTGTGTAGCCTTAGATAAATGATCTCGCCATTGGGCGAGATCTTCCACTCCAGCTTTGGTTTGTTTATGCCTAAATTGCCAAAGTAATAACTTAGAGAGAAGTCTGAATTTGTATGTAGCAGCTCAGCTATACCCTTTCTTCTCTTGCAGTTTGGGAAGCAAAGAAGAAAGGAGATGCGAAGGTGTGCAGAAGGGGCTGAGCACAATTCTACTGATCTCATTCACATGAGAGATGATTCCTTGTAGTGAATCTATCCTACAAGGTGAGGAATATGCTGGACTATGTTTGTACCTGAATGGAGGCTTTGGACATAAGCCAAGGATTTGGGTCAAGTCTATGATTAAAAAAATGGTTTCCTCTATACATTACTTAACCAGCAGCACAGATATTCCTGTAGGTAAGGCAGCCAGTGGGTAAATCAGGTTCTCACAGCTAAAGCAGAAAACAGAAATGGGGAAGTTGTTTCTAGATCCCTGTACCATCCTTTTCTGACCAGTACCAATGGTGCAGGGAGAACCCCAAAACTACAGTTGCCTTCTCTAAATTGCTGATAATAATTCCTTACCTCAGATGCCAGCTAGATATAAACGGCTGTGCAAATTGCAAGTGAAATTAATTATTAATTTCTGGTTTATTATTGATTGATCATTTTGTCAAACAAACCATATGATAAGCTGTAATAAACTCTCTATTCGCTGCTCTGACTTACAATTCCTAGTGCGGCAAAACTGAAAAATAAGATCAAGTCTCAGCTGACTTACAAAGATCATTAGTAACCATATCTTGTATGCAAGAACTGGATTCGGGCCATGCTGACACAAGACAATCAGTTTTCTGTCCTTGCAGGATGCTGTAATGAAATGCCCAATTTGATGAAGTTAGAGGCGTTATGATATTTTCACCATTGTGTAATAAAGCATCAGGAAACCTTCAAGCCTCCAATGTTATTGAATATGTTGGTGGTGTTAATACAAGCAGTGTGCAGTTTGCAATGTAAGAGAAGGTAAGGGGAAGGAGAAGGACAGACAGTTTGGTTTTTGGTTTAAGGTGAACAGTCTTTTCCAAGTTAATATGTTCATCACCATCATAAAATGATTGGTACAGTCAGGGTTTTGCATACATTTGGGACTTCCTGACATATTTCAGAAATAAGACAAAGCAGATAGAATAAGGAAATATTTCCCATTTTTACTACAAATAAAGCTTATTAGAGGGAATTGTATCTTTTATTTATTTATTTATTTATTTATTTTTACCTACTTTTTGGTCAATATTTAGTGATTTTGTTGGATATTCTTTTAGAACCCAAAAGAACATGAGGGCATTTTCATAAGAATTGGTAATGAACTTTTATATGCATGCACATTTGCAGTTATGCAGTGGCTTTTATTTTAAGGCTATTATCCAAATTCACAACAGATTAATAAAAATGGAAAATTAAAGCCAGTATCAACTGAAGTGTTGCTTTCCCATAGTCCCAGTCACACTCAGCATATTTAATTCATTCGTGTGAATTCAGCAGGGTTTTGTGTAGGAATAAAACAAACAACATTTCTATGTGCCTTCATTGTTAGCTACTGTAGAATTTCTTGTGACTGCTGATATTATTTATTACTAGAAAGCCTGTTTGTTTGTTTTCCATTTGGAAAAATAAAATAAGCAATGAAACATTTGTTAAATTTATTTCTCTTTGAAACAATGGTAATAGAAAGATTTACATAGGCATAACAAAACAAGGACATAAAGAATTTTATAAAGAACTTCATATAACCTTTTTTTTTTTTTTTTTTTTTCTCCTCTCTCTAAATATATACAAGCAATTGGAATATTATGTGGTTTGCTTCTTTGTTTAGCAATGAAGCTCTAATTTTCCTTTCCACTGTACAGCTGTTGCACTGCTTTCACTCAGATTTTGCCAGTGCAAGCCCAAGCTCAAGGTTGCGAGCAGGAAAAGTCTGCCTGGAGGGAGAAGCCCAGGCAGCCCAAGAAGCCCAAATCCTGAGCTTTTGCAAGCAGAGCTCTGCCAAGAAGTAGCAGAAGTAGCTCATATGGGAACACAGCCAGGGCACCTGGTGGATGCATCCACGCATCACCCCCAGTGCTCCCACAGTTCCCAGATTAAAAGCACTGCAAAGCAAACCTCGGACGTGTTCCCTGGTGAGGAAGACTCCTGGCTGATCTGATAGGAGAGGTCATGTTATGGCCATGCCCTTGAGTATCTTTAGTTATGTGACTGGGGAATAACATGGGACAAGGTATCATTTACAAGCAAGACCCTTCTTAGCAAAAGTCCTAGAGAATTTTGCAGAATCCTATTCACTGCATGAGCCCTGCAAATGAAAATTCTTTCATTCACATGTTGCAGAGTGGCTTCTCTGTTGCTCAATAAAAGTATACACAAAGGGCAACCGATTAGCAGATCCTGATCAGGCATGCACATGGGACATGAGACATGGTAAGGGTCTTCTCTGCGGTTTACGAGTTTAAGTTGCTTTCTCCTTCAAGGCATTGGAGCCAAAGAAATTACCTTGTTTCTATTCAATAGGTTTAAATGTTATGTGGTTGTAAGTGATGGTCAGGACAGTACAGCTGCTCCACTTTTCTTTAGTAGGGAGGAAAAGGTAAATGATAAATCTGTGTGTGTGTGTCTTTTCAACTGTGAACATTCTTTATATCTCTAACAGGCATATTGGTGCAATGTACTAAGCTATACCAATGTTACACATTTTTGTTGATCCCTTGCTAAATTTTCACATTCTAAGAAGCCTGCTGGATTGATTTTTTTTTTTTTCCTCACTAAATATAATAAGCAAAAATAATGCAATAACTATGATTATTATTCAGGAGTTGATAAAGAGAAGCTTTAAGCATATAGAATAAATTAAGTATGTAATATAACAAATCCCATGTGACTCATAAGCAGTTTCCACCTAAGCAGGTTAACTTGCACACATATGAGTGTGAAATATTATACAGTGAAAGCTGTGTGCCCTAGGAGACTACCCTAGGGTACTGACAAATACTTTACAACATCAAATTACCCATATTAAGCAAACTGGCTCTGCAATTTAACCAGAGATGGTCTATAATTGGTTCAAGGTACAACATTTTTTCCTAAGAGACCCACTAAAGCACTATGGATTTCAATGTCTATAGGCCAACGATATACATTTATAGCATTATTAATAAACTCTGTCACTTTGAACCATTTTGAATACTTTCAATGACTTCCTATCAAGCAAACAAACAACAAAAGGAACTTTAAAAATATATATATATTTTTTTAATTTCATGTAATTGTCTATTGAATACTTCATTAAAATTAAGCTAAAATTTAAATTATTTAATTCACACATATTTCAAGTTTTCAGTAGAAACATGTAAGAAGCTCTGTTTAAACAAACTTAGTAACAGTAATTTCTGATACCAAATAGCTGCAATCTAATCTCTTATGGGATTCTCTTAATTTTTATATATTTTTTTCAAGTACAATTTTCAGACACTTTTAATAAGAGACATCTCTTCTAAATTGTTCTCCTGCCCTGAAAGTGATTTGGTAAAAATGGCACTAGGGGCTCCAGATTCATTATCACACTGATTTTCCTACCCAATGAGCTCAGTTTGCAAGTAAATTTCTAACTGCCAGCTGCACAAACTCAGCCTGAGTCCTGGATCCATTCCATCTCATGCATCACCACCAGTAATAAATATCCTGTATGCCAGAATATGCCCTCCATGGCATCTGTGCAGTCCCAGTGCCATCCGTGAATTTGCACAGGTGTTGCTGGGGGCAGACGTTCAAATCAATAGGGTTACACACAAGTGGCTGAGAAAACGATCTGTCAAACAGAACTGCTAGTACTGCAATGATCTGTGGGATGGAAGGAACCCAGCCTGACTTGCAGAGCTTTGAAGAGGTTTTAGTTTCACAACTAGGAACAAAATTATTATTTTGTCTTGCAAAGAAAAATTCCAAAAGTGTTGCAGTGAATGTGGAACGTCCCAACATTATTTTAATGCCATTTCTTAGAGCATATATAATGCCCAAGGAACACATGTGGAGCTTTTTGTTTGTTTATTTTTGGTATTTTGTTGCCTTTTATTACTATTTTTTTAAGAGCTATCATTTTTCTATCAGAATGACATCATGAAAAATGCTGTCTTGGTATCTTAAAATATCTCCTTGTCTAAAATCAAAGGGCTGTGAAGAAATGACCCGACCATAAAGCCCCAGAGAAACAGGGCTGTTTTGCAACAATGTTTTAGGGGGGTATAGGAGAGCAACAACACACTTTAGGGTGCTAGCCTCTGTCCCACTAAGTCAATTCTAGCCTTCTGTCTTGCACACAACATACCAGGTTACTAACTAATATGCTTACTAACTGCTCAATTTGTAACTCCTGGGTTGTTTCAGTTTACAAACAATGCCCACAGTTTGTTTTTGCTGATCATGTTTTAAAAACATTGGTCAAAGTATGTTGTTGGAGTTACCTCCAAACAGTGAGCAGTTCAAGGGCAGGTCTCTGGTCAGATTTCTGTTACATGACCAGGCAGAGACTTGCTCGTCAGCTGGTGAGTAAGCTGAATCCTCGGCTCCAGAAGGAAGTGAGGAAGGAGGAGCTGATCCTGCTCACACTGACAACTTCACTGGGCTTCTGCTGGACCCCTGAGGCAACCGCATCCAACAGCAGAAGGCCACCCTACCTGGAAAGTCCCCACATCCTGTACTGGCCTGCCAGAGATCCAACACCATACTCACCACAGATCTCTGAAGCAAGTATTTTTGGCAAAATAAAGATTCCTGCACACGAAATCAAAGTATTTCTGGATACTTTACTCTTTATTTTCAAATTTGATGTAAATTTAATTTATCTGGATTTTGATAAGATTACTAGTTTAGTAATGTCAGATGTTTACTCCATTTCAGTTAAATGAGTATATTTCACCTATCATTCTGAAATATGGTTGTTACACATGGTGGTTCCGGGTGCCTAAATACCTAAATTTCCAAAGAAAATACTTTGTGGAAATCACAGTCCTATCAATTTCTACTCCAAGAACATGGAGGTGGCTAGCATACAGTAGCTGATAGGATGGAAGAGGAAGCCATCTTTCTAGTGATGACAAGGACACTGAGTTTTTCACATGAAGTAGCAGCTTAGGATAAAAACTCTAGGGAAGGTAAGATTCACCAACTCATAAAAAGCACAGCTGATGTGTCTTTTCACTATTTTACCCTGTGCTACCTAATGTGAAGTAAGAGCACAGCTTATTTTTATTTTCTCCTTATAGAGAAAATAAATTTCTCCTGTAAGAAGCTTACATTTATTACAGAAAAGACCTCTAAGAAATAAATGTGTGATCTAACCTCAGGTGTGACTCCTCCAGTCAGAATTCATTATATGCTTCCCATTAAAGCAAAACTCTTAACACTGTAATTCTTTCTTTCTCCTACAGCTTGTGATTCCCTCCACTTCCCACACCTTGCAGAAGGTGTGTAACTCCCGTTTCTCACATGTACCCCATGAAAAGTCATCCTGAGATCTCCAGACAAAAAGTCTGCAGCACAATTGAAAACAGGCATGAAATAAATAACAGAAAGTAAATTGCACTCATAGTACCATTTGTCTTCAGAAGTAGAACAGTAAAAATCTTGGCTTTTCAATTTGCTATTCTTGTTTTGGTAGCCAAAATCTTGCATGAAGTCTGTCACCTGTGTCTTAGAAACATGGATCACTTTTTCAAGCACTGACGGGGGCAGATGTAAGCACATAAGGCCACGTTGAGAGGGCCTATGCTCCTTTATGATGCATTTTCTTCCAGCTATCTTCATGCCTTCAGAGGCATCTTGTTGACTTCTAGACTCAGAGACCTCAGTGCTTTTACCAGCATTATATATTCACACTGGTCTGTGCTTGGGATAACATCTCCCTGAAATAGGGCACTAGGGAGTCCAGTGTGGACACAGATTTTTAACAGCCTCCACCCAAGGGGCAGGCATTGAGCTTTGTAAAGCATCCTGTTTTACCTGTTTTCTCCCACTTTCTGTGGTAGCCCAGCCTTCTATTGACCTAGATAATGGAAAGATGATTATTCATTTGAATTTCAAAAGAATGAATAGTGGGCTGTTAGCTCTGACTGCTCCACTCTGATAGGAATATACACACGCACACATACAATTATTGAACTGCTTTTAGAACAGTAAATTATTTAATTTTAACAGTAATATCTACTTATTCATGTACATGTTTTAATCAGATTTCCAAAATCCTCAAGACGATTTTTTTTTTTTTTTTTTTTCTTGAGTATGCCTATCAGTCTGTTTTCAGCTTCATTATCTTCCTGGTACTATCCTCCAAAACAAAGAAAAAAATAAAAAAAAAATCAGAACATAACATTAACAAGCAGGAGAAAACAGTAATGCTGTTTATATTTAAAAGATCACTTTGAGGAAAAATTGAAATGCTGCCAAGACACTTCAGAAAGTGAGATATAGTAGGAAAAAAAATCAAACAGAAAAATAGCATTTATGGAAGTTAAGTGATGCTCATAGTATTAATATTCTCATTTACAGGGACACAAATGAATGATAAGAAACATCCCAGATAAAGCCTGCTGTAATGACATTGTAAAGAAGATGGGGCTGCCTTGGCTTCAATCCACTCTGAAGCTTTATTAAAAATGATCTCTCGTGATCTCAATGAGTTAAATGTCAGATTCCGTCACCCTGGGGGATGAAGACCTAGGCATCAAAATGTCTTATCAGTATTGACTACATTGTTTCCATAGGAATTGACTGAAAATTTTCTAAAATAATTCACAGCTCTTAGAAAGTAATGATGTGACAAAATAGCGCTGTTTTATGAAAATGCATAGGTTTAATTATTTTAATAGGAAATTAAAGAAATGTTCCACTTTCATCAGCTTGAATTTTATGCAATGAGATGACAGTGGCATCTCCCCTAAATGTTAGGGCAACCAACAACAAATTAAAACCTGTTGGTGTGTTTCATTTTGCAAAACTACACCAAAGGCTCCTCTTATTTCCATATTGATTTAAAAGGCACAATGAAAATCTCAATTTCCCACCGACAGATTTTTTTTTTTTTTTTTGATAATCTGAATATTGACATTTACAGAAAAATAACAGTAATCATAAAGATTATCTGAGAGTCTTGGTACCCTGGTATAATTTTAGTAACAGAGCCCCAGCAGCAGTAAAACTGTCATCCCTGGAGGCAGGCAGCAAGCTATGTATCTCCTGAGACTCCTGTCCATGCCATCATTACGAGGAGCATGTTCTCACCCTTTCTGAACTTCCCATCCCACAGATGGCTCTCCAGTGTGCCTGATTTGATCCAGCACTTGCCCCTCTCTCAGAAGGAATGCTCTGCCCTGCCAGCAGCCCTCCCCAGACTGACCACAGCTGACCACAGCTGTGGCATGAACTCAGGCACTCCCGAAGGTGCTGCGCCCTCTCCTCTCGTGGTTTCTCTAAATCATAACATTTGATGACAGGCTGAGAACCCTGCCAGGCACATTTTCCATTTTACCTCTTGTCTCCCTGAGGATCAACATGATTATGGGGCTAAATCGTACCACCAAGTGCAGTTGCAAGGGGAGAGCGAGCAAGCCTCTGAAGAAAAAAAAAAACTTCCTAGGGTTCCTCGTGGCAAAGCAAAGTGGTATTTTTCTAAATCCATCTTTGGAAGGAAGAGACTGAGCCTTCTTCAGCTATGCCCTTTCCCTTCCCCTCACTTTGTAGCCCTCCCCACGGTCAGGCAGGGGAAGCAACACAACGCCTTGTGTTGGCCTCTTGACTGCTCCTCCAAACCGCTCCTGACCTCTGACAACGAGTGAGACCTGGTCGCCCTAATGCATCTGTAAAGCTAAAAGAGGTGAGGGAACTGTTTTTTTTTTTTTTGTTTGTTTTTTTTTTTTTTTTCTTCTCTGTATCAGCACTCATCACACCACAGCCTTATGATATCATAGCCACATCATCCCAACACAGTAATTTTGCTGCAGCCTGAGGAAAATGAACCACTGTGCTAATTAGAGACTGATTTACCAGGGGACCTGCTGCCCCATTAGCACCAGTTCTGACAGAGGAGAGGCCATGCCAGGGCTCATCCATCTCACCACCATCGCATCTCCTCCAGCCAGCAACCATCACCAAACTTATTAAATTTTTCTCTTGCTAATATCTGCACATGGTAGCTAGGAAAACGCGGGTGGGGGGACCCACAGAGCAGTGCTCAAGCTTATTTTCACCACGGGTTTCTCAAAGCAAAATGTCCAGGGACGAGGCACCATCGGATTTCCTGAGCTCCCCGCCAGAAACCAACGTAACAGCGCGTGGGCTCTGAGATAATCTCGACATCGCTGCGCACCCGGGTGCTTTCCGGAAAGCCAGCGAACAAGAAGGCAGGGCAGGCTCAGCCCCCCGGGAGCTGCCACACACCTGGCTTTGGGGGAAAGCCACCTTTACCCTCCGGGGGGCACCGGGGGCTCGGGGCACTGTGGACCCCCGTGTCCCTCAACACCAGCACTTCGCGCCCCCCACCCCCCTCCCCCCCGGGAGACGGGGGTGGCCACGGGGCTCCTGGCCCCGACACGGGGAGTGGGACTGCGGGCTCCGTCCCGGTGGGGACGGACAGACGGACGGAGGGAGGGACGAGCGGGCGGCGGAGCTCCAGCGCCCCCTGCCGCCCGCTGCAAAGGGCTCGTCGGCCTCCCGAGGGGAGCGGGGCACGGCGGGGGGTGCGGCGCGGCCGCCTTCCCTCTCCCCACCTAGCTCTGCAGCCGGGGGCGGTGGGGGGAGGTGGGCGAAGACCCCCGAGGGTAAAATAGCAGAGGGGGAAGAGGATGAAGGGGGTGTACGGGGGACAGGAGCCAAGCCCCCTCCCCCGCCGCCCCCCTGCAGAGGGGGGTGTGTCAGTGTGGGGGAGGGGAAGGGGAGCTGATAAAGCACGGGGGGCGTGTCGAGGGGGCGTGCCCGAGCGCCGCCATTGGCCGTCGGGGGGAGTGATGTCACCCATATGAGGGACTGATAACGAGTCGGGCGAGGAGCCGCGAGTTTTGCAGAAAGGGGTAGCGAGCGCGGCGGGGGCAGGCCGGGCGGCGAGGCCGGGGCACAACGCGGCAGAGCCCCCAGCGCACCCAGCCCGGCCCTGCCGCAGCGGGCCGAGGAGGAAGGCAGCGGCAGCCGCCCCCCGAAGCTCGCCCCCCGCCGGCTCCACCTCGCAGCAGCGCGGCGCCCAGCTCGGCTCGCCGGGGCAAGGTGCGCCGCTGGTGGGAGCGGCTTTGTTGGCTCGGAGGGGAGCGGCGGGGAGAAGCCGTGAGAAGCCCACCATGGTGCAGCAAGCGGAAAGCGCGGAGAGCGAGAGCAACCTGCCCCGGGAGGCAATGGACACCGAAGAGGGCGAGTTCATGGCTTGCAGCCCGGTGGCTTTAGACGAGAGCGATCCGGACTGGTGCAAAACGGCATCGGGGCACATAAAGAGACCGATGAACGCGTTTATGGTGTGGTCTAAGATCGAGAGGAGAAAAATCATGGAGCAGTCCCCGGACATGCACAACGCAGAGATCTCCAAGCGCCTGGGCAAGCGGTGGAAAATGCTGAAGGACAGCGAGAAGATCCCGTTCATCCGGGAGGCGGAGAGGCTGCGGCTCAAGCACATGGCTGATTACCCCGACTACAAATACAGGCCCAGGAAAAAGCCCAAAATGGACCCGTCGGCCAAGCCCAACGCCAGCCAAAGTCCGGAGAAAAACGCACCCACCAGCAGCGGCGGCAGCAAAAGCGCCAAGAGCTCCAGCAAGAAATGTAGCAAGCTGAAATCCTCCTCCGCCTCCTCGCCCCCCAAGCCGGGAGCCAAAGCCGCCCACCACGGGGACTACGCGGGCGACGAGTACGTTTTCGGCACCCTGAAAGTGAGCAGCAAGACGGTCAAGTGCGTCTTCATGGACGAGGAGGAGGAGGACGAGGAGGACGAGGACGAGCTGCAGCTGCGGATCAAGCAGGAGGCGGACGAGGAGGAGGAAGACGAGGAGCCGGGGCCGCAGCAGCTGCGGCGGTACAACGTGGCCAAAGTGCCGGCGAGTCCCACCTTGAGCTCCTCGGCGGAGTCCACCGAGGGGGCGAGCCTCTACGAGGAGGTGCGGGGCGGCGCCGCGGCGGCGGGCGGAGGCAGCAGACTCTACTACAGTTTCAAGAATATCACCAAGCAGGGCCCGCCGCCGCCCCAGCCTCCGGCCGGCCTCTCCCCGGCCTCGTCCCGCTCCATCTCCACCTCGTCGGCCGGCAGCGAGGAGGCGGACGACCTCCTCTTCGACCTCAGCCTCAACTTCTCGCAGCACGGCCACGCCGCCGCCGAGCTGGGGGCGGGCGCCGCCGCCGGCAACCTCTCCCTCTCGCTGGTGGACAAGGACCTGGACTCCTTCAGCGAGGGCAGCCTCGGCTCCCACTTCGAGTTCCCCGACTACTGCACCCCGGAGCTGAGTGAGATGATCGCGGGCGACTGGCTGGAGGCGAATTTCTCCGACCTGGTGTTCACGTACTGAGCGGGGGCGGCGGCGGAGAGGGCGGGCGCCGGTGCCGGTGGCGAGGCGGCGGAGCTGGAGCGACGCCGGTGATGATGATGATGATTAAAAAAAGTCTTGTTTTCTTTTTTTTAAAAAAAAAATATCGAAGTTAGTTCCGAGCCCGGGAGTTGTGATTTTTTTTTTTTAACTTTTGTTTTTTATTTTTTTTTATCGCATTTGGTGATCACAACAACAACAGCAAAGGCAAATGGGACTGGGGGAAAAATGATACGGAAGGCGCTGTTTGAAGCTTGTCGGTCTCTGATTGAAGTCTGGAAGATGGTCTGCAAAGAAGTCTTTTGGCAGCACAACTGTTACTCAAGGGGGTTTGTGGATTTTTTTTTTTTTTTTTTTTTTCCCGTGAGAGATCTTAAAGAACTGTTCTGATTTTTTTAATTATTTTTATTTTTCCGAAAGGGACCATTGCAACTTTTTTTGGAGGGAGAAAACTGATGTCTTCTATGCATCCGATTCTTAACAAAGCTGCAGGGAGCTTGAAAAAATGCAGACTGTACAAACGCTTACAAATAACTGAACTGACTTAAGATCAGAGTTTACTTTTCAGATCAAATTGTTTATGGTTTTACAAATGTGATTTCTACTTGCCAACTTTTTTTTTGTAACTTGTTCCCTTATACCTCCTTGATTGAATACCAGACAGCCTAGACCTCAGTACAAAAAGGTATTGAAACATTTTTGATACATAACAGACCTCAGTCTTTTTTAAAAATTAATATATTTTCAGGCGTATTTTTGTACAGTGAAAAGGGAACATTCTTGCTGTGTTTTTTCAGTAAGACTTTTCAGGCACTTCTTCCCTTTTATTTTCTTTTTTTCTCTGTTTTTAGCATGCAAGTTTGTTGGTACGTTACGTCCTGGTTTTAAAAGGATTAAAATTTTAAAAAAATAATCCTTGCATCTAAAGGCCTTGTGGTTTAAAAAAAAAAAAGAAACAAACACTTTTTTGTACAGCTATAGTTCAGATTTGTTCAATATTTGTAGGTAAAGATTTATTGAAAATGGTGATATAGACCTCAGAGCTGTTATCTTAGTTTAAAAGATTGTATATGTACTGTACTATAGTAGGACTTTATGTATCTCATACGCTGTGATATGTGGATGGGGCCCCAGATGGAAGGTATGAAACTGGATTCTCGATTTTAGCAAAAAAAAGAAAAAAGAAAAAAAGAAAAAAGGCACATAGTTAAAGTTTCTCATGTTGTGCAATATAATCTAAAGTACAGACCATCTGCATATTTTGTAGCAAATGATGGCAAAAGCAGACTTGTGCACTGTCAACATCATAGCCTGTTTTTTTTTTTTTTTTAATGCTGAAAGTCTGTATCTTGACAATTTTAATAAATCAGCTGGAACTGATAGAAACTCGTATCGCTATTAGTGTCTGTAGAAGTAACGCTGGAGATGCCGTGTTGTCACCCCTTGCCCGCGGAGGAGCGGTAGCTGTAGGCTGTAGTGCATGACCAGAGCTTGGGGGGGGGAAGGAAAATAAGGATTTATTGCCTTTTCATTTTTTATATATATATTCTTAATTATTTTCCCTCCTTTTTCCCCACCCTGCTTTTTCTGCTCCGTGCTGCCCCTCGGGGCGGGCGCGGTCCAGCCGGGTGCCCGCGGGCGGCCGGGGCGGACCGGACAAGGGGCCGTGCCCGTGCCGTGCCGGGCTCTGCGGGGCGGTGTGGTGCAGCAGGTGGGCTCACCCCGCTGCTTTTCTGCTCTCCCGCATCCCCCTCGGCCGCCCAGCATCACTTGGGCTCCCCCATGCCTCGCCTCACCCCCCCCGCATCGCATTGCCGGGGGCGGCGGGGCCAGTGCCCGCTCTCCCCCTGCTGCCCCAGGGGCAGCTCCCCCTCTCCATGCCTTTATCATTATTATTCCCCCCCTCTTTCCTCCCTTTCTCCCCGTTTTGCTGGCTAGCCTGGGCGAGACTTGATGAGGGGATACTCCGTGCCCCCATCTCCGCCTTAAGGCAGCGCTCGGCCTGCCGGGCCCGCTCCGGCCCCTCTACGAGGGGGCATGGGAAGGAAAGGGAAGGGGTACGAGCTTCTGCTATAGGTTATCAGACTTTGGCAGTGTGCGGTTTTGATTTTTTTTTTTATTATTATTATATATTTTTTTTCCTTAGGAGCCATCAGATTTCAGTTACATGCTCTGAAATGACTGCTGATGGCAATAAACAGACTCGCAAGGTGGAAGTTTGTTTCTCAAGACGTTTACTTTTTATCTGATAGGCATTGGTAATTTTTTTCTCCACTAATTAATGATCCAGCTGTTTACAGGGACAATTCACTGTGCTGGTATTTTGGTGGCAACCACTGCTACAGGCTTTCAGACTTGCTGAAATGAAAATCCTGCATACACATTTGTAAGGCATAATAAAACATAACATTAAAACCTGCATGCATGTTATGTTTAATCAAGGACAACTCTTAGGCATATAAGTGGTGAGATATCTTACTTTAGGTTAGTTAAATGAACTGGTAGTAAAATGATTAATATAATCTGATCTCTTTCTAATAATAATAATAAAACACTCATGATTCTAAATAAAAGTTGTTTGGCCTAAATCTTTGCTATCAGAAAAGAGATATAGCATATCTGGGAACTCAAATTTATGTCTTGCATTGTGATAATTCTTTATGAGAAACTGTGTTTTAAAACAAACTTAATTACAATATACAAGATATCCTTGGCAATGGATAGTCCTCAATAAAACAGAGTTTCTTGAATTTTCAGTTTTTGGTCTCAAATGATTAGTGTGTTCTCCATGTAGTAACTTAGAAATCAGATTGAAACAAATGACATTTATCTCTTCTAAGGCAAAAGAGTGAAAGAAAATAGATACACTGAAGTGCTCTAGCCTAGCCATTCACTACAATCCTGCTTTGGGAATCCCTTCTTGGGCTAGGGTGATGGAATCAGTTGATCAGGTTCTAAGTCTTAAAACTGAGCCAAAATTCTCTTAGTAATTCTTCACGCTATCATGAGAATATGGGGACTTTCTTCTGATCCCTTTCTTCTGATATGCATCCTTGTTTATTAAAGTAATAATAGGCAGTGTCATTAAACATTTGTGCTTTACAGATGTTCAATGAGTTACGAATGATTATGGTCGAATCTAGGCTGAATTTGGTTTGCATTGTAATTAGGTCTGTCTCAGCCTACAGGAGTTTTGACTTGTGTATATTTTTGGAAGATGTTTTTTAAAATTACCATTTAAGATATTAGTCAAGGATAACTAATTTAAAGAATCCAAGTATAGAGCAGTCAGGCATATTTTAAAAGAGCAACAGGTCTACTTTAGTTAAAGAGTATAATACCCACTCAGAAGTATATCTTTTCTTCTAGTTGGGAGTGATACAATACTATATTAGAGGAATATTTTGAGTGAAGGTGTATAGTGCAGGGAGATAATTTTTGTCCATGAAGTTTGACTTTCATTTATTTCAGAGTTATTGTTGCATATTATTCAAGAAAAAAAAAAAAATAGGCAGAATTCTTTTTAAGCCACTACACTGTTAGGGCTGAAGGGTGATGCTGTTGAATGCCTAAGCTCCTGCTGATTTCAAAGAAAGTAACAAAAAATCTTCTAATCAGGAAGAATAGCGTTTGCTAAAATACTCGTATATTTTGCTTTTGTTGTATCTAATAGTATTCCTATCTTCAGCTCCTTTTAAATTTTATTTTTAGTGTACATAAGAATCCTTTTTTGACCTGCTAGAGCAGTCCTGTTGCAGGCTTAATATCTCCCATGGCCTTTTTTCACATTTTTTGCATTTGTCTCTGTACGATACTATTATGAGTAGAATAAGGCTTAGTGATACAAGGGAGAAAAATGAGTTTTTGTTGTTGTTGTTGTTGTTGTTGTTTGGTTTTGGAAAGACATTTTTCTTTGTAGCACTGAGGATGTCAGCTCCATGTAAAACTAAATCAAACATGGTGATTCTTTTTCATTTTATAGTAAGAATTTTTGTTAAGTTACCATTTCCCCCCTTTGGTTGCTCTCCCTCTACGCCTTATTTGTTTTAAAAAACAAGTACACCTAAGAAATATCTTAATTCCTTTAGTTCAATTGTTTACAAATGTGATGGGAAGACTCATTCCAAGCATCCTGTATGTGCTACATGCTCTTTAGGCATTCACTGTCATTCGGGTTAAAGTTCTCCAAGTCTACTGAATGTGATTTGCATGTATGCAGTCTGATCCTTCCCACAAGCCTGTCTGAGGAAGGTGCAACTCTGGTGTTACGCTAATGTACAACTGGTGTGGGGCCAAAGCTAGGGCCATATACTTTTTAGGTGTTTGATACTGAACACAGTTCATTAAGTTCCTTTTTACATCTGAACAGTTGCTGCCTAGTAAGGCCTTAAACCTGGAATAAATAAATAAATAAATAAATTCTCATTGAGCTTAATGGGAGTTTTTGCCTCAAGGGCTGCTGGCAGGATAGTTGTCTTAGTTCTTCATAACCTTCATTTGGAAGCATGGCCAGAAAAAAAAAGAAAAAAGAAAAAGAAAAAAAAGAAAAGAAAAGAAAAAAAAAATAATTCAATGAGTTGCCTTACATTTATCCTTCTATATGGTTGTATTGCTTTGATTTATTTCCTTTCCCCTCACCCACATCAAAGGCTGTGATTGTTTTTTTTTTTTTTTGTTGTTGTTGTTTTTTTTTTATTTTTTTTTTTGCACACTACCTATACCAATTAACTGCCTAATCTCTACATGGATGCAGTGAATTTGTAAGAGAATTTCACAAGCAAGTAGTTTTTTAGTGAGTTTAAAGTAAATAGAGTTTTAAAGACCTATTTTTATATTCAAAATAAAGCACAAATGTGCAGAAAGTGTAGAATGACAAAAAGGGAAACAAAAGTTCATAATATTTCATGTATAAAAAGTAATACCTTCTTTGTGTTGGGATTCTCTTAGAAAACCCAATACTTATGCCAGTGCAAAGATAGGAATATTTTAAAAACTCTTAGAAAATTGTGACTGACAGCAATTTCAAAGGAATGACTTCTGTAGATACAAGGAAACCCCTAAAGCAATATGGATAAGAAGGGGTGAATGGTTTTCAATGATGAACAACAACCTGGAAGTGTGAGAATGGAGGTTTCAATCCTTATTAATTAATCATATTTCTTCTTTTGTGGTTAGTTACAACATCTGGATTTTCTGTGAAGTGCAATCTTGTAGGATGAAAAAGTGCATGGCGGCAAACTTCTAAGACTTGCCAATACTCAGAAGCAGGTTTGATTTAGCATTATATGTTATTAATTAGGACATTTCGATTTTGGTAACTCCCACTTCTAAGAAAATCAAGACCCTGATTTACCACTTGAAGAAATTTGGTCAACTAATAATGATTAATCCAGGAACTCCCATTGTCACAGTTTGTTTTTGTTTCCATCGTCCTGCTTATCTCCAAAACCAACTTGCCTCAACTCCTGGCTAAACCAGGGAGAAGAGTTATATGCCATTGTTAGTTCATTTACAATTTGTATCTGTTTTTGCTCTTGTACATATGTTGGCGTTTTGGAGTCTTTACATAAATGCTGTGATACTTTTTTCTTCTTTTTATTTTTTTTTTGGTGGGCTGTTTTAAAATGGAGGCCTGTTTTCCAGTGTGGGACTTTTGATGGTTACAACATTTCAATGATGTTGCATGATGGCCGCAGGTGGGGGAAATTGAATGTTTTAGAGCAGTTTTTCAAGCATGACACTTTTAAAATATGTAATTTCAAAGACTTTTCAAGGCCACATGAAATTAGTTTTCATAGCCACTCCAGGTCTTGGGGGGAAAAGCTGAAAAGTACTTTTGTTTAGAAGTCTGAGTGATGGTGGGGGGGAAACCTTTTCTTGAGGTTTTTGCATGCCAGTGCACGGCCTATTGCTGTGAGAGAAGGAAGATGGTAAGGCTGCTTGAGGCGATGCACTGGAGGACAAAGTGTTTTCTAGCACTAGAAAAAGAAAATGCATGGCAAAGTTTTGTCTTCTAGTAGACTATATAGCATGCAGAGTTTAGTACGTGTCAAAACAGTGTATGACATTGCTGTATCAAAGTTGTAAAATTAAGCATTATTTATTGAAAACTATGTATTTTTTTTGTAAAAACCTGATCACCTAGAGGATTAATATCAGTGACTTGTGCTAGTGCTACAAACTTAACCAGCTTCTTTACTACAGTACTTGATATGCAGTGTTAATGCTCAGGGTTGAAACCAGTCCACTCCAATGTCTTTTTTTGCAAGAGTTTTTAAATAAAGGAACAACATAATGCAATTGTTCAAAAGACTCTAATAAAATTGTGTGATCAATCTTCCTATGTGTTTTTATGTGGATTTTTTTTTTTTCCAGTATTGCATTTTGTAAATGCAGTTCAGCTATTATAGTGAATCCATTCTTCATTCTGTGGGCACCCAAAGCTGAAAAAGCTGAAATTCAGTTGGAATAATTTGTCTTTTGAAAAAAACACTCAGCAGATAGTTATGGTCAAGGTAAAGAGGGTAAGTGCTGTTCTGGGCACGTCTGAGAGACACTGAAACAGAGAATAAGCCAATTAACTTTTTTTTTGTTTTGTTTTGTTTTTTTTGTTTGTTTGTTTGTTTGTTAGTACTCTGGATAAAACAATAAAATATTTTATGATGAACATTTAAAAAATTACTTTAAAGTTGACCATAGAAGAATGAAATAAGATGGATTACATGCCAGCAAAACCCATTTCTATCTGTATCTTTTTTCTACAAACAATTTCCCATCTAAATGTATTTTGGCATAGAAAAAATCATTCTGTATTAAGATTCTAGTTATGAAAATGTTTTTATGAGAACCCTGTAATCAATTCTTGGAACTATAAAAAAGGTGTTTTTAATGTGTTTATGTGGTGAAAGTTGTTTGTATATTAAATATGGTTTTATAGAAATGATGGAGTTCTATTGTTACAAATTAAAAATCTGCAATTAACACGAGACATCTTTTGCTGAAACAAACTTTCTAGAGGTCCTGTCTGTAGACATATTTCCATATTCAAAAAAAAAAAAAAAGGGAAAAAAAAAAAAAAAAGAGAGAGAATACAAAGCACATCTCTCTCCTGCTTGTATTTTATATCTATACTTCTGCAACTTTACCTAAGGGTGAAAATATCAACTGATAATAGTTTCCTTCCCATCAAGGGGTTGTAGGTTAATCCTAGAATCCAGGAAAAAATAATAATAATAATAATAACAATAATAATATTGACTTCAGCTTTAGCTGATACAAGCCTTTAAATCTGAGTAGAGTCAATTCACCAAATAAAAGGTTTCAGATTATTTTGTATGAATCTTGAGTACAGCTCCTCCTGTTGCCCTTATTGTTATCACAACATCTGAGTAACTTCTTTCTCCAAAACACATTTCTCAGTTGACAAGTAACTATTTCTCTTTAATTTGCCAAATTTACTGAGAGCACTGAAAACAATTATATAATTTCAAAAGTCTGGTCTAGTAGTATTCTGTTTTGTGAATGGAGGTGTGTAACTGACGTGACGTAAAAGTTTGAATTTGATGCATCATAGTGAATATAGGAACTTTAAGCTGGTCGTTCTAAATCAGTGAAATAAAATCTTTATTTACAGCCATCACACCACTGTTCTTTCTGTATTTATGAAAAAGGTTTTAAAAATACTTTTTAAGATACTTTAGAGGGATTTGAAACAATGCACTAAAAACATATAATTTATATATAATATATATATAAGTTCCCATTGTGTTTTCTTGTTTATGTATCATTGTATATAAACAAAGACAATTTACAGAAATCTATCAGAACAGACTAAGGCCGTCTCTATATTATCTCAAATGTCTGTAGCTACAGTCTTGTGTTTGGCTCTTCCTAAGTGAGAAGTGTCACTACTGTACTGAAAAATAGAACTTCGGTTCTGAATTATCAGGTCCTGTTATTGCCAGAGAAAATTTCTACATTACACATTGGGAATCTTTCCTATCCTGTGCTTGAAAGTGTTTTTGGATTGGTAAACTACAAGTTATCACATCTTAAAACTATCATTTTGGAGGTATTATGTGGCTTGGGTGTTGGCTGTTTTATATGAAAGAAAGGGTAGGAGAACACGTTTGGGGTAAAGAAGTAAAACTCTGACTTCTCATTTCAGTTTTGATTAATATGTTCTCAAGTCTGAACTTCAGGACAAACCCTAGAAGTTCATGAAAACATGGAATGTGGGTAACACAGACCCACAAATATACCCAAACTCATTTGTTATCCTTGGAATTTATTAAGTTTTGTGATAGCCTTTCATAGCCTATTAAAGTTTGGTAGAATAAAAAAATCCACCACAATACAAATATCTCCTGCTATATTAATTCCCACCATGGTTGAAAGAACTTAACGCTTTCCCTTGAAATTTGGTGTTTACATTTACTGGCATAATTCTGACATTTGCATAAGCTAAAGTGTCTATGATAGATCACTTTTTCTGCTACTCAGAAAATTTGACTAAAGACAGTGATTATCTTCAAAATTTACTCATGTATGTCCTTTAAAATATATTTACAAGTTTTATTTTTTCAAGTCTTAATATTAACGAAGGATACATAGGGAATGGGGCAGGATTTAGCTGTAAGCAAGCACAACAACCAGTTCAAGAAATACATAGCAAAAAGGAAATTTAAATCTCAATTGTATTTATTCTGTTGAGTTTCATATATTACTGTGGCATTTTGGCATCTAATATTGTCCTGGTTTCTGCTGGGATAGTTATTTTTCTTCATAGTCTGAAGACAAAATGAGGACATATATATATTAATAGTTTTCATCTCTAAGACACAAAATAGGCATCAAGTTAAAACTCTGCAATAGCTTTATGTATGTTCAAATTACATTTTCAAGTTGTTACTAAAACTAAGAACTGATTTTAGGGGTTACAAAGATGTTCTTACTTACTTAATATTCTTACTTACATTAATAAGAACTAATTTTTGGTCTTACACTTACAGCTAGTCTTTACGTGATGAGACACTGTTGGCCTGCATGTCCTTAGGGTATTAGTCCCTGAATATCTATAAAGCCTGCCTTTCATTCACCTAATTTCATTCACCTTGTTTGTTGAGTTTTAGCTCTCATACTTTTTAGAGATAAGAACCAATCTTTTCCCCTGATAATATCACTGTTGTGCATAGTCTTTCATTCTCGTTCAAAAGGTAGAAAAAAGGTAGAAAAATCAGTGAGAACTGCCCATCTTACATCTATTTATATCCTTGGAAAGTACTACTACTGCCTCTTTTTTAGGCTGTGGACAGCCATAGCCTAAACCAATTGTGCCATTCTCAGCTCTGTGTGGTCATTCATCAGCTGTGGGTTATCAATAGCTCTGCAAGCAGAGTGATTCATCTGAAGTCATCTACACTTATGAAAACCATCTAAGTTATCTACTTAAACAGTTAAAACTAACCATCCTGATTTTGCCTGAAGTTGGTATGAACAGTGAAGTTTTAGCATCTGTAAAAAGCAGCAGTAACCATGCTGTCTGTCACCCCTCAATAACTACATGTTTAAAATGAAAACTATAATGTTGACATGATAATCTGAGACTTCTTCAGCCCCCCCAAAAAGTGTTATGGCCAGATATTTTTGCACTTTTTTTCACCATATCAGTCAGTCAGAAAAAAATATTGCTGTTTTTTTTTTCTCTAGCCTTTTCCTGAGCATGTATTGTATATATAAATGGATAGGTGTGAATATTGATATATATCACAGTCTTTCATGCAAAAACACAGACACACATTACTAAGGTAGCTTTGTCAGTCTTGTAAAGTTAAGGAACAACATGGGAAAAATTGCTTTTTCAACTTTATTCAAATCCTTTTTAGTGAATATACTGGCAGGAGAACATGCGTACCAAGCAATGCTGTACCTAGAAGTTAGGCACCTGGCTCCAGTTCTCATCCATGGCAGACGACTGGGCACAGCCTTAGTGCCATGTGATGAGAGGTCTGCAGCTTGACTGTGAAAATGGGAGGTGTTTGGTGTCTCAGACACTGGACTGAGGATTTTATGCTGGCCCTCTCTATCTACTCAAGACCTCAAGTTCATGGTTTTATTCTAATTCATTTTATTCTAATTCATTCACTTAGGGAGCAGAAAACACAGGAAAGAGATGGAAAGCACATCTATGCTAAGAAATTAAACAGCACACAGTACAGGCTCTGGAACTCAGTTGTCTGTATTGTTAAATTGTTAGAAAAATCCCTGACATGGTTTTGGCTGGTGAATACTAGTGCTCTTCCAAAAAATCACTGGAACAATTTGAAAATTAGCATGGGCCAAAGATCATTCCCAATAGGCAGTTTGGATTCATCCACTCTGTTTTGGAAACTAGGAGAGTTTACTAGTGTAGATGTGGCCAGATCATGCCAGCTGGCCTCAAAAACAGGGAACAGACCCTGGAATATTTATTAGCAGAGATGTGGCTATAGGTTATAAACCCTATTCTGTAGGACTTTGACCATAAAATCACTATAATTTTGGAGAATACCTTATCCTTAATCTATGAACTGAAATGTAAAGGTCATGAAGCTAAAGGCAAAGTAAAAAGGAATTAGACTTTCTACTCTATTACTGATACATAATATGTATTGGTATTTGTATTGTCACTTCTGCAAATGGTGCATTTCTGTTTCATTGTCATGGGGACTAATCTTCAACAGCAGTAGTGCACAGTGAGACTGTAACCACAGATTTTTTTTTAAAAAAAACATGGTAATTTCAGATGGAATTTAAGAAGAGGAAAATGCTCTAGCTAATAAAAATGACAATTTATGCTGCAATGCCTTCACTCCCAGGAATCCAAAAACACTTTACAAATACTGTTGGCCAATTTTGAGCTACTCTTGTAGTCAAAATACCTACTGAAATCAATTGTAGAATCACTTCTATTGAATCTCCTCCAACAGTAGAGCTGAGTGAGAATTTTATATGTTGAACAGCTGTAGAACTGGAGACATGAAATTGCTATTTAAATTATAAATAAGAATCATACAGTGTATGTTCTTCTAGCACTCGAACAGATAGTTTAGACAATATTTTCATAAGCTACACTCTTAGGAAAAGAAATCAATCCAGCTGGACTAGATAAGAGGGAATCATTAAGCATTTTTCCTACTTAAATATTAACATAATTTAGTAAAATTGATTTAGTGTCCTGAAAAGGGAATGCTCCTGTGATCAGCACATCAGTGTTATGGTCTAACCCCAGTGATTACTCAATCACACCAATCACACACACACACACACACAAAAACTGTTTCAAACTTTATTATTATTATTATTATTTTTGTTAAGGATTGGAAATGAAACAAAGACTAAAAAACATAAAGGAAGATTCAAGTTTCAGACTTATTTGGGTTATACCAATATCAAAACAAAATGATACATCTGCAGTGTACAAGATTTCACAACTTTTCTGATAATCAATGGTTTCTTGCTCCATGCAAGGTCCTCTGATATTATTCACTGAACAAATGCTATCTGACTTTGAAGAAAGGTATGATAATCTGAACAAGATTGCTGTGGCTAGAAGGAAAAACAGAGCAGCATAAGCTTTGCTAGGGAAACAAAACAAAACAAACAAACATACAAAAAGCTAAAATGGGAAAGAAAGACAAGACAAGCAACTTGCCTACAAAGAGTTGTCCACTGTGTTCTATAGACTCTTTTAGCACCTAAAACTATAAAAGGGCTGCCACACCAGAGTAATTTCCAAAATACCCTCAACACTGGGATCCTGAAAAATTGCATCAGCTGCTTAGGTCATCAGGATCAGTCTTAGCCAATGACATTTCTTTGAATGGACATGCCCAGGGCACCAGCCAGCAAGATGTGCTGTGGCTGTTTTCTTCCCCACCTTCCTATGGGGCTGGTGGCAACCTCAATCTCTGGAAGTTAAAATATGAATCTGTGAGGGACAAGGATGGGGATATGAAGTTCAATATCCCTATTAGTATTTGCAGATGACTCGTCTCCTAAAACACTAGAGGTGTTTGTAGGGTTGTATGACACCAACCTGCACTTTTGGAGAATGAGACTTTAAGCCAGAGTGCTATTACTCCTCCCTGACACTGTCATTTTCCTTATTCACTATTTCAAGAGAGAATTTAGTTATGAAAGCTGAAGAAAAAATTGTGACATATTTTCTTTGGATGCAGATTGATAGAGCTCTGTTTGATTGTCTGTTATCAGTTAGCCAGCAGTAAAGTTAGACCAGAAGCGGATTTCTTCCATTGTATCCCAGAGTAAAGAATTTAATTAGTGTGAAAACACCTCTTTCCAGTCACACCCAGAAAGTCACTTTTTATGAAATTGGAGACAACGTCTATTGAATAATGACCTGATATTGACTGAAGATTCCTACTACTGTGGGATTAGTAGGCTTAAACATTAGCAAGTTTCACAAAATGTTAATAAAATATTTATTCGGCTATTACTTTTCTTGACCTATTTGTTGAGTTCACTAATGGATTCAGGCTTCCCAGAAAGAAACTTATACATTAATTTGAAGCTTAGCTAGCTATTTTCCTCAGTGATGATATATGCATTTTTCTGTCACATATATATATGTTATAAAATTAGGAACATATATATCTATATACAAAGTTATGAATATCTAAGAGGAAAAACAGTAATCAATTTTAACTCAAATAGTTTCATTTTTTTAAACAGTTTAATAGCTTTAAAAAAAAAAAAAAAAGATTTAATAAATATTCACTGATTCATCCAACATCCAATTGTTTTGTATATTGTATTAAAAATCACAAACTATTTAGTGTGCACCTCATATTAGGATACTATCTAGTCAAATCCACACTCACAGAATAATTTCCTGATTTTTTTTTTTTTTTCCTCTTTTGGATTCTCTTTTAAGAGACTTCTAATAGATCTGGATTCTGAGATTGTCTTCTCAAATTGGTCTAATTCATATTATTAATATTCTTGCATGTAAGAGAACTGGAATGTTGCAGCTGGTATATCAAGGAAGATTTTTCATAAAAGACTCACAGAATTCAGAAATCCTGTCATTTGTGGGACACAGAAGACCTACTTTAGGTGCCAGGTAAAAAAATATATGATATAGTATAATACATATACATATAGGTATACATATACACACACATTTATAATAACATTTATAATATAATTATATTATATTGTATTGTATTATATTATTTATTATACATATATATTATATTATACATATATACATATATATTTAAACATATTTTCAATTTAATTTGCATGGGCTGTGGTTTAAAGCAGACAAGTAATTTAATCTATACTTGATGTATTGTGTCTTACAATTGAAGAAATAAAACATTTTTAAGTTTGACTCCAAAATTCTGCCAAGCCTTGAAACAGAGGGAATATCTGAGAAGTATTAGTGTGTGTGTGTGGAGAGGGGGGGGGGGGTAGGGAGCACTGAAACAAAAATATGTATTCCAACAGAAATTGTATTTTACTTCTCTTAAGTGCTAGGCACCAATTCCCAGCTCATGGAAGTTAGCAAGGGCTAGAATTTCTCCTTGCGTCACAAAAGGTTCTTGTAACCTGCTCATCTGAGAGATTAGCATGTGGGATGTATTTCCCATTGTCCCTCCAAAATCCAGAAATATATTCTAATCATTTTTTGCCTTCCTCCTTTCTGGTAACTTTGCAGTGTTATTAAAAGATTTATGTATTTCACATGTGATAAATAGAATCAAAGGTAAATAAAGTAACATTAAAAATGTAACTACTGACCTCTTACTGAGAAAAACAGATATTAACAACACTCCCTCTCTCCTCTTTTGCTTTGGGAAAGTGAGAGCAGAAGAAGCGGTGTCTTTTTATGTTTGCCTTCTCCAGTCCTTTTGATACTCCCTTTATTTCACACTATTACTATTTAGACTTGGATTAATTAACCTCTCCCAAATCAAGTATTAGCCATCAGACATGCAAAGTACTATGGGAATATGTTGGAAACAAGACATAAGTGAATGTCACAAGCAGAATAGTTTGTCTATTATCTGAAATAACAAACAAACTTGAACAAGCAAATGTAATTTTCCTCTCTTTTTCTATAAATATATATTTTTGAATAGATGTCTCAGCAACGTCTGAAACAAACATTTATGTAAACAGTACGGACTACTTAAGAGGCATGAGAAATAATAGAAAGTGAGACATACTGCTGCCTTTTCCCGGGGGTGCAGCATGTGTAATACATGTGAAAGATGACATCATCCACAGAGGTGACTGGATTCACACACATACTATAAATAAATCATTCAATAAAATGAAGAACTAGCAGAATGGACAAGACAGTCATATATTTTACATGTATTATTTGTGCAATAATCTGGATCAGCCTCTAAATCTTTCCAGTTTCACAGGTAAACAGAATACGTATTGTCATCTGAAAAACAAAAGAAAAAAAAAAAAAAAAAGATATTTCTTCCTTTAGATTTACAGATAACGTTGTACAGAATGAAGCTAAATAAATCCAACTCTATAATGCCAAAATTAGTTTTTCATTTTTATAGACTATACATGAATATATTTATTTATTTATTTATTTATCTATTTATCAATTTATTATAATAATTATTATTTTTCAAATGTAACATAGAAATACTCCCTCAGTCCCAGAAGGTGTGGAATAACTTGCAGGCAGTAGGGACATAGTGCACAGAGGATGAGTGTGGCTGAGCTCCAGTGGTTGTAGTGTTTCCTTTCTAAGGCCACCACTGTCAGGTCCATAGGATGCAGGGAAAACCATCAGTCCTGTAAATGCCATGAACACTCTCCCAAGGCTAGTCCCAAACATAATTTTGGGATATGGATGCCTGCATTTTTTGGACTTGCCAGATTTAGGGCTGAATTCAGACTACCTATAACCCACCTTGGTTTACACTGTGGGAGCTGAAGGACTCAGATGACGTGGCCGTACCTAATCATTGCAGCAGATGAAAATCCCATGCTGGGACAGGAGGTTCCTCTAGCAGACACAAAGGGACCATGCAATGTGCTTAACTTCAACATAGCAAGAGTCTGGAATTTCTGTTAATTGAGAACCACAGAGGGTTAAGAGCTAAATCAAGCAAGTTAATGTTTTGTAAAATTTATATTTTTGTTTTTTTTTTTTTTTTTTTTTTTTTTGCAAGATCACTTTTCTGAGGAGTGGGAGATGTCTCCTGTGCCTTCGTCAGGCTGCAGCTCTCAAGCACAGCCCCTGTACTCAGGGATGGGACAGATCCTGCCCTGTACTGGGCCATCACCACTGAATATGAGATCCATGGGTGTAGGTAAAGCAAAAATATGTGCAGCAATATTTACTCTCTTCCAGTTATTTGCATAAGTCGTGGCAGCATCAAAGGAACGTGTCTTCCTCTTGGGGTGGAGGGCGATGAGATTCCTGTTTAAATTTAGTGCCTGTGGAAGTGCGTTCACAGACGAGGCCTCTGAGAATGCTCTGTCTCCCTCACTGCTATTTACAGCATCTGACTGAGTGCCGGAGGCTGCAAGCTGGTAAATGTAAAGATAAATTTGGATACGTGCTTTTCTGAATTGGGACCTTTCAGTTGGTCCACAAAAATTCTGGTTATAGTGGAGACTAAAGTTATCAAGTAAATACAGGAATAATGAAATAAGTGGAAATTGATTGCTTTTTATTTTTATAACATTTTATTTATTTATTTATTTATTTTACTTTTTAACTTGATTGCGCACTGCTGCTATTTTCTTTATACAGCTTCAGATCTGACTTTTCATCCTTTCTTTGCCCTTTCTTTTCACCTCTCAGCTTTCCCTTTTTAAAGGTACATATTAAAAATTGTGACCTCTATTCTCCCTCTTCCTTAGTTTTTCATTTCTTTTTTTTTTTTTTTCAAGTCTGTAAATTTAAAAAACTCTTTAGCTCTGGAAAAGTATAAAGGAAAAGAAAAATGAAATTCTCTAACTCTGTCTCTCTGTTACATTTTAAAAACTTTTTCACCCTTTTGAAAAGTTATAGAGTGACAAAGTTACTGAATTTCATTTTTTTTTCCTCTTTACTTTTTCCAAAGTTTAGGAAGTTTTGAGAAGTTACAGAGTGTCAGAAGAAAAATGGAAAAAGTGAGAAAACATCCTCAACCCCTTTCATTCATTCATTCACCCTGGAATAAGATAAAACATATAAAACAAAATAAAATAAAACACGGGGAAGAGGAAAACAACAAAGTATTTTATTATTATTATTATTTTTTAAAAAAAGTATCTGGACAAATAAGGATATAATAAAAGTACAGAAGTTTTATTTTAAGAACAAGTAGTTCTTTCACTGTAAAATGTTTAGATGAGACTATTTGTCAAGCTTTAACTGGCCTCTGTGGTATTAGGCAATGCTCATATGGAAACACAGATAGGATCTCTCCTGCAACAAAATACTATCTGGATTTGATTTCTCTCATCTTTTTCTAAATGACCCTAACTCCACTTATAATGTACCAGTTTTGTTTTGTTTTACTTTGGGGCAGAATAAGATAGAAAAAATAAGAAGGACATGCTTGAGGCAGACTTGTGTAGAAACTTAAAAATAATGAAAAGAAACATGGATCTAACATGTAAGATGACCAGGAGGTAAAGAAAGAAAATGAAAAAAAAAAAAATGTAAAAAATCTGGAGAATAACATTTTTTAAAGACAAGATGAGATACATGGAATGACAATAAGGTCAAGACTGCAAGAGTCAGCATGGGAAGATCAAAGACATAGGCAAGGATAGTAGGAAGAGGAGTGCAAAGGACAACAAGACTCTGTACTGATGCATACTTAGGAATCAGGAAATTTTGAGAGTCTGGCAGCAGGAGAAGGATGAAGGTAAGGAGTTTATGTGCTTGCAGGATGTGTAATGTCTCTGGAGATATCATGGTTATCTGAACTCATGTATGGCTACAACAGCTGTATGAAGAGAAAAGAGCTGAATGCTAGGGAAAGATATCTTCCTCAGAATCTCCAGTACATTTACAGAAAGTTAAAACAAACTAGGTTTTTATACATTTCAGTGATAAAATGAATCATAAGCATAGAAGAATAAAAGAGAAAACACATTAACTTATACTTGCTCAGGACTCAAAGAACCATTTCACAAGCAAAAACTTATACCTAAAGGAGCCTGTTACTCAGGGGATGATGTGAAAAGTGATACATGGCTTGTAGATTATTTTCCTGTGTACCAAGAAGCAGCTAGGATGAAACAGTTCTCTGAAACTTGATGTAATTCCCATATGTCACATATTTTTAGTCACTTGTCCCCCTGGCTGAGGCAGAGCTCTGTTGTAACTGAGTCCAAAGTGGACACAAAATGAAAATAGGTGGTTCTGACAAAGTATTGTCATTTTCAGTGGAAAGAAAATGCCTGAGGAAAAAGGTTTGAAATGAAAGGATGTGGGCGCATGAGATATGGAAGAAGATTGATGCACCCCTCATGCTCTTGCTGTGCTCAGAAGGATGCTTCTTCTACCAGGAAGGAGCTGGACCAGCTTCTGAGTGCCCTAGCTCAGGCTGGTGTTTGGATGGGAACAGAAACCCACAAGAAACACTCCCTGCTCATGGCAGCACTCTATTGTGTTTTTCAAGTCATAGTATATATCTGTTAAATAAGATTTATTTATTTATTTATTTATTTATTTTCCCACCATCAGCCACCTATCTCATTTCTGTGCAGCTCAAAATGTACTAATCCTAATTGCTCACAGCTATGACCAATAGTTTGGGAAACACTGACTTGGACAGAAATAAATGTTTTTATTCCATCATACTCAAGACAATGAGTTTATCTACCAATTCTGGAATAAATGATTGAATTAGAATCATAAAATGCTTTGGGTTGGAAGGGACCTTAAAGATCATTTAACTCCAACCCCCCTGCCATGGTCAGGGACACCTCCTGCTAGATCAGGTTGCTCAAAGTCTAATCCAGCGTGGCCTTAAACACTTCCAGGGATGGGACATACACAACTTCTCTGGGCAACCTGTTTAAGATCTTCAGTAAAGAATTTCTTCCATAAAGAATTTCTTAAATAAAGAATTTCTTAAATAAAGAATTTATTCCGTAAAGAATTTCTTCAGTAAAGAATTTCTTTTAGAATTTCTTCTAAATTAGATATTTATCTAATCTAAACTTACCCTTTTTTAGTTTAAAACCATTACTTCTTGTGCTATCACTACACTCCCTGACAGAGTCCCTCCTCAGTATTCCTGTAGCCCCCCCTTTGGGTGTTGGAAGGCCACTATAATGCCTTTTTGGAGCTTTCTCTTCTCCAGGATGAACAACTCCTACTTCCTTAGCCTGTCCTCACAGGAGAGGTGTTCTAGTCCTATGATTATCTTTGTGGCCTTCTTCTGGACTCACTCCAACAGGTCCATGTCCTAGTTGTCCTTCAGAGCTGAACATAGCACTCCAGGTGAACATAGCACTCTGCTCTCTTATGAGAGCAGAATAGAGGGAGAGAATCACCTCCCTCAACCTGTTGGCCTTGTTGTTTTTGATGCACCCTGTGATTCAGTTGGCTTTCTGGTCTGCAAGTGCACATTGCTGGCTCATGTTGAGCTTCTCATCAACATACGCTCCCAGGTCCTTCTCATCAGAATTGTTTTCATTCCATTCTCCACTTAGCCTGTATTTGTGCTTGGAATTGCCCCAGGCCAGGTGCAGGACCTTGCACATGGCTTTGTTGAACTTCATGAGGTTTGCACAAGCACACCTCTCAAGCCTGTCCAGGTCCCTCTGGATGCCATCCCTTCCCTCTAGCATGCTGACCACATCACACAGGTTGTTGCTACTGGCAAACTTTTTTGAGGGGGCACTCAGTCTTACTGTCCATATCACTGACAAAAATATTAAACACTGGAGATCCCAATACTGACCCAAAAAGAACACCACTCACTACTGATCTCCACTTTGACTTTGAGTTGTTGACCACAACACTTTGCGTGTGACCATCCAGTCAACTCCTTACCCACTGAGTGGTACATCCATCAGATCTATGTCTTTCCAATTTAGAGACAAGGTTATCATTGGGACATTGTCAAATGCTTTGCACAAGTCTGGATAGATGATGTCAGTTGCTCTTCCCCTAGCCACCAATGCTGTAATCCTATTGTAGAAGGCCACCAGATTTGTCAGGCATGATCCACCCTTAGTGAAGCCATATTGGCTGTCACTAATCATTTCCATGTGTCTTAGGATACCACTTCCATGTGCCTTAGGATAACATTTAATTATTTTCCATAATAATTTGTATTATACATGTGTCTTTCTCGTATATGCTATATACAAACAATCCTCCTACTTGATATATGAACAATTTGTGGATCTCTCTACTAGGCGTGCCATTAATAAAAGCCATATAAACCCTTGTTCAAGTTTAATACGAGAATAATACTGATGAATTGAAAGGAATTCAGAAATATACAATAGACAGAATGAGGAAACTGGAAAAATTGTTTTACAAGGAAAGAAATGAATAAATTTAGATATATTTCAATTCACCAGATGTGAACTAAGATGGGTATGGTAACAGATCACAATTACTTGCAAAGTGGAAATACCATGACTGAAAGGAATGTTTTATTTTGGCACAAGGATTATAAGTAAGCATGACAGGATGAAACTTAAAACTGGACCTGTCAACCTACTAGATGAAGGGAGCTCCACAACCACTTCTATTAAAAGCTGGGCTTGACAGAGAACTATTCTAGAAGAACATTCTCTGCTGGCATGAACCATGACCAAATATATCTCTCTTTGCTTTTATTTCAACAGTTCAAGTTGAAAAAATTTAAACATATTTATGTAATATTATGTCTGTGTTAATATAACACATTGTGATAGTATGAAAGAAATTGGTCTGCTTAGGAATTTTATATGACTTCTTTTATCCTCAGTTTTAGCAAATTGAAGAGAGTAATGAATCTGTCAAAGATTTCAGAAAAAAAAAAACAAACAAACAAACAAAAAAAAAAAAAAAAACAAAAAAAACAAAACCTTATTTTAGAGCAGGAGAAGAGGTGCAGAGGGCCAACAGGATTGCTAGTGGGATCTCCTGTGATTTCCAGCAATTTCCCAGTAATGTATAAGGAGTATTTAAATCCTAAATGTAATATTTGTGGATATGAGTGGGAATGGGAAGTTCATGTTGCACTCCAGCTTTCTTAGTTCTTCAGTGTGAGCAGATGAAACCACACTATTGCTGTCAAAAGCCAGGTTAACATTTAATTTCATTTAAGGTAACTCTAAAAGGTATTAACCTTTGTTATAGAAGAAGGAAGCTGAAGAAATAGATAAAATTCTGTCCAAGCTGAAGACAAATGCAAGGTGGCTCAAGAATCTGTTTTAGTCTGAATAGATATACTTGGATTTTGAAAAGCAAGGAGAAATGTACAGTCAGAGGCAGGGAATGTACAGTCAGAGATTTTGGGGTAACTTGAACAGCCATTGCTCTGCATCCCAAGGGGATGCAGGGTAAGGATTTTTAGTAGGAAATCAGTTAAAAATTCTAATAACTGCGAACAATGAATTTTGTCTTCTGTTTGTACTCTTTGTGGAAACCGAATTATGTACTTCTTTTTAGTGAGTAATGCTTTCTTCATCACTAATTTCACTTTTTTTTTTTTTTTTTTTCCTCAAATCAAACACTAAGATACCAAATTTCTCTTAGTGACTAAAACTACTACTTATGTTGATAATATGAAAATCCTTCCTTCCCTTTTAATCTCTCTTTCCTGTTTTAAGTCAGACTTAATCTATTCCAATTTGGACATAATGTACCATAATAAAAAATCTTAAAAAAATATTAAAAAAAATATCCAGAATATAAGTGTATTGCGGTAATTATAGATATGTTTCAGATCTCAGGTCAAAGGTATAAGTATCAACTCCTGTCCTTTCCTAGACAAGAGAGACAATTTTTAAATACTAACCCTCATCTTTTCACTGAAATGAATCTGATGTATGGATTGCTTCTAAGCAGAAGCAATTTCCCTAGCGATAAGAACTAAGTAAATTTTTATACATGCTGAGTGTTCCATAAATCTGGTGTTCCACTATGCATCACACCGAGGTCTTGCTTATATAGGTTTAAAATCTTCTGTTCAAGACTTCTCAGGTTCTGAATGTGTAATTCTTCCAGAACCTGCTCACACAACAGCTGGAAATTTCCCCTGGGAATTCAGGGAAAGGACAAGATATTTTTGTGGATCCACTTGCAACTGTGAAAAGGTTGACCTGGCTGCTCATTGTTGTCCCTCACCTGAAGACTCCAACCTCCCAAAAAACAACATTTCTATAGAACATTTTAGTATTTCTTGTTTTATTCAGTCCAAAATCAATTGAATTAATTTAATTTGTCACTGAGAAAGATCTAATTCCAGAAGTAATAGGCAAGTAGGTCACAGTGGTTGGCATTTTTTAGCTTCTCAGCTTGCGGTGTTGACCAACATGAAAATAATGTTACTACTTGTAAAGCACACAAAAATACTTTGGGAGCCATCTAATGAAGACAAAAATGTTTACCTGATGTGCACAGCATATTTATTCATGGATTTCATCCTAAAACCTTACCAGTACACAAGGCTTTTTTTTTGCTTTTTTTTTTTTTTTTTTTTTTTTCCACTCCCCTGTTAAATTCCAAATCAAGTCCAGCAAGAAGCTTTATGTCATCTAATAACATCCACCATAAGTTTTTATGTTTTTCTCTCATTTTTCTCCCAGTAATGTTTAATATTTCTCCTTAGTATATTTTCTTTGTATTTTTAATTTTATGTGTGTATCTTTGCTTAAGAATGGAGGGCACATTAAATCTGCTAAGGAGGCCTCAGTCCTTACTGTTGTTGTTTCCAACATGCAGCACAACTTCCACACTCATTACAAACTGTTGTTGCCAAAAAGAGACCAAAAACTTGAATCCAAGATAATGTAATGGATTTGCCAGTCATATCCCTCTTCATGTGTTATGCTTCTATCAGGATAGATGAGGAATGTGAGATGGCCTTCTACAAGTGGCCATCTAATTGACAAAACATCACATAAAAACTGCATTGACTTTATACAGGGGCTCGGGGTGACCTGTCTCCACTGAGGATGGTAATAAAACTCCCAGTGCTTTGCATGGTACCAGTATTTATTTCATCGTTATTCTTTAAACCACCCTAATGAGTTCTTTTTTTAGAGGTCACCTCATCTTCAACTTCAAAGGATGAAAAGGTTGTTCTTCTGGGTAGCATTCATCTCCCTTTAGCCATTTAAAAGTTAGGGGTCTAACAGTGTACATCATTCAGGTTGCTTCATGTGAGAAAAAGATACCTAAAGTGGATAGGCTAAATTGTCCTCTGGAGAGTGATAATGAACACTGAAGTGACAAGAGTGGATGGCTAGATATTAGATCATTAAAGAAAATGAGATAAATCCTATCTTTTATATATATAATAATTAGTTCATAGTTAATATTAAAAACAAGAAAAATGTGGTGAGCAATGAGATATGTATTGTGAAATATCAAACCTGAGGCTGATAAATAACTGATGATACATGATACATGATAAATAACTGATGATACTTACAAAGTAAGGCAAAAAATAATTAGAACTTACTTTCTCAATTCAGACTCACTAATTAATCTAATCAGTTAGAATCTTAATTCAATATACCCCTTATTCAGTGAAAATCTTATCTTCTCTGTTCCACTTCTGTTTGTGAAAGACTGTCTCCCTCTGACACATACCTTACCATTGCATGATAAGGCATCGATTGTGCTTCAATGTCTTGCTGCCGCTGACATGTATCTAAATAATATGAACAATGTGTTTCTAAAACAATCTAATGGCTCAGCTGAATTAAAGCAAGCTTGCAAAATAACACATGGGAATCTGACAGGCTGTTTAATTTGTTGGACACAATGTATTGCAGCAAGGATATTTCACATTTGCATATTTTCAAAACACAATGAAACACAGTGGTTAAAAATCTGAAAATACCCATGTATGGTAGGTTCAACACATGAATGTTATTGTCATCAATAAATTCTGGTAACAACTACTCAAATAGGAAATGTGACTTTAACATTTCTACCATTCATCTGTGAATGATTTGTATGATCTCTTCAAGTTTGGTTCTACAAAACTTTGCTTATCTCTTCCACCCTAAATAATATTTTTGGTTGTCACTAAGAAGCTTTTCAGATGCTTCAAAACCAGATAATGTCACCTCAGAATCCATTACATGCCCAATCTTTTTCTTTCTATACCCTAAGTACAATTTCATATATTTATGTCCTTTGCCTTTTATGATATGTTTTATTTGTTGTTGTTTGTTTGTTTGTTGCTGTTTGCTTATTTTTTGTTTGTTTTAAATGCCTCTGTATTTCTCTTCCAAGACAGCATGAATTTGGGATGATATGGTGTCTCTGATCTGCAGCAACTTTTCAGTCAAACAGCTACAGAAAATGGTATGGAGGTACAAGTGATATATATATTCATACAAATGATAACATTTCATGAACTTTCATTAGGTTATAGGCTGATTGTCCCACATCTTGTATGGAAATGAATTTCCTTTATTGCCCTATGACATTTATTTTTTTTCATAAGCCATATAGTTTTAGAAGTATGAAGTCTTATAATACATGGATTTTCTCTTCTCTGTTTCAGCTAGGGAAAATATACAGGGTAACTAATGTTATTAGAAAACTCATATCACAATAGGGTTGTAGGGGTAAACAACTACATTTGCAGTATATAATCTCCTCCACAAGATTTCTAATTATTGTTATGCTTGTGTAGTCAGGAAATCATGGTCTATAAAGCAAGCCTAATTTCCTGTGGCTTGCACCTGAACACGATAAAAGCTCTTGATCTCCTTTCTTTCTCCAGAGGCAAGTCACAAGGCTGTGACATTGCAGTTTAATCCTACAGTGAGTACATACTTCCACCCATGTAATCCTGAAAGTGTTAGCTTGATGAATGCTTGACCAGGGTCTCTTTGAACTTTCTGTAAATGCCATAGTATTTCTTTGTAATAAAGTGAAGATATGCTACATTGTTTTGTTGTTGTTGTTTTTGTTTCTGTAATCTCAGTAATTGCATGAGTTAGTGAAGGACACTAGTTTAGGCAAAATTGTTTTTCCTCTTCTTCTTCAGACTTTTATACCAACATGTAAGTGTTCTTATGTTGGAAAAAAGATAAAGGTTTGTCCTAGTCCTATGTAACATGAGCTTTAGTGCTTGTGACAGGTGTCAGATTTACAGCAGAAGAGACTGCAATCCTCTCTACTCAAGGCGGGTAAGACTTTTCCCTGCTTGTCACTCAGTTGTGCTCCAGTGGGAGAAGAACCAGCTGTGCAAAAGCATTTCATTGCTTTTAAATCCTTTGGTGCTGACTGAGTAGGATTGCATCAGGGACGTCAACTTATTTCATGTGGGACAACAAATAACACAGACTTTCCAGCCTCTGTTCAGCAAAGCTGTTTAGAGCATATATAAATTTAAGAGTAGCTCTATCTATTCCAGTGCTTTAGGTCCTCATTCACTCCTGACCAGGACAGGATTTGAACCAGAGACTTACAGCTAAAAGGTTTCATATCCTTCCACTAATTCCCCAGTCACTCCTAACAAACTGCCTTAGGAAGCATATAAATTGTGTCTCACACTGAATGCCTTGACAGAACATTCCTGTTTCACAGTTTCTGGCATCTACCATTATCCAGTATTAGAAGAATCACTTTTGTTTTACTAATATTTGTCATATTTCACATCATGACTTCGAGCCTAAAACATATACCTGCCCTGAACAGTACTTCTTTAAGCATTTAATCCCATGAAAATTCACAGTGACTTACTCATTCAAGTAGCTAGGTCTGCATTCTCAAACCAAATCTAGAATAAATGCTTATTACTTTACAAGAAATTAAACATCTTCAGCAATATATCCAATCTTATATACTAACAAATTTTCAGTTGAACTACTTGTGATAGAAGAAATAAAATAAAAGAAAAAATATGGCAGTAAATATGAGGGAGGTATGGAAGAATTAAAATGTTTCACTGAAAATATTGTGATCAGAAACCAAGATCATATTAATATACAGTTATAATTGCTTTGATGTTCTGAATTATTTGTAAAATAAGTATATATGCAAAGCAGCCAGTGAAGAGACCTGATTCACACATCTGAAAGCACTGTGCAGAAGTGACAATTTCTTGACAATTATAGGGTCTCTCCCCACCTGAAGCCCACAGGCAGAGGATCCCTCCTATGTTAGGACCTCTTCCTCCCCATTGCAGCAGAGTCTGTGCCTCCGTGGCACTGAACCTCCTGGCTGCAGATACTATAGAAGACTCATGGGCACAGAGCTATGGCGGTCTGCATCATGTTACACCTGCACCACTTTTCAGTGTGCCTGTCTGTACTGGGTCTGGCTGGGATGTTAACTTTCCCTGCAGCAGCCCATACAGTGCTGCACTCTGCACTTGTAGCTAGAACAACAGTGATATCACACTGGTGTTGTGTCTGCTGCTGAGAAGTGCTGGCACAGCATCAGGACTTTCTCTAACACTCCTAGGGGGTGGGCAAAAAAGTGAGAAAGAAACATCACCAGGGCAGCTGACCTAAACCAACCAAAGGGATATTCCATACCATATGATGTCACACTCAGCAATAAAAGGTGGAAAAAGGAAGAAGAGGGGAGGGGTGGGCTCTCATTGTGAAAACGTCTGTCCTCCTCACGAACACCGGCTACGTGCGTTGAGGCCCTGCTTCAAGGACGTGGTCAAGCATTGCTCATCTGTGGGAAGTAGAGAGTAATTTCTTTCCTCTGCACTTCCACATAGCCTTTACTTGTTTTGTTTTGTTATTCCCTTTCCCCCTCCCTCTTCCCCTTTCTATTTTTTCCCTTTAGTTGAATTGTTTAATTAATAATAATATTTCCTTAATATATATATATTTTTCTCTTCAATTACATTATCTTTATCTCAACTTGTGAGTTGTTCTTTCCTTTACTTCTTCCCCTCCTCATCTGAGGAGGGGGAGTGAGAGAGTGGTTGTGAAGTTCAGCTGCCTAGCATGGTAAAACCACCACATACTGTCGCAGGGCACAGGAATGGAAGGCAGCTAGCATGGGTCTCATGAGGACTGCAGAAAAAGAAAATCTCAGGAACTGGAGGCTGGGAAAATCTTGCTGAGTTATCACATCCCAGTCCTTCATATCACAAATGGTCATATCTCTATAAGTGACATAATTAATTTTCCATCTGCCCTCTATCCGTTTGTTCAGTGGCGCTATTTTTTCCATATCCCTGCTAGAAATACTGTTCATGTTAACAATGTCCTTTTTAGAAACTGCATTACTTTGATAGTTAGTAGTTATCCTGTGACTTGCTAATATACCCAGGTTTTTCTCTTCCTCGATCATTTTTAACAAATGAGTCCTTTTCCTGTAGCAGAGGCTTTTGTTATTAGCCTGTAAGTTCATGACCTTGCATTTTGTAGTATTGAATTTCAATTACTCCAGCCTACGACGTCATGCAGTTCTTCTTGTGTGCCTCTTCCCAGCCATCCTTCAGAGTCAAGTTCCCTCCACTGTGGTATCACCAGCAAATATCAGCACCACTCTGATTCTTTGCTTACCAAGGGCATTAAAAACACATCACACAAAGCCAGTTCCAACAATCCATGTTTAGGACTAGCAGCAGGAACCTCTGTGCAGTTAAATGCTTTCTACCCTAAGCTTAGTCCTTGTGGTTGCACTAGCACTTGGCTGGTTCCCTCTTCATGTCCTTGTCCTGCTATGGATCTCTGTTTTCCCCAGCATAACCAACAATTCCTCATGTAACATGGTATTGTGCAGTTAATTACAGTTACATATAGTTAACTAAGATTGAGACAAAGTAACTATGTCATGTTTATTTTTCTAAGGAAAAAGCTGTCTTTTCAAAGACAGGTTGTCAGCATGAAGTTAACAGATACATAGATCCAAATGTGTGAATTATCTATCTATTATCTATCTATCAATTATCTATCTATCTGCCTATCTATCTACCTATCTATCTATTCATCTATCTTCCATCTAACTTCTAGCTTGATATGGTTATATAGAGATTTTTTTTTTTTTTTTCTGATTTTTTTATTTCCTTTAAACCCCACGTATCAGCAGTGGGACTAAGCACTCCTGTAGCCACATTTTTTTTTTTCTTTTTTTTCTTTTTTTTTCTTTTTCTTTTTCTTTCTAAATACCACTCATATGGCATCACTTCTGCTTCAGCCAGATAATTTTCTGAAAAGATGGGGATATTTTTCTGCTTGTGCTCTCAGTTCAATCCAGTAATCACTCTGAATTACCCATTTTGTTCAATGTGGCAATCATATTTTCTGTGGGGAGAGGGAAAGTCTTCTTACAAACTACACATTTTCCTTGCCAGTTTTTACATGCTTATCACTGCATTTTGAGTCCCACCTTCAAAGAATCCTTAAGATAAATTCACTTAAACATCCGGTAGGCCAGGGAATGCCCGATATGCCTGATATATGCCTGATATACGCCTGATAATTTGCTGTTATACAAACAGGAACAACTTCAGCAGGGCAGAATGAGAGTTTGGGGTCTGTATTTTACTGTATTTTAATAATTGGAGGCAGAATTATACAAGTTTATAAGGGTCTGCATTTTTAATGTCAAATAAATTGATAAGTCGGTATCCAGATCTCTGCGAATTTAATTCCTTCATTTCTAAAACCTGAATTGGCACCTAAAATGCAGCTGTTGGAGCTATGGAGATTGTAGCTCTCTGATGTTTCATTTTGTTCTTGTTTTGTTTTGTTTTGTTTTGTAGCCCTTACTGAAAAACTGTCTAGATGGTACACAGCAAGGAAAAAAATCCATCTCACCTTCCCCTGCCCAGCTTTGACACCACAGGCTGTGCTGCAGCACCCTATCCAATCCGGTTTATGCCACAAATGCACATTTGAAGCAATGCTTGTATTTTCTACTTATTCAGGGTGGAACTATCTCACATGGTTGCTGCCTGGAGCTCTCACCTCTGCACATGCGTGCACTACACACTGCTCTAGACAGGTACCCAGGGAAACAGGCTCAAGAAGTGTAACTTGAAAAGCTGAGCTTTGAGCAGGTGCACAGAGGTTATCTGTGCTGCCAGATTCAAGGTACTTAGAGAGGAATGAACAGATGAAAAAGTCTCCACATTTCAAGGAGTGATTGTAAAATAGTTCAGTAGTTCAACAGCACTTTTTTTTTTTTTTTTCTTCTTCTGAAAGCAGATAAGAAAACACCATTTATTTGTTTATTTATTTACTTAATTTTATTCAGAGTAAAATGACATTTCAACACACTTAAGAGTATTTTCTTACCTTTTGTGCAATTGAGTCTTTGCTATGGCTTTAAAGGTTCAGATCAAGCCCTTATAAAGACAGAAGAGATGACACATAAGCTACAGCACACATTGTTATAGATCTATGGCTCCAACTTTGCATTTTCTTCGTCACTACCTAATTAGATCAACTGGCAGTTTTATGACAAGGAAAAGGTTATAATAGACTTATTTGAGCAGAAAATGCTTATTTTGCCTACTTTCACTGACACTCACCAACATGTTTGCCGACTCTGTTGTGATCTTCCAGCAACAATCATATTCTAAATATCACCATGTCTGAGCAGTGCCTGGATGAAACTTTTAACCCAAATCTCACTTCAAGTGAGTCTCTAGACAATTCCATATCCCAGTACGAGTGTTCAAGCACCTGAGCATGGATCATTTATTTATTTATTTATTTATTTTTGTAGTTTTCTTTCCAAAATATATATATACATGCCCAGATTTTTGGTCACTTCCATTCATTTCTTTTGCCTCAATCTACGTCAAGGGTGGGACTTAACTCCAGAGACTTGCTAATGAGCTGTCTCATTAAAACAGGGCCCAACCTCTAATTCTGTAATCCTTGCAGTCTTTATAGATTATGGTACCCTTTAGATTTGATGAGTGCTCTTGTTCAATGTCCCCAACACTGCCAGCACTGCATCACAGGGCAGCATTCCTGCAGTGCCTTACCTCAGTGTTTAGCTGAGGGAAGAAGAGAGCTCATATTCAGCAAATCTCTAAAAAAGCCCGTGAAAGGAAAATGAAAAACAAACAAACAAACAAACAAACAAACAACAACAACAACAAAAAAGCAAAAAAAAAAATCAAGCTTAATAGCTTAATATAGTTATTGATTATATTTGTACTATATGTCCCTTCCTTGTTGGTTTAATGGGACTTCAAAGTAGTTGGGGGGGATGGAGAGGGGGTGTGGGGGAAGATAGAGGGTGGAGAGGAGGAAGTAGAGGACGTCAAAACTAGAAAGTGGCTTATTTATATTAATGTCATTTATATTAACAAATTTTACTAAGCAAATCCCACTGAAATAAGGTATTTGTATCCAAATGTGCCCTAGTTGATGACAGGAACAACCATAACATATTTATTAATTTCAAAAAACAATGTATGGTAACTAACATGGCAAAATAAATGTGGAAATTACAGTCTCCTTTATCCCTACAAAGGTTTAGTTCTGTTGAAAATGAAACATAAAATTTCTGTAAATAATTTCTAATATTCTTAATCTAAACCCAGGACTTTAAAGTCAAATAATCGAAACATTAAACAACTTCGTTTACAAAAACATATATGCAGATTCAGACCTATAGAGTGGAAAACATAATTCAGTGGTGTCAGCAAAGATATAAGAGACAAAACCTCTGGGTTCTTTTCCTGACTGTTTATTTTTCTGAATTCAGTAAAGCTGTTTACCTTGGCCAGGCTGGGTGATTATAAAAATGTGGATAAGATAATTCATCCTCTTCATAAGAATTTTGTAGGAATTTAGTATTTTCAAAACTGCTTGAAGGATAAGAATTATTAAGTGCTGTGGTGTCTTACTGCTGGAAATGATAGCAGTGAGTACTTGCATGTACTCCATTTCTGTGAATGAAGGGAATTCTGTTGACAGACTCTCAAAGAAGATTTGGGTCTTTACTTTTGTTAAAAAAAAAAAAAAAAAAAAAAAGTTGTTAAAACAATAATTTGATGGGATTTTAGTATGAAAAATGATGGGTTCTTTACTTCTTGAAGACTGTGTAGCATAAAATACAGCAGAGCAGACAAGGCCAAGTACTTAAAAGCCACAAATGTATCCCAAACATGTGCACGTGTCTGCACCACACTAGGTCTTCTAAATTTCAGGGCCTGCTTTCATTTCTCAGTTTGATCTGGATTTTCATATTTCCTCTATTTACTTTGATTTTCCCAACGACTTTTCTTTCTTTCTTCTCAGAGGTAAGATTATCCATACCCTCTGCTTCTGCAGACTGGCACGGCTCCTTTGAAGTCCATGAAAGTGTGCCAATTTACACCACTGCAGACTAGTTCAATATTGTGTTATAACTACAGATGGGTGCCAGCTGCAAATTTTGGTTTGGATCCAAGCTCACCCCAAACTAGGGAGTGTTTGGATTCATGGTTGTGGTTCAGGCCACTTCTCTATGGCTGTTTTATACCAGAAAGTGAAAAATCGCTTTCTGAATGAAATGGAGGGCTAATACCTGTCAGGGAGATATCTTCGTTAGAGTTAATCTGCATGAACCTGGAGAGTAATTTTTGTGGAAACCTCCTGTATAGAAGAGAGTCAGAGGAGGGAAGAGATAAAATCATAGTAAATAAAATAAAATAAAATAAAAAATAAAATCAAATCACTATAAGCTAAAATTTGTGTTTGATCTAATGCATTCTGAAAATAAATTTCAATATTTTTGAAATGTTAGGTTATTGAATGAGTTTATATTCTGCATATCACTGTCCAGTAGAAGAGGCTAAGAAAGAAAATCCTTATTAAAGTCTATCAGTGAAATGAAAGATATGCAAAAGCAGAGTTATTAGCATACATTCCATTCTATCAAACTAACACTGTTAAATCCCACATTGTCTTGGCTTTTCCCCTCCTGTTAAGACAGACATGAACATCTTTTTTTATATTTAATTTAGAAGATCTACAGCTAATTTTAATAAATTCAGAATATTTAATTCATGCTTGTTGAAGCCTTGTCCTCCTTCAGTTTTGACCTTGGAAGTTGATTAAAATTATGTGGGTTGTCATTGCCAGTAAAGCAGCAAATTTCTGGAAAAAATCTTTGATTCAAGAGCTGAAGAGGACAAAAGGGACTTTCAAATGTTGAAACAATTTTGAGGTGTTGAAAATATAAATTTTCTTTTCACACACACACACACCAAAACAAAACAACAGAAATTACAGCAAGTATTTCATTTAGGACTGTGTATGATCATTATTGTCAAAGACCAGCTTAAATATCATCAAAGATCAAATAAAAATTTCTGAATGTATGTTCAGAAGGGTTGCCCAATTGATATGGCGGATAGGTCAAGGTGCTCTACAGATCAGAGGGAGATATATGACAGACTTTGCCGCATTATCTTCCCAACATGCTCTTTCCATAATGAAAGACCACCATTAAGAGGGGCTGGACTGTTCATTTCCACTCTGCTTGCTCCCAGACATGTTAATTCCAGTCACACAAGAATGCCTTTGCTGATAGTGATAGGACTGATAGTGTCTTAGTGTCTTTGAGGGAATGGAGTTAGAGCTCAGAATCTTAAACAAGTTACTGTTATCTAAGACATGTAAGTTCTAGAACGTAACACGGCGGCCGGCCCCCCCCCCCTTTTTTTTCCCTTTAAATTACTTGATAGTAAGTCTTCACTTCCAAAACTCACAGTTTGTTAGCCATCAGTTTCAGTAGACAGTACAGACACAGGTTTAGTGAAGAAGGAGCCTTATGTGAGCTTTGAGGTGGCCCTCATTCACTTGCTCTAAAGCCCATGAGAGAGCATTGGTCAAGAAGTTCTGCCTTCTTCTCATTCATGTTAAGACTACATTTACCCCCATGGGAAAGAATTGTCACTGTTGCAGGTCTGGATGGAGTCTGAAACAATAACTTTATATATACTAGGTACCATAAACACTTAGATGTGTTTACAGCACATATATATTTTTTATACCTTTACATCAGTACATTGAAGGTAGTGAATTTTGCAACCTTGAAAATAAAATATTCTGTATTCTAGTCCTTGTTTTCATCACATGTAAAGTCATGCACTGTAATTAAGACATCTCTGTAATTAAAATCATAATTTTGTCAATTAAAAATAAAATAGAGATTATTGTGAGGTGTTATTTTTCCAAGCTCCTGAGCCCTCTCATGTTATTTTCTGTCTTCTTTGTAAAGAATTATGTCTCATTCCAGACACTCTAACATTGTTAAATCTTCATGAGAAAGCAGAATGAACTGAGAGCCCTATGAGCCCAGAGCACACTGAAGACATTTGGCTAGAAAAAAAAGCCTACATATTAGTAGACAAAGAAACTTAATATACACTTTACATTTATAAAGAAGATTACAGTCAATATTTGCATAAATTTAACTTCATAAAGTGTAAGAAATACCAGTCTTAGTTATACTGACTTTTTTTTTTTTTTTTTTTTTTTTTTTCCCCTGAAAATAAGTGCTATTTCCATAAAGTATTGCAATCACATTCTTGTCTCTTAATTGATGCATTATTGGTAAACTGTCATTCTCTCAGCCTAGAGAAAATAGTTTAAATGATTTACAGAATATACCATTTTGGCTAAAAGTTGAGCATACTAGGAGGGGAATATTTGACAAGATGTTTATACTCCTTTTCTTCAGTAATCATTCAACCCTCAAAGCCTTTTCTCCTGCATTTTTCATTTCACATGGACCTTTTCTCCAAGAAAATATGACATGCATGCCTCAGGTGGTTACTAGGTTAGGTTCTCCTTTCACCAGCATAATGGATGCCTTGCACTATCCATTCCCTAGGACTCACGACCAAAGGCAATCCCCCAAGCTTTCTCCATTTCAAACAGCTTTAAGAATGCAGATTGCATTAAAGCTATATATATACATGAAAGAATATTTTACCAGAAGCTCAAAGTCCCTGTTCCACAGGGGCTAGATCTGAAATCTGAGATCTAATTGTCCCTTCCATTATTTATACAGATTTACACAGCATTGCCCATATATGTAATTCCCAAAACATAAAGGGCAGGTGGCTGGAGATACCTGATATGACTATATGTTTGGACACAACACTAAATCGATTCCCTGTGTCCTGAATGTCTCTCTGGAGCATTTGTAGATCAACTCTGGGGTAGATTAGAATTTCTGGCAACTGTATACTGTATACTGTATGCACCATGAATCTGGTGCATCACATCCTCACTGCATGTAGGGTGTGAAAATGACCAGAGCATTTTTTCTCAGAAGATCAGGCAAGGCTGCCAGACCTTCAAAAATAATTTGAAAACATGAGGCAAAATCCGTAAGGTTGTAGATAATTGAAAAAATTGTAATTTATTGCCTAAAGAGGCACAGTAAAATAATCTGAGTATAGGGCTAAGATTTAACCCAATTAAGATTAATAATAGATTAGTAAATTTTATTGCCCCCCCCCTTTTTTTTTTTGATTTTTCATCAAAGTACATTTTGCAAATTTTTCTTCATTTGAATATCCCCATGCTTAGCTTCTTCCTCTCAGTGCGTAAATACATTTTCTTTTACATGTGTAAGAGATTGAGCAGTAACATAGACAGCTGTAATGCCTTGGGGGTGGATTCTTCAGTCTTCCTGACCGCATAATCCTGCAATATCTGTAGGCTCCATCACAGCATTAAGCACGAGAAGAAGTCAAGGGTGCTCTGAACAGGGGAGCCCCCTCTCACTTATGCCCTGAGACGTTTAGTTGTCAGCATGCTGAAAGATGCAAGTCTGAGCCTGGAAATATGTCTCATGTGAGAAAAATGTATTCACCAGGGGCCTGACACGGCAAGATCCCAAGAAACCCTGGCATTGGTCCAAAAAAGCACTTACGTATACACTTAAAGCTACAATTCAGCTTCAAGTAAGTGAGCAGTAGTATTGCCTTTGATTGACACTGAATCAACAAGATGTGAGAGTTTATTAACAAATTTATCAAGTGAAGACAATATTTGGCCCAGGACTGGACTTTGTTGTTCAGTTCCTGAATAAGGAAAAAGAAAGTGTTTATAGGGGTTGCCCTGAATTCCCTCCACACAGAGTTTTCAGGCAGACACAGTGACAGAGTAGGCACAAAAGTATGAATGCTTTCCTAATGTTTGAACAAAACAGAAATGTGCTGAATTGATATGTTAACACTAATAAATAAATCTAGAAACTTTTCTCACTGACTGTCTGTTGTAGAAGTATTATTAATGAAGAAAGCTGAATGTGTTCTGTTTACTTGTGCAGTACTGTTTCCCTAGATGGGTAAATTTGGTGGAATCTGGTCTTTTCTTAAGCAACATCTTCTTTGTAATGTATTACATAACTGGCAGATAAAAAGACCATGACAGAGGATAGAGGAGAGTGTTTTTTTTTTTTTTTTTTTTTTTTTTTTTTTTTTTTCCCAAGATGTAAATAAAATCCTCTTCCCAAGTCTTCATTCAGATTCATAAGCAAGAAATGCCTCTACTAATTTAGGGTTGAAAGATGTTGAACCCTTTGTAATATTGACCCTTTTACTTAGAAGCTATGTTTTCTGCTTCAGAGTATGTGGTTGATGCATAATTTTGCTTTCAGTTCTGGAAGCAGTAAAGTGTGTGAGGGTGGTAATAATCAGGAAGGAAGGTGTCAAAAGGGGAATTTATTTTGGAGAGGAGACATGGAGCAAAGTTTTTTGGGACATATAAACTCACAAAGCAGGTTTTCAAAGGCAAAAAGAGGAGTTAGTGTAGTCTAAGGACTTGTACCTACTTCTTTCCATTTTCTGGGCTTTCAAGCCATCCTGTTTTAGTGGCACAGATTTCTACATGTGTTTGCCAGCAATTTGGAGTTCATCTGTCTTTAAAAAACAGTGGAATATGATTTTCACTTGTGGTTTTGAAAGCTTCTTCCTAAGTTAGAATTTAACAATTCTAACTTCGATTCCTAATTTGTGGGGGTGGGGGGTTGGAATGACAATGCAGATTTAAAAACACTGTTTCTGTACAGGATAGAAGCATTTAACCCCCTAGGCCTCCATATTCTGTAAACTATCAATAGTTTATATTATCATCAGTTAGGCTAGCCTTTATTTTACTTAGTTTGGTGTTTTTAGCTTTATAACTGATTATATTGAGCATGCACTTGAGGTTTCAAAGGAAATTTTTAGTCTATTGGGTAATAAGTTCCTTAGGTTTACATCCAAGCCACAAAATATGTATTTGTGTCAAATTTTGCCTTGCTATGAGAAGCTGTTGAAAATCTGCTCGAGATGCAGTTGGCCAGGTTTGCAGCTAAATTATATACATTAAATCTCATCTCTTCATGAATAGTTTTGGTTCAGCATTTTCACCATCTTGAGCATCAACTTAGACTTTACAGACAGCTATTTACAGAAGAAAGTTCATTTAATTCCACAACAGTTGACATAGATAGAGAGTATATTGTAGGTACAGGTGTCAATAATAACCTTGTGTTTTATATTGCTTCTGCTCTAGTTTAACAGCACAGTTTATTGTTAACTAGCTTCCTCCTTATCCCTTCTAGCTGCAGATATATTAGCAGAAACACATTGAGCAAATGATGATTTATGATGGAATCATGTTACCTGAGAAAATGTATTGATTTAGAATGAAGTTGCAGTCCCTACTACAAAAGCAGAATGAAGGAGATGAGAAGGATCTGCCTTCAGTTAAATTAAATTTCTCTGACTGCCTTATCATGCATTTTCTTTCCTTTCTAAGATTTTACATGAAAGAAAAGGTTACATTTGGCTTGTGTGTGTGTGCATGTATCTGGTTGTCCTGTGATCTGCATTCCTTAACATGCCACAGTTACTATGATTTGTCTTTGTTCAATACTTTCATCAGTTCAAAGCAGCATGGCATTTGCCTTAGTAGCATTTAAAATGAACTAATCAATAGCTAGATATTTGCTATTAAGAATGATGAAGAAAGGTTGAGTAGGAGGCAAACAAGGTTATCTACTTTTAATGTATTACTTAATTCTTTTCTGCGTTGGAAGGAAGGCATGCTTTCATTTAATTGATTCTAATACACATACATACAATTTAATGTGAATGACCAAGGGTGGACATTACAAATGCTGTTCATTTTTTACTGCTTTCATTTCTTTTTGTAAGTGCCATGTCTTCTCTAAAGAATATATTTTTACTCTATTGTTGAAACTGAATGTTTGAAACAGATTTTAAAGATAACCAGGCGGCTTTGACATATTAAAAGAAAAAAAAAAAAAAAAAAAAAAGTGTGTGTATGTTTATTGCTTTATCTAAGGCTCAGAAAAGTTATCCTGTTGCTGAAAGAACTAGTTAAAGCAAACTGATACAGTATTTTGAGACATCTGTGAGTTTTCTATCTTGTAAGTTCTACTGCAGTTTCATATGATCTGTTTTACTTGATGCTTTTATTATAACACAAATTTCAAACAGTGATTTAACTAAGCTTACTGAGATTCCAGAAAGCCTAAGTTTCTTCAGAGATAATTTGGGCCAATTTATCATGTTCATTATTTATGAAAGTATCTCTCTGCTATTGCTTCCTCGTTCTCTTTTACTAAGCAATTCTTTTGGAACAAGAACAGCAATATTATGCCTAAGTTTGCAACATCATCAAAACTAGAGCACTATCAATAGTCACAGCTCTGGGTTTTGTCAGAGCTCTTTTATGAAGGACCTTCTCCTGAGCTCCATCCAGCTTCTTTTCCATCCACAAAACCACATCCTTTGACTGCCTCCAGCTTGCCCAGAAACCACACTCCCTGCCCTCAGGCTCTCTTCTGTTTGTGAACTTCCACAGCTTCCAGAGGCTCCTCCAGCTCCTCAGATGCCAAAATGAAGCCTGAGCATCTTTGAAATGACAAGCTGCTTGCAACAGCAATAACATCCTGAAACAGCATCTGGGGAACAAATTAACAGACGAGAGGCCTTAAATTACAAAGCGACAAGGAAACGTTCAGTATATAAATGGTGGGAGCTGCAAATGAAGGAGAAAATTTGGTGCTAATAACACCCTACTATCCACCATGGCCTGATCCAGTTTTCATTGGTTTCTGTTATCTTTAATAGAAGCTGAATCAAGATCAAAGAGGAAGAAAATAACAGTATACAATGTGGAGAGAGAACCAACATCAACATTTGAAACAATAAAGGGATTTCATTTTCCTTCTGCTGTTGATACTGTCTTTCTTACATGAAACCAAGCCCAGTATGCACCTCACATGCTATGGAGTGTGGTTTCTCCACTTTTGTCAGTACCTGTGATCACAATGACATATGTTCTCTACTTCTCTTTCTGGAGTGGGGTCTTGTCCTCTTTTCAGTAGCAGTGGTAAAGAATTTCTGACTTTTCTTAAAGAGTTTTCTCTTTACCTCTGCCTCCTCTAAGCAGTGTTTTGACCAATGTCATAGAATCAGTAACACTGTGTTTTCATTGTCAGCCATATATGTGCTGACATTTCAAGACAACACAGTGATATTCTGATCAGTTATTTTGCACATTTTCATTGTTCAGTATCAAGGTCATATATGACTGAAAGAACAGATTTATTTTTAATATTCCTGTCAAGATGCAATGATTGTGTGGTAACTTTTTTCAATGTTGGTATCACAACAGGAGCTGCTGTGAGTGTTTTTATAAGATTCGAGCTCTAATTCAATCTACAGTAATTATAGCACAAGGGTGTGGAAGGGTATATTTCAAATGTCCACTTCTCTTTGAATTATATTCCGGAAAAGCAGATCTCACTAAATAATAAAAATAATTACAAAAAAAAGTTTTTTGTTTTTTTTTTTTTTTTTTTTTTTCCCGGCTTTTTATCAACCAGGATGTCATCAACTTCAATTGTGACTTTGATTGTAATGTGTAAAGATAATGTTTCAAGATTTAGTATGTGACGCAAGATTGACTGAAGTATTTAATGGTCTCAAGTATTTATAAATAGATACATCTATTTCTTGCTGCTAAATTCCAAAGTGATAGCCATAGTTCAAATTTCTGATGCCAGCTTGAACAGCAAAATGCCAGTTTTTATTATTGTCTATATTTATAATATTCTTTATCATCTACATATATGAGCTTAAAATTAGGTTAGGACTCTCCTAAATCTTAAAAACAAAAACAAATAAACAACAACAACAAAAGAAAACACAAAAAACCCCACATCATTAAACTTCCTAATTTCAACGGGATCAGATCCTAATATAACAGTTGAATAAACAAGGACTTCATATGAAAACAAACACAAATCATCAATAGTTGATAACAGTAAATCAGAAAGCACTGGGTAGTTTGAACGAAGTTTTGAATGGTGGTTAACCATTGATTTGGAAAGAAGAACCATTTTCTGGTTGAATAATACAAAGGCAAAAGTGGTACAAATACCTAAGCACCAAAGTAACCTCCTTTGTTGGGCCCGCAGGAGGGAAAATCAATGTAAAATGTTCAAAGGATAAACTTTCTTTGTAACAGGTCCCTGAATATAAAAATGCCAGTTTCTGAATTTTGTTTTCAAGATGATTCTGTCAGCAACTTTTGAAGATTGTAATGTTTAATTTATTTATTACTTCCTTATTATGGTGGGTACACAATTTACATTTACATTGACAGATGAATGACAAGTGATGTTCTTTCCATATGTGTCTTTCCCTTCCTTTTTAAGCTGAAGCAATTCATAGATTTCAGAGTGGATCAAATATGGTTTATACTTTCGCTGAGTGCATTTGAAGAGTTACAAGGTGCTTGTTAAAATAAAAAAAAATAAAGAAATTTCACCCCCCAAAAATTGATTTTATACATTAGCCTCAAGAATGAAAAAGGGTTCCCCAGGTTTTTTCCTAGATGTTTTTGAAGAATCTCTAAAGACTGAGAAGAAACACTGGTTTGTTATTTTTCAGCAAAACAATATTCAAGCTGCACAAAAATATCATCCTGAAGAAGGTAGAATCTTCTGTGAGTTTTTTTTTTCCCTTTGGAAAGGTGAACTGTAATGTCATCTGAAAGTGTAAACACTTTCCTAACTCCCTGACTTTCTTACTCAGAAACAAAATACTTTCTGCAGCAAAGTTCAAAGACATGCAAGAACATAAGTTAGTAGGTTTGTACATAATCATGAAAGAACTAATATTTCCATATAGATCATGAAATCAAGAACACTTCTGGTTTACAATGCATGTAACACTAACTCTTCAGGAAAATACTAGCTGAAATATTACCCCAAGAATTCACAAAAATGACTGTAGAATTGCTGGTAAAGTCAGCAATAAGGCAGTTGTATTATATACTGGCACTTCAGAAAACAGATGGTGAAATTGTGATGAAGTATCAATTTGCTGTCAGACTCATCTCTTTGTCTGCCAGTGATCCTCAGATGTTAGAAACCAAGTGGTGGCATCCCATAATATTATTGAGAGGATTAAAATAGTTCAGGAACTAGAATTGATATTCACTTAATTAATTCTTATAAGACAACTGGAAACCGTACCCCATTGACTAAAGTGCATAGAAAAAAAAAAGCTACTATTAAGAATAAAACTTGTTTTATGTTTTTTTTTTTTTTTTTAATATTATTATTTTTAATGGAAATTGTTTTATAAATGGGCCTCTCAAAGGTAAACTTTTAATTGGAACTAGATAAAGAATTAACATTTTCACCTTTTAAAATCTTGTTCTGGATCCACAGAGAGAACTTAACCTGAGCTGCAATGGGCAAAAGTTCTGTCTCCTGGAGCCCCCATGCTGAATCCAAAGTTCATGTTCCCAATATGAGAATAGCTAAATCCGTCAGAAATCTGAATACTCAGTGTGAGCTGCTGAAGTAAAAGAGGAGAAAGAAACAAGACAAGCTTTAAGGGCAGAACAATAAAAGGACTTGGAAAGGTCTAAACGATGAACTTTTAATAGTCTTTCTCCAGTGAGAAATAGACAATCTAGATTTAATCCACCTAGGAGAACTGGCTCTGTTGGAAAGGTAAACAAGAACCCACATGTGGAACAAGAACTACTGAGAGTGAATACATTGACATAAAGCTATTGTTGTTGGACTCTTCTGCTATCCCTGTGAGTCCACAGCTTCAGATCCTTAGCTGTGAGCAGATGTCTGCTAAGATCTCAGCAGGCCTCACCCTTTCCTTTCAAAATGTGATATTTTCAAAATTGGTGATAGTGAGAGTGTTTGTCTTCTGCACCACAGTTACAGACACAGTGAACTTTCTCAAGAAGGCTCAGTGCCCTCCTGATATTCTGCATTAGGCAACATTGCAAGACCATCAGTACCTTCTTCCTAACCAGGGAGAAGATACTTGAAACAAACATGCACCAGATGTAGGCAACTTCTTTAAAAAGTTGGCAGTGGATGCAAATTCCCTTCATTTCTCCTGTCTTAGCCCTGGGTCTCACAGTTTAAGCTGCAAAATGGATAGATAAAATGACGGAAGTTAGCCTTATCCTGAACTAAATGAGCCTATATACAGAACTATCCTGGAAATTGAGTTTAAATGCTGTGCATCTAAATCAGGACTTCAAAACACCTTTATATTGGGGATGCTCTCTGGCCAGACTAACAGAGATAAGTAATGTTCCCTCCTTGGATACAGAAATATGCATATGCATATATATGTGTATATGCATATGTATATATATATGTACATGTCTATTTATCTAAATCTGATTTATGTGACATTCCTGATATTGCTATGTTGCAACAAACCATCAGGTCTAAGCTACCCACTTGCCCAGCTGGGACAGCCTGCAATACTCCAGAAACAGGACAAACAGTTTTATCCATTTCTGGAGATTTTTATGATTTTACCCTTCTTGCTATCTTGCCAGTAAAACCAAACTAGCAAATACTTGAGTAATTCTTAGTGACAACAAAATATATATATATATTTTTTTCCAGAGCCCTTGGCAATAGGCAACTCCATCATTTACACAGGTCACTGACAGAAAAAAGATAGGATGCGTTCCCCCAGCTACACCCACCTAAGACTCACATTCAGTTCTTCCAGTTATTTTAATACATATCTTTTGTTTTCTAAAAGATCAGTGTAATTACTTGACTATGAGAAGAATTTTGGTCAGTTCTGTTTTGTGCCATACAATAATAAATTCAAGGAGTGTGTAAATAACTGTAAACTTCTGTAGTGTTTGCACTTATTAGGGAGTCCTGGATTATAACCTTTGTTGATAAGAGCAACAGCAACAATAACATCCACAACAGTTGTAGTCAACCCTGCAGAGCGGTATGGATGGTATATATGTATATATATTCTACAGTCAGATAAAGAAGTCACCAAGAAAGAAAATAAATCTGATTTTTTACTTTTAAAAGTGTCTTTACATTAAAATAATTATAACAATAATCATCATCATAAAGGTCTAGATTTTGAACAATATCATTCATGAATAAAAACTACAATACCCCTCAAAGTCATGCTGCATGTACTGCACTTCCTAAAGATCTTTTCTTCAGACTGTAATAACACTCTACCACTCAGAGCATCTGTAGGTAGAAATAAAACAGAAAAATAATGAGAATTTCTTTGAGAGAAGAGCCAGGCAGCCTAGGATATATGAACATTGTAAACATTTTGTGTAGCAAGATACCTTAGCCAAATTTTCCACTTAAAAGCAGATTTCAAATTCTGCCTCCAAATTTGGCCACTAGAAAAGGAGTAGCTCCTGGAAATAATAAAATGATATCACAGTGTTTTCATTAAAGGGTGAAACTTTCTTGATAATGATGAAAGCAAAATGTAATGAAATCCACTTGTCCACATTGATGCTGTTAAATTTACTGATCTGCATCTTATATATAAAGAAGGTATTTGAAAAGGTCAATTAGACCTTCCTTTCTTACATATTGTGAAAGCCTAGATTAGATTTATTTATTTGTCTATTTATTTTCAGTAAGGGTATGTGTTTTGGTCAGCAGTGGGTTATCATAATATTTTTTTTTTCCTTCTGAGGACCACTGGGCAAGAAAATCAATATGTTAGCTGGCTCTTTAATTTCATCTGTTTTACAGGTAGATCAACTAATAGGAAAATGCTCATACTTGAAAAATCACTGATGTTAGGAGAAAATAAATAGGTCCTTTACACAGGCAATTTTTACCTATTTTTGACATTTGGTGTCTACTTCCTAATTTTAAAATGTGTCCAGGGAATTTCAATACAATCTCCATACACTATTAATAAAACTATGCACAAATTCCAAGCACTATTAGAACTAATTAAAACCATCCTTTCTCATTAGACATATTCCTCTGAAGTTAGGTATGACTGAAACGAAAAAATATGGTACAATTTTAAGATATCAAATTTTAAATGTAGAAGTATGAACTACATTTTCCTATTAATGTCCTGTTAAGCAGATTTTAAAAATTCAATGCAGTCTCCTGTGATTAGGAAGGAAGACTACAGAATAAAGTTGTGTGAAATAAGATAAAATTTGGACAGTTAATATCCTATTTATTTATTTATTTATTTTTACAATGTGTGTTTTATTAATAAGACCGGGAGAGATTTTACCTAGATCTGGGAGATAATATTGGAATTTTATGGAAGCACTGCAGTCCTGTACCTCAGGACTGTAGATATGAACCAACAGTTCTTCTGCAACTTTATTTCTCCTTCAGTTTCTAGAAAGAGAGATAACAGTGTACAGAGAGGTACTGAAGATGTACATATTTTTTGTACCTCACGTCTCTTAGGGACTGCTGAAAAACTTGTCAAAAGCATACTGAATTTTGTTGTTATTGCTGAAAAATTACTGCTTTTTCATGATGACTCAGAATTCATTAGATGAACCTAGGGACATAAGTTATTTGGATTTCTGTGAAAAGGCCTAGAACAGGTCACAAGTACCAGTTTACTTTTGTTGTATGCTTTATTGCCAGATTGCCTTATTTTAGGAAGAAACAAACCACTACAGTTAATAGGTTCTGGCATGCATGACCCAATAATTAACACAATTCTGTTAGATTTGGAATTCAACATGAGCTACTTTGTGCAATATAGTGCATGTCAAGTGGCATATAAAGAACAGGAAGACCTGTTTTAATTTTGGCCTTTCTTCCATCTGAATTCTAGTGGGAAGTGAAAGGACAAAAAGAAAGTAACTATTAAAATATTTAAATATCCTTGTCCACCACAGTCCTTTATGAAAACTAGAAGAAAGGACAACAGTTAGCTTTGAATTTCAGACATTTATCAACATTTATCAGGGCATTCATCTCACCAAAAGGAGTAAGATTTCAGTTTCATTTTTCTTGATCAGTAGCATTTTGGGGATGAGGAGCTTGATGGAGACCAGCTTCTTTTGATGGTGGTTCTCTGTGTGCTTAACCCTGGAAAGAACGAACCTCTGCGGAGTGCAGATGCTCCATCCACCTCATGCCAGACTCTGTTGAAGCTATTGCATTCACATCATCTTCTTTCAAGTCAAGGAAGGGAAAAACAAAACAAACAAACAAAGAATGATCCTAAAACTTTATGGTCTCTTGAATATCTCTTATTTAAAGCACAGTGGTGCTCCTTTGGTGGTGGAGTTCCCATATATGGCTAGCCATCTAAAAGTATTTCAACTTAAGCTTGTTCTTGTGACCCTGCAATCAACAGAGGAGGATCACCATCTTCAGATTTATCTCCAACCAGAAATACCTGCTCTTTGTCTCTGCTGCACTGTGCTGCTATGTGCACCCCTGTATTTCTATTGGACTTCTGTTAAGCAGTAATAAATCTATTCTTCCTGGGGTTTATCAACTGGGGACAGATGTTTCTACACCATTCTTTTTCTGGGGTTTAAAGAATGAATCACTATTCTGGTTACAGTGATGACATCTGAATGAGCTAGACCGTGTATGTTAAGCAAGGTAGTCACTTTTAACCTAAAATATATGGCTTAGCTGAGTTTTGCCTGTAACCATACCAGCAGTTTCATTAGTCAATACTAACTGAAACATAGTAAAAAATGCCAAGGGAGTGATCCAGTGTGGAATGACCTTTCTTGGATAGCCTGCAATATCTAAAACGGCAAAAACACCTATGTGTAAGCATCTGAATAGCTCCCAAAATGTAACAGCAGCTCTTGTCAGAAACATCATTATTTTGTGGTACTTTTCTTTTGCATATATATCAGTGTCATGTTATATATGTGTTTGATCCCACATTTCTAGGGGTCTCAGACATTCAATTCATACTCCCAGTGTTTTTCACTCCTGATAAAATATATCCTTCTACAAACACTGAGAGCCAAGAAGTCTGAGAGGTGTTTCATTCAACATTTAAATCAAGCAACATCAGCTTTTGCCCAACACAATATCTCAGTTACAGACTCTAAAAGATGTAGTTTCTGTATGACACATACTGAAGGAGGCTACCTTTATTAGACCTTTGTCAACAATACTCTATGTAGTCTGTGTACATGTACATCAAGAGTTCACATGCTTTCATATGTGAACTTACTGCTTTTTGGATGAGCAAGGGAACAGTGTATGTCTAATTCAGCAGACCCATGCAGCAAGGAAGCTGCCTGTCTAACTCTTTCTCATAACCTGAGGACTATCATTTCAAACTCCTCCATTTGAAGATTTTCTGAAGCCTTCAGTTCTCTTCATTCTTTAATTCACTTAACTTCTGTTATTATTATGCTGTTCATCTTCAGTACAGTTAAGAAACATCCAATGCCTTTCAAAACCCAACTGCAGCCCTGAGCTACTGCATTGACCACTCACAGGCTGGCTATGGTGTTTGGAAAGAGAGAGAGCAGCTACACAATAAATATGAGGGTTAAACACAAACCAACAGAATGCTACAATGTCATTGAAGTAGTTTATTACATTAGTCAAATTGAATTAATTATATCTTTAATTGATATTTGTACATCTCTGATTACCAGAGCAGGATTAGGAGGAACAAAGAGAAGGCAGACACAAGCACAGAGCCTGTAATAGACTGTTCTTTGGACTAATGCTGCTCTATTTACAATCACAAGAAACCTAAACTAAGTTCCATTAGAAAAGAAAAGGAAAGGAAAGGAAAGGAAAGGAAAGGAAAGGAAAGGA